>NC_142588.1:77543780-77857555 GCF_965207765.1 Zootoca vivipara | reverse complement strand
GGAGGCCATGTAGTTCTCTGCTGTCATTCTATCAAGGGCTCTTGTGTGTGCATGCATGCAGAGAACCCAAGTACCAGCTTGGAAGTCTCTCGATTCCTTTCAAAGAATCAGTCAGGGTGTAGTCTGGTATCCCTCTAGATGTTGCTGAGCTGCAGTTCTCATCATACCTGACCATTGGCTATGCTGGCTGGTGCTTATGGAAACTGGAAGGTCAGCAATAGCTGAAGTGCCATAGGTTCCCCACTCTTGTATTCAAATGCTGGATTTGGTACAGTCTCTGTTTGACATGAAACATTCTGGGAAATGCAGAGAACTAAATTTAAGGTTGGCAAAATTAGAAACACAGAGAAATCAAAATTGGCAGGTTTGTTCATCCCTGGTCAGAGATGGTGGATGCTGCAGTCTAGAAACATCTGCAAAGCTGCAGGGGCCCCATCCCTGTGGTACAATGTAGTATGGATGCTTTAGCTGAGATTCCTGCATTGCAGGGGGACTAGATGACTCTTGGGATCCCTTCCAACTCTACAACCCTATGATTCTATGATCTATTGCTCCCAGTATTTAAAATAATGCAGATTTGGGCCTTGTTATATAATCTTACAATTGAGCAGGGGACAGGAGGAGAGGAATCACAGGCCCTTATATCTGAGATTTGGAAACTTTTGTTTTTGTTAAAGAGTGGCAGACTTTATTTTCAGATCAGTTTGTCACAGGATGATTATTTTAAGTGTTACCCTTAGAAGAGCGATGAGAACATTTTGTTCCGTGCTTCAGTTTTTCCAATTTATGAAGGTTCTATTGAAGTTCAAGGAGGATTGCCTGACTTGGAACTTTTATTTTCTTCCATTAAGCAATCCTGCTCAGTCCCCCAAATAAACAAGCAAATAAAAGAGATAATGATTTGTCCTCAATTTACAGAGGAGAAGCTGTATTTTTGGGGGGGGGGGTTGAGGAGGAGCTTCCTGTGATTAATACGTTTGAATGTATCACATTCTTGTCTATCACAGAAAGATACAGAGCAGTTATGTTTTCAAATAAATATCCCTTGGTATCTTCAGACAGATAAATATTATTCCAAAGGGATGTGGTATGTAAGGAATTTTAATACAGTATTACTTTCACTCCCCAGCATGACTGCTGTAGAGAAATGACTAGTCTTTGAGTGATTTATGATACTTAAAACACACAACCAAATAATAATAATAATAATAATTACTTGGGAGAAAAAAATACAAACTTTTTTTCCTGCTAAAAATCCATCTGCCTGGCATTTTCCTTAACTGTTAATGAAGATGGATGATAGCACATTTGGAAATGATCTTGCACCACACATTGTAGTCTGTATTACCGTATAATCATTATAATCAATCCATTGCTATTAACCACCTTTAGCAACCTATATAAAAAGCCAGTATTAAAATGCATGTAATAATAGAAGTATGTTTGTTTTGCTAGCTATGCAATGCAAAGGACTGTCCATTTTATCAAAAAGTAAATAATGGTAGGAGCATACTTGAGACTTCCGAGACTTACAAGCTGAACCACGTCTATTGGGAAGTAGGTCCCATTGAATTAAATGGGGCTTACTCTCAGGTAAGTGGGGTTAGGACAGCAGCCTTATCTATGATATAATGAGACTTCAACCAATCTGATATTTATATAATTTCATTGTGTTTGGCATTGCCAAATAGAATTCATTTCATTTCATTTTAGAATCATAGAATCATAGAGTTGGAAGAGACCACAAGGGCCATCCAGTCCAACCCCCTGCCAAGGAGGAAACACCATCAAATGCCTGTCAAGCCTCTGCTTAAAGACCTCCAAAGAAGGAGACTCCACCACACTGCTTGGTAGCAAATTCCACTGCCGAACAGCTCCTACTGTTTTAGAAGATTTAGAAACTGCTCAATTAAATAACTCTTTAAGTATGATAAAGGTGTAAATAAAACAATAGCTAAAAACAAACAAATAAATATACATAAAACCACCAACATTAAACCACTGATGCAAATCAGCAAAAAATAAAATAAAAATTGAGAGAAATATAGGTAACTAAACAATATGTCTGTGTAAACTTGCCAAAACAAAAAAGGAAGTCAGCAGGTACAGGGCACCTGCCA
Source organism: Zootoca vivipara (assembly GCF_965207765.1). NCBI lineage: Eukaryota > Metazoa > Chordata > Lepidosauria > Squamata > Lacertidae > Zootoca > Zootoca vivipara. Next base: position 77,855,435 of record NC_142588.1, on the reverse strand, counting down.
ACAGGTAGGAAGTTCCAGAATCAGAGGATCACACAATTGGAAGGAACCAGAGCTTTTTTTCTAAAAAAATAAAAATAAAAATGTTTAGGGGTACTCTCATTTTCCTACTCACACTGAAATACTGCCCCTCATTGAGGCCAAACTTAGATTCACAAAATGTTTAGGGGTATGCGTACCCCTGCGTACCCCCAGAAAAAAAACACTGGAAGGAGCCACAAAGCTTACCTTCCTGCTGATGTAAGAAATCTACTGCTTAGCATCCTTGATAGCTTCTGCTTAAAAACCTCTTACAAGGCAGCTTAGAAAGTGCAAAAAGTGAATGGATGGAATAAGGTTGTGTTGAAATGACTTTTCACATCACAGGTAATCTTTGTCAATTTCTGACTTTGACTGCCATTGCTACTCATTTGGGCTACAATTTCACCATACATGTAAATCACTGTGATCCCATTTTAAACAGTTGTGGCTTCCGCAAAGAATTCTGGGAGTTTCTTAAGGGTGCTGAAAGTGGTGTAACCAGCCCCGGATTTAGAGCAGTGTGGGTGGTTGTGTTGTACAGGGCAACCAAGGGGGCTCAAAATTTAGAAGATCTGTCGTTCAGAAGATCCATTTCTGGGGCTAATTTTTGGCTTCGCTCTGGGCGCCATTTTACCAAAGATTAGCAAAGTCCACCTCTGGGTATAACAATCAATTCCTCTCCCTAGAAAACTCTCAGAATTGTGTCTCTGGGAGGGGAATAGGGGTCTCCTAACATCTCTCAGCACCTTTAACAAACTACAGATTGAGATTCTGGCACCTACAGTTCTCAGAGTTCCCTGATTGTCAAACCACTCTGGGCATTGTAGCTCTGTGAGGGGAATGAGGCCTAGTCCAAGCACCTCTCAATGCCCTTAACAAACTACCCTTCCCAGGATTCTTTGAGGGAAGATGTAGAATCATAGAATAGTAGAATTGTTTTAAGTGGTATGATACTGCTTTAAATGCATAGTGTGGACAGGGCCAATAAAATGACAACATAGCAAGAGAGAAGTCAGATAAAATAATATGGAGGTAGATGGACCAGTGATTTGACCCAATATAAAAGCAGCTTCCTGTGTTCCCCAAGCACCTTGAGTGAGCAGAGTATGGATTTCTTCACAACTCATCCCTGTTGTTTTGTGTATAACTGGAGTTTTTCACAGCGAGCCATTGGATTTATGGTAGGTTAGCAATATAAAAGGCAATTATAAAAAATAGACTTTAGGAAGGTTTTAATTTAAATGAATATCACTCAAGTACAGCATGCCTTGAGGACCTCCCCTGCCTCTGGTAAGCAGTACATGATGAGGTCTCTTTCAGCTGAGCTATCTTTTCTTCACCCACCGATGCCTCCTCCCCCATCAAGGTCAATATTCCCTAGATCCCAAGAGCATGAGGTATTATGTGCCCACAGAGCTTTCATTTCCTTTGAACAGTTAAGATCTTAGTCTGAATGAGCCAATACATAATGTTGACAGCTGTGTTCCTTCAAGCCATGATGCACATTCATGCTACAGTGACATAAAAGAAGTATATGAAACGGAAGAAATCCATAGGCATTTGCCAGTCTATACAGTGGGGGGGGGGGAAAGGAGGCTTATTCTCTCTTGACATTTGGGTGGGTGAAAAGAACAAGGTTCCAGGGCACGGCCTGTGAGCAAGTGAGATAGTAATCTTGCTTAATCAAAAGAGATTGGGGGTCTGATTAGCACCTGGGTGGGGGACCTCCCATATACTCTGTTTTGACTTCCATCATGGAGGAAAGGCGGGATAAAAATGGAATAAATAAATACAAATACAGTGGAACCTCGGTTTATGAACACCTCGGTTTATGAATTTTCGGTTTATGAACACCGCGGACCCATCTGGAACGGATTAATTCATTTTCCATTACTTTCAATGGGAAAGTTCGCTTCAGTTTATGAACGCTTCAGTTTATGAACAGACTTCCGGAACCAATTACACCCATGCTTCAGTTTATGAACGCTTCAGTTTAAGTACTCCGCGGACCCATCTGGAACGGATTAATCCACTTTCCATTACTTTCAATGGGAAAGTTCGCTTCAGTTTAAGTACCCCGCGGACCGTCTGGAACAGATTAATCCACTTTCCATTACTTTCAATGGGAAAGTTCGCTTCAGTTTATGAACGCTTCAGTTTATGAACAGACTTCCAGAACCAATTGTGTTCATAAACCGAGGTACCACTGTATGGAGTTGGATGAAATGGTCTGAGGCTTTTATATATGATGAGTGTGTATATTTTGCTTGCATACCTGGTGGTCTGTCAGCACATATCTTGAGGGACACAATGTCTGGGAAGATGTGATGCAAGAATACATGTAAGGCAAAGTAAAGGTAAAGGGACCCCTGACCATTAGGTCCAGTTGTGACCGACTCTGGGGTTGCGGCGCTCATCTTGCGTTATTGGCTGTGGGAACTGGTGTAGCCTACAGCTTCCAGGTCATGTGGCCAGCATGACAAAGCCGCTTCTGGTGAACCAGAGCAGCGCACGGAAATGCCGTTTACCTTCCCGCCAGAGCGGTACCTATTTATCTACTTGCACTTTGACGTGCTTTTGAACTTCTGGGTTGGCAGGAGCTGGGACCGAACAACGGGAGCTCACCCCGTCATGGGGATTCCAACCACCAACCTTCTGATCGGCAAGCCCTAGGCTCTGTGGTTTAACCCACAGCACCACCCACGTAAGTTAGCTACAAAACTGCTATGTTACTTTCCTATTTCCTATACTGTAGATAATTTTCTGTAATGAAATGTTACTGTACTTGATGCAGTATCTGAAACCTCAAGAAAACAGTTGGATTAATTCTTTTTTTGGGTCTAAATGCAAATGCAGTTTGAGAAGATAATTGTTGATAATTCACAGTCTGGAATTGGGCTGTTTTTTCCCTTTCCCTTATCCAAAGGTATTCAACTGCATTCTTCGGCTTCAGGAAGCTTATCTGGTAGCTGCTTCAAAGAAAACAGCCTTTCTGAGAATCTGAATACCAGATGATTTTATTCCTAATGAATGGACCTTTAAGGTTGACGGACGTGTCTATTGCATACCTCCAATCTTAGATAGAGGTTGCTGTGTATTAAGTGCATAAGGTTTTCATGATGACAGCAAGATAGCCAGGAAATACAAGAAGCCCAAGGTGGTGTCTGGCATTTTGTGCCAAAGAATTATTGAAATGATCAACACAGCCATAAGCTCCATGTTCACATTGTATGGACACATTTATTACTACTATTGCTACTTTTTGTTGTCACACATTGGCTGCATTTGGACATGAGTTAGCATTAGAAGAATGAACCTGTTCTCACTCAGACTCACGTGCTTGCCCATTTCCTTTCTTTCTCCATCACAGTCATAAGGAGGAGACCAGAAACTTCTGCTTCTGTTGTTAGAGTAACCACCCTTTAGCATGTTATTGAATCCCTAAACTGTGGTTAATCTTAGTAATGGTTAGTGAAAACAAGACAGCTTCAGGCTGAAGTTGGTTAGTTAAGAATAGTTACAGGTAGGTAGCCGTGTTGGGCTGACGTAGTCGATACAAAAAATAATAATCCTTCCAGTAACACCTTAGAGACCAACTAAGTTTGTCATTGGTAGGAGCTTTCGTGTGCATGCACACTTCTTCAGATACCTTCAGATATCTGAAGAAGGGTGCATGCATATGAAAGCTCATACCAATGACAAACTTAGTTGGTCTCTATGGTGCTACTGGAAGGATTTTTATATATATAGTTAAGAATAACTGCTGCTTGCCCAGGTTCCAATCATATGGCAAGTTGCACTTGATAAAAAATGAAAGTGAAAGCTCCCAGATTCCTCTTTGTGCGTGCGATGGAGAAGTAAGGAGGAGCACACAAGCCCAGTGGGAGGCTAGGCACAGTTTCATAACTGTAAACTATGGATTAGCATCACAACCGTTCTTGGCCATGTTGCCCCCCCCCCCCATGGCAAAACAGTCAGGGTCCATAGCTGCCAAGTATCCCGTTTCCGCCGGGAAAACCCCTTTTTTCTTACCATTTCCCGGTGGTCTCCCGTTTAGTGAAAAATCCCGGTATTGTCCCTTAAATCGGCTTCTGCCCGGCGGCCATTTTTCTGGTGCCGCTTTGCCCTTCTATGGGCACCAGAAAATGGCGCCGGCGGTGCCGGAAGTCGCTTCCGTGCATGGCCGGAAGTTGCGTGACGCGACTTCCGGTGGCGATTTGCCCTTCTATGGGCATCAGAAAATGGTAGCGCCGGCGCCGGAAGTCGCTTTTACGTGTTTCCGGTCATGCGCGGAAGCGACTTCCAGCGCTGATCTTTACGTCGGATCTTTACGTCCCGAACTTGGCAGGTATGTCAGGGTCTAGACAATCAAGGTATAGCTGGGCAATTAAAATCCAGCCTAGCATACAAATGCAGTGTGTGTGAGTATTATTGGAGACACTCACTAGAAAACACACATACCCTGTTTCTCATATTTTAAGACATACCCATAAAATAAGCCATAGCAGGATTTTTAAGCATTCAAGGAATATAAGCCATACCCTGAAAATAAGACATAGTGATAGGCGCAGCAGCAATGCCGGCTGCGGCAGGAGGAGGAGGAAAAAAAAAAAGACATCCCTTGAAAATAAGCCATAGTGTTGTTGTTTTTTGAGGAAAAAATAAATATAAGACGTGTCTTATAATATGAGAAACATGGTACTAGGGAATAAACCCCCATTGAACACCGTAGAAGTTGCTTCTGAGTAAATATAGCTTTTGCTGCAAGTTCTTACTTTGCCACCATGGGCTATGTCCTACAGTTAAGGTTGGACCACTTTCTCAGTCCCAACTGAGGCCTAGTCTTCCAATACTAATACAACCTTCATATGTGATACCCTACATATGACCTGTGCATAATCCCTGTCACATGCACACGTCATCCTCGAGAAAGTATATGCACCAATATGTGCTGGATTCCAGAAGGGAATGTAAACAGGCTGACTCAGGTCCCTTAGGATTTGTGTCCTACTCTACTTTTTGACTCATCCCTATTCCATGGGCACCAGCTCAACCCACTTACTGCAATAGATGCAGCCGGAGAGATGTGCTTCTTTGTGGGTAGGTGTACACTGCTTTCTAAGTAGCTTTTAAGTGAAATGGTTTTCAAAAGCCATTCATTGTACGAAACTGCTTTAGGTATACATGCCTCCTTATCGTTAATTGTGCTTTGTAGAGTGCTGAATATCCCGACTGTGCTTGCGGCATCCACCTTTCCTCAGACAAGTTATGATCATGCAACTTATTCTCTAAGCTTTAATAGCACCAAACAATAAAGCTGCTCAATACATTGCTTACATTAGAGAGAAAACAGCCTCTTTAAGTGTTCTAAGCATCGAATCCCGAGAAACAGAAACATTTCCTAGGAACAGTCTTGAAAAATGATTAAAGCACCATGGGATGCGTATTTCATTCAGTCTTTAAGAATGATGCTTTTTATTCTCCATATCATCAGCTCTGTATAACCATCACAACCACAAGCTTAAATCATATTAACAGTGCAATCCTGACCGTGTCTGCTCAGAAGTATGTCCTACTGAATTCAGTGGAACTGTCTCCCAAGCTTACTCTCGTTTAATGAGAGAGTAGACTCCATTGAGCAGAAAAGGATTTACCTCTTCCAAGCATATAATTGTGTTGCAAACTGTGCATTAGCCAACTCGAAGCTGCAATTCTAAACACATTTACTGAAGAGTAAGCTCCACTTCTGAGTGATCATGTCTAAGATTTGTTGTCAGCCTTTAGCCTTCTCCATCAGGCCCTCGGGACTCACCCCAGGCCACACACCTTTCCATGACACATCACTCAATGGCATTCTCCAGTGCTCTCCTTGAGTGATTTGCCTGGCTGGAATGTGTCCTTGAATTGCAATACAGTAATACCTCTTAGGAATTATATGCCCTTACCTTTTGCTCTGCCTTTGAAGGTGACCCAGAAACTACAATTAATCCAGAATGCGGCAGCTAGACTGGTGACTGGGAGCAGCCGCCGAGACCACATAACACCGGTCTTGAAAGACCTGCATTGGCTCCCAGTACGTTTCCGAGCACAATTCAAAGTGTTGGTGCTGACCTTTAAAGCCCTAAACGGCCTCGGTCCAGTATACCTGAAGGAGCGTCTCCACCTCCATTGCTCTGCCCGGACACTGAGGTCCAGTGCCGAGGGCCTTCTGGCGGTTGCCTCGCTGCGAGAAGCCAAGTTACAGGGAACCAGGCAGAGGGCCTTCTCGGTAGTGGCACCCACCCTGTGGAACGCCCTCCCACCAGATGTCAAAAAGAAAAATAACTACCAGACATTTAGAGGACATCTGAAGGCAGCCCTGTTTAGGGAAGCTTTTAATCTTTAAGAAATTAGTGTATTCTAATTCTAATATTTCTGTTGGAAGCCGCCCAGAGTGGCTGGGGAAACCCAGCCAGATGGGTGGGGTATAAATAATAAATTATTATTATTATTATTATTATTATTATTATTATTATTATTACAGATCTGTGTCCAAGCATTTTATTTTTATTTTTGCCTTGGAGCTTTCCCCATGAAAATCCACTCTTCAAAAACATCCAGTACGGTATGCAGCTCCTAAACTACGAGAGAATATGCCTCTTGGGCTGAGAAAAGGTTCCCCATCCTTGTTGTAGCCAATCAATTGGTATGGGCTAACTTTTGTCAGAAAGTGCAAATTTTAATTGGTGGGGCTGAAATCTAAGAGACTGACTTTTTCAAAGGCAATTTTGTTTTTGGCATTTTATTGTAAGGGCAGCGAATGACCATGAAATATATAAAATATAAAATATAAAATATATTTTGCTTATTAACCAGTCAATTTTCTCATGTTAGCGTGCACATTTATTTAAACGCAAAGATTTAGGAGTCAATTAACCAGCTGATGGTATATGATGAATTAGTGACAATTCTCCTTTGGTTGATTAATCAAATAGAATCACTTGACAGCCCTGAGAATTAGGTATCGATGCAGGCCCACTTGCTCTGCCCACACTATTGAGATAGACTCCAATTCAGAGATGCTCACACGCCCCAAAGAATTGTGCAGGAGTGTTTCCACATGTGGAATCCATAAAAGGGGCAGCCACAAACCAGAGACAGACAGGCATTCATATCTGAATGCAGAGGTAAATATCCATCTACTGTTGAAATCAGAGGCTTTGCACATTTTGAGAACTGGAAGCACTCTTGCATTCCATTCATACTGCATGCTCTTGTTTTCTACATAGAGTGGGATGTAGGGTCAGGATGCACATACAGAAGAAGAAAGAATCATCTGAATATCCACTGTATCCTAATCCTGCTCATCCTGATGGATCTAGTTTTAGGATTGCATCTTAAGCCAGGCAGCAATACAAACCCCATTTTTTTTGAGAGTAACTCCACTGAATATTTCTGAGTAGACATGGTAAGGATTTCGCTGTCAGTCTGGAATGTCACCTTAAGGCTCACCGTTATTCTGGTACAGCCCCCGTCTCTTTTTTTACATGCACATCCCCCGTGTGCAGCAGCATACACATTTGCAATGGTCCCACCATATGAGATGGGAGATTCCCAGGTTGGGATGAAAATGCCTGCCCTAGCCTAGAAATAATCATTCTATGGATTGTTGTGGATTTGTACCAAAAAGAGCATTTATTTATTTGTAAAATTCATGCCCTGCTTCCCCACAAAATCAGTTGCTGCAAACCAACCAGGAAAACAAGAAGGCTCTACAAATTTTTATACTCTCTAGCTCCTTTCAAACCATCACCCTACAATTCAGCAATCTGCCTCAATTTTGCTCCAACACCTTTATTTGCAATTGTTGCTGATTCCTGGTTTTGAATCTCAAGTGCACCTGTGCAGTAGGATATATTCATGTGGTTTTGACTTTGCATCTTTAGCAGCTATTATACTTGCACTCGTGTGCCCTATTTGGTTTTTTCATTGATGCTAGTCATGCTTTGCCGTTCTCTAGAGACCTTAGGAATGCTTTATGGGTTTTTCTGTCTGAGGTACAGCCCTGTCATCTTGGTGTTTTAAATTGACTATGAATATATATATATTTTGTTGCGTTAAAAAAAAAATGACAGAAATGTAAACTCAATTCCCCAGGCTACATTTGCTGAGGTGGTATGTATTTATATTTTAATGCAGCATCTCCAGACGATGATGCCAGGTGGACAGCGGTACTATTTTCATACATGGAGACTAAGATACAATGCTCCCGTAGCCATTCTTCATCGCCACAGAAGAGGCTGAGCATTGGAAAATTATCTTTGCACTGAAAAAGAGACCTGGGTGTTATGCAGATTTGAACCTGGTTGAATGGACAAAAATAACGAGGTGTGCCTCATGGCATTGCATGGCTCGGTTCTTTTGATAGGCTAAGGGTGCGTGTGCTGTGTGTGTCAAATGTTCCATCAATCCAGTCTCTGATTCAGCTTTAATGCAATCTCTGAATAGGCTGCACATTGATGGAGTCCGTAGTCAGCTTTACTATATTCCAAACTTAAAAATGGAAAGCGTAACGCTGGTGGTCAACAAAAGAGGTTTAAAGACTGTCTCAAGGCAAATCTTTAAAAATGTAGTATAAACACTGACAACTGGGAAACCCTGGCCTGTGAGCACTCCAGTTGGAGAACAGCCTTTACCAAAGGTGTCATGGGCTTTGAAGAAACTCGATCTCAGGACGCAAGGGAGAAACGTGCTAAGAGGAAGGCACGCTTGGCAAATCCACACCGTGATCAACTCGCGCCCAGAAACCAATGTCCCCACTGTGGAAGGATGTGTGGATCCAGAATTGGCCTCCACAGTCACTTATGGACCCATTGTTAAAACTGTGTTTATGGAAGACAATCTTACTCGGCTACGAGTGATCGCCGAAGAAGAAGAAGAAGAAGAGGAAGAAGAAGAAGAAGAAGAAGAAGAAGAAGAAGAAGAAGAAGAAGAAGACGCAAACATAATCACTGAGGGCCTGGACATCTTGGCTCCTGAGGTGAACCACAAAATGGTACCCGCCCCCCCCCCCCACGCAACCAGGGAAGAAGGGTTGAGTAGAGATCTACATTAGGAACAAGGGGAAAATAATGTACATTGGGATCTGCTGGCTCTGTGGATGCTGCTGCCGGAGGTTGCTTCACCTTGCCTCATGGGTGGGCCAGCTCTGGCCTGGCTACAGGGCATACTTAAGCAAGGAAAAAATGTCAGGAAAAGATGGTGCAGAGCAGGGCCAGTGAGAGGTATAGCCTGGGCAGAATGCCAGGAGGCAAATGAAGAGGTTTTAGGCCACATTCACACGACACATTTAAAACACTATGATGCCACTTAAAATAGTCATGCCCCTCCCCGAATTCTCAGCTGTAATTTGTTAAAGGTGCTGAGAGCTGTTAGTCCACCGTAGGTTTGCCATATTTTCAAGCGCAAAAAAACAGGACACATTTGCCGACTTTTAACTATGGATCGCTATGACGACGCTCATTTTACAGAAAAAAAAGAATGTGTCCTGGAAAAAGAGGGCACGTGGCAACCCTACAGTGAGATTCCCTGTGAAGAGGTATTGCCTGCTAAAACACTCTGAGAACTGTAGCTCTGGGAGGGAACTAGGGGTCTCCTAACAACTCTCAGCACCCTCAACAACTAGAATTATCTGACAGAAGCCATGACTGTGGTATCATAGTGCTTTAAATGTATGGAGTGAATGTGGCTTTTTCAACCCTGGGCCTGAAGTTCCCCACCGCTGCCTCCACCAAGGTACTGGGTCTAGTTGAGATGTATGCAGTTCTGTTGGAGTTGCAAGATATGAGCAAACAGAAACCCAATTAGCCATCTCAAGGCACTGGGGAAAACCCTGAACTGTCCTGGGTGAGTTCCAAATATCTTTCAGGACTAAAGATGGCATCACTAGAGGGAATCAGTAATTGTACCTGAAAGTTGGCACGTCCAACCAACTAAGGGATAACCCACATCCCTCACCTCCCAACTCATTGTTTATGTGCCATTTGTCATTGGGGAAGAGGTTTTATGATTTTGCAGATGGAGAATTGAGGTTGAGACATTTTGGCCTTAAAGCCAGGTCCCCCAGTATAAATATCTCCCTGCACTCTGCTTTCTCTCCTGATGCAACTTTGCAAGAAACAGATGTGCCAAAATACGAAGAGCTGCCTGAGGATAAATATCGAGTTTAGAAGGTCTCTGTCATTCACCTGCTTGTGTCACTAAGCGAGCTCTAAGCAGAAGGCAGTATGATAAAAAGCCCTGAAATGCACCATTGAAATAGCAACGGCAAGGTTTGCACTAAAGGTTTATAAGGCCATGGATGCCTCTGATCCGCAGCTAACCTTCCATTCAGGAGAAATGCAAAACAAAACAGAAAACGTGATAACATTTAAAAATAATTACAATGCCTAGGAGGATGAAATACATAATTACAACACTTATATTTATATCTGAATGGATAGAATCTTGTTCTTGGTGTATTTTCGCTTAGAACAGATGCAGCAAGGCCCCCCCCCTTTATTCTGGTCCCCTGCATAAATTACCATATTTGCCTGAGAGCGACTGTAGGCACCATTCTATTTCTGATTTTCATTCTTGCACACATTTAAACAATGGGATTGGAAGGAAGTATGGTTCTTCTTTACACCTGCAGTTTTTAATCCATGCAAAATCCTGTTTAGGTAGTGCTGGGCTGAAGGATAAGGTATGTTCAAAGCCAATGTGCCTCAGGCCCAAGGGAGTAGTGTGGCTGAGACTTAGCCAGAGAGGATAAATCAATTCATTAGCTGTATGAAGCCTCCAGTTTCTGAGGTAGTATGTCCCTAAATACACTTGGTAAGAAACAACAAGGAGAGGGAACTATTGCCCTTATGCTTGTGGGATTCCCATAGGCATCTGGTTGACCACTGTGGAAAAAGGATGCTGAACTAGATAGACTTTATGTCAGATCCATCCAAACTGCTGTTATGCTCAAAGCTGGATCTCACGCCACTCCGCTCGTGTTTGAAGGAAGGATTTTCTGTACAGTCTCAAAGTTTGCATACCCTCCAACTCCCAGTAAGAAAAATCCGGGATCAGCAGCAGCGCGGCACTGGAAGTCACTTCTACGCATGTCTGGACATGCATCTAATATAACTTTTGGAGTTATAGGCCAAAAACATCTGGAGGGCCAAGTTTGCCTATGCCTGCTCTAAGACTCCAAAGAGAAATGCCAGATAAAACGATGGTAGGAATCTAACTGCTGCTTGTTTTGGTAGTGGGGAAGGAAATATTTTGCAACTTGATCTGAGAGAAAAGAGAGCGGCATAGGTATCAAGTGTAATTATGTTATTAAACTGTGAGCGTTCCTTCGGTTTTTCATAATCTCATTTAGTGTTTCTGATGTCAAGCTAAATTATTTTTAATTGCTTTTATGAAAAATATTAGATCCATTAATGGTTTTCTGAACTAGCTCTGAGAGTGCAATTTTGTGAGAGAATTTCTTTATCTTCTCCAAAGAGTTTTAGTTAATGTGCATGTATCGGTAATTGGAGTGACTAAGCTAGTAAGTAATCACAGTGTTATTATCATTAAGGAAAGCACACAATGTCACACCATGGTAATATTCCTCCTCCGCAACGTTTCTTGTTGGGCATGATGGTGTTAGCATTAAACATTCATGCTGGCTCTCTCCTATTGTTCAGCTTCAAATATGTTGAGAGTCATTCATAACTAAAGCAATGGGGTAAAAGGTAAAGGTAAAGGGACCCCTGACCATTAGGTCCAGTCGCAGACGACTCTGGGGTTGCGGCGCTCATCTTGCTTTACTGGCCGAGGGAGCCGGCGTACAGCTTCCGGGTCATGTGGCCAGCATGGCAAAGCAGCTTCTGGCGAGCCAGAGCAGTGTACGGAAACGCCGTTTACCTTCCCGCTGGAGTGGTACCTATTGATCTACTTGCACTTTGACGTGCTTTCAAACTGCTAGGTTGGCAGGAGCTCACCCCGTCGCGGGGATTCAAACCGGCAACCTTCCCCTAGGCCCAGTGGTTTAGACCACAGCCCCACCCGCTGCATGCTATTCACCTCCTGCATGATCATGTGCTGGGCAACACACACAAGTGAAAGAATGGGTGATGGTTGAATGACAAAGCTCACACTACAAAATCAGAAACGGGAGTAAGCTCATGTACCCACACTGTCACAGTGTAGAAATATGTGAATGATCTTGGGATCCGTACACTCTCCCCAAAGCATAGTGGGACATATGATTCACACCTAGCCCGCTTAAAGATCCTCTTGCAGATGCAGCTCACCTTGCCAACAAAATATGTTAAAACTGTTGCCATGTGATTCATTCCTAAGGATGTAAGTAGAACCCTGCTGGATCAGACCAGCTTCCTGTTCTTACAATGGCCAGCAAGAAGCCAACCAGCAGGACCAGGACCTAAGCACAACAGCAGTTTCCACACTTGTGATTCAGGTGCAGTGTGCAGGAAAAGGCTGTCTTCAGGTGTGGTGGAAGATTTTGTCCCAATGCTAGTGTTGAAGTAATAAGATAAGTTGGCTTGGCTTTTGTACATGGAATTGGGAGGCCTCGGGCACCACATTCTCTTGGTCTAACCCTGGCCTTCAGATGATCAGGTGCAAAATAGTGAAATACATGGGAGAGGGAAAGAGAAAGAAAGAGAGAGAGAGAGAGAGAGAGAGAGAGAGAGAGAGAGAGAGGAAAGGCTATTCACCAGGTGGAAAAGAAGTGCTCACAACAAAGGAGACATCAACCCTTTGCAGTATGAAAAAGAACCAAGGATAATATTTCTGTTTTGCTATAGATGCTATAGGTTGTTCCTCGACATGAATCCCCCCCCATCACCTTTTATTCTGGCAGTGTTTCTTCTGAATCACGAACACCACATGCAGAGTATGTGCTCCCAAGAGGCTGCAAGCAAATGTTTCCAGGAAAATAAAAACCACCCTGAATTTATAAGTGTGACATTTCTAAATCCCAGTGAATTTCCAAACTGGGGGTAGGGAAGGAAGCAGCTAACGAAATGGAAACCTTTTCTGCTTTCTGTTCCCTTCAGTGCTTCCAGGAGGGATGGGCAGAGTAAGGGGCATAGTTTATAACCCCTGAGCAGTACAGAGCAGCCATCACTGGGAAACCTTATCTTGACTGTTCTTGTAAGGCAGCAATTTCTGAGCTTGAAGCAGAGATAAGGAGTGAAAGACAGACTGACAGACATAGCAACTCCAGAGGAGACTGAATGATTGAGAAAATTCAGGTTCAAGCAGAGGAATTAAAGCTAGTTAAATTAAATAACCAGGAGAGTTGCTAGATATTTAAAAGGACTTGGGGCTAGAGCCCTGCTAGATTGGACCAAGGGCTCATCTAGTCCAAAATCCTGCTCTCATAGTGGCCAAGCAGATGTGTATTGGAAGCCTGCAAACTGAACCCAAATGCATCAGCATTCTTCCCACTGGCAATTTCCAGAAAGTAGTAGAGCCTTATCCTCCACGAATTCATCTAATCCTCTTTTAAAATGTATGGATTGATGGGATAGCAGCCAGGGTCTGTCATGGTGAAATATATTAAGAGAAGTACCGGTATTTGTGAAGTACTGGCTAGAAAGTATTCCCTTTCCTACAGGCAGCAGTGCCGAGCATCTTGAATAAACCAGATCTACGGTATTTGAAATGCCTTCATAATCAGCATTCAACGTGTGGCACTTCAATTATATAAGGATCAGTACAAATTTAATCCAGTTCTTGATAGCTTTATCTGTTTACTTTACACAGCTGTTGCAAGGCTGAAGCCTCATCTTTCAACAGCTCCTGAACTGCAATGTAGGCGGATTGCATATTTTGGAAAGCGCAGCCCGGCATGTGTGATTTCAACATTTGCATTCCTTTGTAGGAAAATTGTTTCGTCTAGATGAGCAGAAGTAGGTGCTTTAATAAACACTCACAAGTGAAATATACTGATCCAGCTTTACATTAATAGCCAGCCTGAAGTCATCATTCACCATATGTCAGAGCCATAGCTTAAGAGGTAAACATGAATGCGAAACATGACTATGGAGTAACTGCTTCCCTGTAATCTTTGTAGAGATTGGGGTGTGTTCTTCTGAATCATGCATGTGAGAAAATCAGGTATATGGCAAAGCAGGGTATGAATTTTCATGCAACAGGACCTTAAACAAGATCTATGCTTGGCAAAGCTCTGGAAATGGCTCCTGGGATTGCATCTCTCTTTCCAAAGACAGATAAGTTCATTTTCACATCAGTCTTCAACATGTATTCTGGTATAGGAGTAACTTGTTTTTTAAAAGAGACAATCCTGAAAAGGAAGTGGGAAAAAATGTAGCACCTGCCTCCAGATGTTTACTGGCTGAAAAACATTACTTTCTTTTCCATCACTCCCTTTCCTCTAAAGATATATTCATAGCAACGGCATCTCTGCAACTCAGTTTTTAGTTGCTGAAATGAAACACAGCATACCACTGTTAAAAGCAAAAAAATGCTAACAATACATGCTATCAGGGCCAGTCCGATACATTTTGGCACCTGAGGTGGACCAGGGAAGAAGGGGACTGGAACAAAGGGGGGGGGGAGAAAGATGGGTATTGGGATCCACTACCTTGGTGGATCCTATCTCATGAGGCAGTCACTCCACCTTGCTTCATGGGAGGGCAAGACCCTGCATGCTGTGACAATTACATCTTGATTGGAATGACAGAATTTTAAGAAAAAGACACCATGTATTCTTTCTGCCAAAGCCCAAGCAGACATTTAAAATATTAGAAATGGATGGGCTGCACTAGTTAATAGCTCCCACCATTTCATAAGTGCAAAATAGGGATTCTCTTGTATACATAAAACACCCCATTTCTTATCCTCCCCACATACTATTGCAATAAAGGTTCATACATTACAGATTTATTCTGAAGTGGCTTGTTCTGCACTGGGTTCTGAATAACAGAATCATAGGATTGTAGGATTGGAAGGGACCCTGGGTTCATTTAGTCCAACCTGCTGCAGTGCAAGAATCCTGGCCACAGCAGCCCCTGGGTGGGCTTGAACCACCAGTCTTCCGGTTAACAGCTACACACTGACTCACGAGCTGGGCATGTTTGTAAAAGTGACCCAGTTTCAACTATTAACAAATTTATAGTACAATCCTTGTAAGCCTCATTGAGTTAAGTCGTCTTTGATTGAAGCCTGTGACCTCCTGACAAAAGAACAAATTATTTTTTCCCTCCAACACTGTAGAGTGGAAATTGGGCAGGTTCACTGCTAAGAGAAAACTGAATCAAATTTCTTCATTTCATGTTGCCTTTTTAAAAAAATAACGGGTCTAGTAGACTCACATGACTCAAATTGATTAATTTTTTTTGCTGTATATATATTCCAACAATCCTTAAGTTTGAGAGTCAGTGGCACAGATGTTGTAAAGTTGTAAAGGAGATAACAGCGGTTACCCAGACCTTGTTGCTGGTTGTGAAGGGGCCCCCATAACAGTTCAAGCTTCAGGGCCCCAAAAATGTAGGTCCACCACTGAGTATGGATCCTAAAATACACTGGGGAACAGCAAGGACTGCTGAAACACATGTACAACTTATTTATTCGTTTTTCAGGCATGTTTGGAGATTGTTAGCTGGCATGGTTTAGGTGAAATAAGCATCTAATTCTGCAGGGGCAAGAAACCCAGAGCGCCACTCAACAGACGAAATGGCCGTTAACTGCAAACCAACTGGAGCGTGCCCACAAACGTATCCTTTGGGCCTCTTATTGCCATCTCGTTCATTACCTGGTGTTTACATTATGCTCTGAGCTGCCTGATTTAAAGAGATTGGACTCAATGAGCCAATAATATGTTAAGTACAGCAGTTTCACTTGCGTTACAAGATCTCTGGAACCGGTGATTAATTGCACTGCTCAGTTTATACAGAAAGCCACAGCATAGCCATGCTTAAGCCAGGTCACCTTGGTGAACAAAATGTCTAGTCATGGGTTAGAATGAAAATGTAAATGTTCAAAACCGCCAGAGCAGCTAACGACAGTATCCATGTCCATACCTTTCTTCACAACAGAACACTGGTCCATCGTAGTAAAAGGAGTATTGAGCAGCATAGTATGGGAGCCGGTGTGCTGCAGTGGTTAGAGAGCTGGACCTGGGAGAGCAGGGTTCAAATCCCCACTCAGCCATGAAGCTCACCGAGTGACCCTGGGCCAGTTAGTGTCTCAGAGCCTAAGCTACCTTTACAGTGTGCATAGGCAAACTCAGCCCTCCAGATGTTTTGAGACTACAATTCCCATCATCCCTGACCACTGGTCCTGTTAGCTAGGGATGGTGGGAGTTGTAGTCCCAAAACATCTGGAGGACTGAGTTTGCCTATGCCTGCTTTACAGGGTTGTTGAGAGGGAGAGAACTATGGAGGAAAGGAGAGATACAAATGTATTGATTGATAGATAGATGATAGAATGAAGAAAAAAACCCCCACCTTCTCCAGTTCCATCCCATCATGATGAACCACACACTGAACCACTTTCCCCAGTCAGACTGGATGTATTTATATACTGAAAGCAGGATAAAGCTTTAGCTTGGCAGCCCTATCTTCAAATAACTTTGACAGCTTGACCTGGAGTACTATCAGCGGGCCTGTTTGACTATTGACTTGACACAGGATATCAGATCTACATGGATTTACAGGCAGTGGCTCCGCGACAGGTTAGAGAGGTTGGCGAAACCCACAAGAAAGTGCAGTAGCACAGAATACAGTAATGGTGTTACTATGGTTATGCCATTACCTGCTGGCACCCATCTATGTATGATTTGTGTGACTAGTCTATACACAAAAATACTTGGGGGGGGGGGGAGGAGGGAATGCTTCAGGTCAACTTGACCTTTTGAATTCTGCTCTGTTTGTGGTTGCTTGGAGCCAGGGTTAAACTTCAAAAGCTGTTTAGAGGAGAATTCCATGTGCAGAGTGCACTTCCTATAATGTTAAGCAGCCATAGCTTCCCCAACAAACCAGCATTAAGTGGTGCCATTAAGAGTGAGTTATATGGTCAAAGTCCAAGGTCTACACCATACAGCTCGGGTGGGTGAGGTCCCCCCCCCACCTAACAGAGAGAATGGAGAGCCACATCATGTTAGGAAGTGAAGTGTCACACTGGCTAATTCTGCCTTCAGTTGGCCGCTATTTTAATTTCAATCATTGCCACCCCAGGATGAGTGGCAGAGAGCTCAGCCAATCAGATGCTACCTTTCGGGTGTGTGAGCTCCAGAGCAGTGACAAAAGGAGCATGGCAAACCCGCCTCACCAGCCTCTCTCCTCAGACCTGGCAGTGTTTCTGAGAAAACTACAGTAGGTTGAAGTATGTGACTCCCAAATCATTTTTAACCACACACAATCCTGTCATTTTAGATGTTAAGCACTGCACAGGCCTTGCTGAAAAGGCCACACGTTCTGAAAATGAAGAAAGAGCAAGTAACGAAAACAATACCCTCCAAAATAAGGAAAATGATAAAATAAATACATAAGCAACACAGACCCTTACACAGCCCCACAAGCCCTCATAGCAGGATAGTGTCTCTAACTCAGTATCCAGTCATTACTCTGCCTGAATAATATATCAACACCATTTACTACGGTAGATGCCCGATCAGCAAGATCTTTTTTTAAAATAAAATTAGTCAATTGCCCCAGGGTTATAATTTTATCTCGAAGCATAGTGATTCATGCATGTTAACTCCAGTGCACCCAGATGAATATATATCCCTGAGGCTTTTCTGAAACTATATCAAGGACACACCAGAAAATTGCTTTATCATTCTCTGAGATAATTGCTAACCTCAAACCACATAAATGCTGCTGCTTCTGCTCACCAAGCTTCCTACATTTTCACAATACTTTGAAAGTCTGAGTACACGATGTTATAAGTTTGGGTGGGGGGCAAAACTCCCCTAAAATATCTGGATTCAGTAAAGGGTTGGAATTTAAGCAAACAACTAAATTCCTAGGTCTAGTGGGGGCTGGAGTTTAAACCAGTTTTTCTGGGTCCAGGAAACCGTCTAACAGAAGAACCATCAAGAGGTAATCACCGGAATGGCCGATCCATTAACCCATTAAGAAGGCCATTAAAAGAGAGTCTCTGGGCCAGACACAAAATGGGGGAAAGCCCCTTCCTGAGGTGATAGTTAGCAGAGACAAAAGGCCAGAGTTTCGGGGGGGGGGGGCAGAATTGCATTGGATACAATGAGGTAGGCCAGGGGTCTGCAACCTTTAAGACAAAAAGAGCCACTTGGACCCGTTTCCGAAGAAAAAAAATAAACTGGGAGCCGCAAAACAGGGACGTAATTAGAAATCAGAGGGCCCCATAGCAAAATTTGCTATGCCCAATAATAAATGCCCCAAAATGCCATAGAAAATTAATCAGGGCCCCAGTGTACCATGAATCATAATCAGTGCCTGATGTAAATAATAATTAATAATGAGGGCCCAATGTCATCCTCGTCATTATAAAAATAACTTTGAGTTTGGGCTGCCTTGATTACTGGGAATGGGCAAAACTCTGACTCCCTTATTAGGACACCTGTATGGTTTCATGTGTGTTGCTCCCATCAAGTGAACTTATAAAATTTCCTCATATTGAATCAACCCATTGATTAATACATCTACCTCAATCTCCTGACCAGGCCGGCAGGAGGCCACAGGCAGGCCGCAGGCAGGAGCAGCAGCAGCAAACAGGCGCTCCGAGCCCACAAGCCTTTTCTGCTGCTGGGCGGGAAGAAGCGCGCCCGTTTAAAAAAATAAATAACTCCGCCCCCGCCCCCCGTGAGCCTATTGGCTGCAGAAATGCGGCAAGGAGGGGCTGATGCAGGGATGGGGCCGACCACGCTCCCTGGGCTGCTAACGTCACCTTGCGTCCTTTTTGCACAGCGTACGCGCACAGCGGAGTTGTGGACTCTGGCGGGCGCCGTGCGGGGCGCAGGCGCACAGCGCACCGCCGCAGCTGTGTGCTCTGGCGGCGGTGGGCACCGCGCAAGTGTCTGGTGGGCGTAGTGGGCGCCGCCGCATGGCTCAGGCGGCGCATGGCTCGGACGCCTCCTCCCCTCGTATCCGCTCCGGAGCCGCAGCAAAGGTGTAAAAGAGCCACATGCGGCTCCGGAGCTGCAGGTTGCAGACCCCTGAGGTAGGCAAATAGGGAGAAAGTGTCAGTTTTGCAAGCTGGAGAATGGGGGAGAGCAGAAGGAAGGCAGTCTGTTTTGTTGTTGTTTAGTCGTTTAGTCGTGTCCGACTCTTCGTGACCCCATGGACCATAGCACGCCAGGCACTCCTGTCTTGCACTGCCTCCCGCAGTTTGGTCAAACTCATGTTCGTAGCTTCGAGAACACTGTCCAACCATCTCGTCCTCTGTCGTCCCCTTCTCCTAGTGCCCTCCATCTTTCCCAACATCAGGGTCTTTTCCAGGGAGTCTTCTCTTCTCATGAGGTGGCCAAAGTATTGGAGCCTCAGCTTCACGATCTGTCCTTCCAGTGAGCACCCAGGGCTGATTTCCTTCAGAATGGATAGGTTTGATCTTCTTGCAGTCCATGGGACTCTCAAGAGTCTCCTCCAGCACCATAATTCAAAAGCATCAATTCTTCGGCGATCAGCCTTCTTTATGGTCCAGCTCTCACTTCCATACATCACTACTGGGAAAACCATAGCTTTAACTATACGGACCTTTGTCGGCAAGGTGATGTCTCTGCTTTTTAAGATGCTGTCTAGGTTTGTCATTGCTTTTCTCCCAAGAAGCAGGCGTCTTTTACTTCTGTGACTGCTGTCACCATCTGCAGTGATCAAGGAGCCCAAGAAAGTAAAATCTCTCACTGCCTCCATTTCTTCCTCTTCTATTTGCCAGGAGGTGATGGGACCAGTGGCCATGATCTTGGGTTTTTTGATGTTGAGCTTCAGACCATATTTTGCGCTCTCCTCTTTTTACCTCTTTCAGTCTGTTTTAGGCTGCAGAGAAGGTTAGAACTATGATTGGGGTATCTTGGAATTTGAAGCTGCAGTAATGGAAGGAACAGAACCCTCTTGGGATGTGAATGCTCTGCACTCTCTTCATCTAGGTTCAGGTTGTATATATGTGTAAATAAATCATATATCACATACCTAGCAAGTGCTCTGGAAAAACTGGACAGCCCATTTTTTTCTTGTGAGAGAACGATGGCCATTTCGGGCACTGTGATCTCATGTGATTTCATGCCATGGACCCCCCCCCCCAAAGTGTTTTTTTCCAAGACCAAGTTCTCACATAGCACCCTGTGCCTGAAAAAGCACTTTTTTCAGGGGGAAATCGCAACGCAAAATCGCATGAAATCATGGCGCCCAAAATGGCTGTCATCCACTCGTGAGAAAAAAATTGGAAGATGGTGTACCAGAAGATGATGTTATGGTTTTTGCCTTTAATATGTTGGAGCCTTTATGTTCCAAAAGGAAACATAGTTCATGGTAAGTGTGCCAGATACCCCTGAAATCTTGTACCGTTTGGAGATTGGGGTGAACAGTACTAAGGAAATGTGCTAGTCTACCTGATAGGATGTTGCAAAGGGCTTAACAAGGTATTACATATGTAAGCGCACATTTGCAGGCGTAAACACATCTAAAATCTCACAAGTGGGAAAAGTTTTGTGTGGGGAGTTGGGGGGCGGGAGAGATGAAGTGTAAACAGTTAGTAGAGAAAAAATTAAGCACCCTTCTGCTCAAACTGCAACCTCCCTGAACTGCTTTTCCTTATTTCATCAGAGAATAATATGTGCATGCCATACCCCAAAGTGGATGTGATGATTTTACCGTATCTATAACAGCTGCAAAAGCAACACAGGCAAACCAAAGGACAGAAGAAGAGGTTGGCCTTGTTGCTTAGAAAGGCCCCCTGCACAATTTCCAAGGCCAGCAAATTTTGGGATGGAGGGGGGGGGGAAAGACCCATTTGATGATGCAGCAAATGAAGGAGAGCGTAAGAATTCTCATCCCAGTGAATGCCATCACTAGGAGGGAGCTGGGGAGGTGGGGAAATGAAGTCCAGGTGAACAGAGCACATGGATTCTGAGTGTTATTTCAAGTGGAAGCTTTAGATATAACAGAAGTTGGCAGTGGTAGCTGGGCAGCAGGATGCAGACAGAGGCCAAGAGCAGAAGTGTCTGGCTTCAAAATTTGCTGGGATGGGGCAGGACAAAACTCAGGTTTGCTCTCGCCCCATAAATCTGATCAACAGAGGAAACAGGAGTTATGAGCAGCTCCTTGAAAACTCTCTGTGTGTATTTGGGGACTGGAGAGAGCCTTCTGTAACAACTTAATGTTTTATTTACAGTGCCAAAACACTCAAGGTCTGGCCCTGACCTACACACATGCAATTTTCGAAGGCATTTTATTTATTAAACCCTATGCTAAGAAAGCCCTACCGTCCTACATCCTTCGCTCTGAGGAACTGAAACTTTTACAAGTGCCACATAATGTTCAGTCTGCATTTGTGTGGTGTCCATCCTTTAGCCTGGCATCACTTGGGCTTTGGAGTTTCCTGCCTTTTGACATTAGGTAGGCAACCTCACTATATTGTTTTAGAGATCTGCTAGAAGCTTTTTATTTATTATTTCAGCAACCCTACCCAGAACTATAATTTAGTTACCTACTGGTAGATTTGTTTTAAATGTTTTACTGATTTTATCTCTGCTCTACTGATGATGATGATGATGATAATAATAATAAAATTTTAATAATAATAATAAAATTTTATTTATACCCCACCCTCCCCAGTCAAAACCGGGCTCAGGGCAGCTAACACCAATAAAATTACAATAAAATTACAAATAAAATTATCTTGTGTGTGTGTGTGTGTGTGTGTGTGTGCGCACATGTATTAGTTTGGTGGATTTTAGCTGGACAATAATTATGTACTCTGCTTAAAGGGCTCATGGATCAAGTGGTTTATAAATCCTTCTAAAGAAAAAATAAACAAAAATTAGGCATTTGACAGCAGTTTGTCAATGTTCCTATAGTTCAGAGGTGTGGGATTATTATTATTTTTTACTAGATCTGTGTACACACCATAAATTTAAAGGACATGCACTTCCCCAAAGGTTTATGGGAACCGTTGTCTGTTAAGGGCGCTGGGAATTTTAGCTCTATGAACTCTATTGCTTCTCACTGCTGTTAAGAAGTCAATTCAGATCTACAAAAGACTGCATCTTCCTATCTCTAAAAATTGTGTGTGTGTGTGTGTGTGTGTCTTTTTCTGGCCCAGCCAGGAAGAGAGAACACACTTGGTGGACATGCTTCGGGGGGGGGGGGGGACTGCCTACATGAGAAGGGGCATGGCTGAGATTCTCAGGCTCACATGACCAAAAGATGTATAGATCAACATCACATACACCACTGGGGGAGATGATATTCTACATGGAGAGAGTGAAAAAGCCAAATGGAAGACTCTGCACCCAGTGGGTCCCAGTTCCAAGCCTCCTTATTTTAACCTCACGACTACGCTGTGAGGTAGCTTAGGCTGAAAGATAGTGACTAGACCAGGATCACCCAGTGAGATTCATGGCGGAATGGTATATGATTTTGATTTATTATTATTATTAATAATTTATATCCCACCTTTTGTCCAAGGAGCTCAACGTGGCATGCACACTTCTCCATTTTATCCTCAAAACAACTCTGTGGGTAGGTTAGGCTGAGAGAAAGTAACTGGCCCAAGGTGACTCACTGCTGAGTAGGTGTTTGGACTCTGGTCTCCTAGGTCTAGTCTGACCCTCTGTCCACGGCACCTTACTCGCTTTCATTTTATCTGAAATCTCCTCAGTCCTTGTCCATCACTCTTGGCCACTGTTAGACAACACTGTGCTAAGATGGGTCAGTAGTCTGACTCCGTATAAGGCAACTTCGTATGTTCCTTCAGATAGTTTGTAAACAGCTGTTCTTCGTCCCAGCAAAGTGCCACTGTTACAGATGGCTTTGCTGCCGAGATGGCCATTTGAGCTACTACTCTCCACAGTACCCCACAGGATAAGTGGGAAATGTAGCCAGAAAAAAATGTAGCCATCTTGGCAGCATTCCTTCAGCGATTAGCACATTTCACAACACAAAAGATTTTATGCAAATGCTATCTTTGCACACAATAAAATATAAATTATCATTTCCCCTAGAGTACAACATATCTAAAACTCTGGAGTTCTCTTCTGAGTTATGAGTGAGGGGTGCAAGGAAATCTTGAATGGCAGGATATATATGAATAAGCCTCCAAATGAATGTGACACACTATGTTGTTCCTTTGATTTCCCTTGATCATATTACCAAAGACAGAGATACAGACTGACAATGATAGCTGCCTACAGATCTAATTTAGAAATGGGCAGTTTTAAAGCCTGCTTTCTTTTCGTTCTTGGCTCTTTGTATAATGTCTCCAAGATGTTTGTCTGTATCAATTTGCACCAAATAACAGTAAAAAGGAAAGTGAAAGCATTAAGTCTTGGGGACACCTTTTACTTGGGAGTAAGTACCATTGAATTAAGCAGGACTTACTTATGAGTAGAGAGGGTTAAGATTGCACTGCTATCTATCACTCCATCATAGGAATGAGTATTGCACTGAGAGGAAAGAATTTGCAAGTGAGATGTAATCTGTATTAATTTATGTATGTGCAAATGTGTTTGGTTTCGTGCACACTCTCAAACACAGCAGATTACCTCACAGACAGACAGCTTTCTCTGGAATTGCCAACATGGTGCTCATCGGTGCACATGCACCCATAGGTGACGTTTTAGGCATTCATGGGGGTCCCCTCCCCCCACTGAAATTATGCTTGGAAGAAGAACATTTTTGGTTTTCAAAAACAGACCCCAAAAGGTTGGCAATCCCGGCTTATTGAATGGAAGTTTGGATAAGAGAAATTTGAGAAGGTTAGAGTGAATGATTTGTGGCTATTAGCAGTGTTTTTATCTATAGTGTATTACATACACTACTTTGATATAAGTGTTTCTAAAAAAAAGACATTCAAAAGCAATTGCTTCCTGTGACAGATTCGGGTGGTTCTTTGACTAGGATTCTCATGGTTGGTCCTCATCGCTCAAAGATGCCAGCCCTGGTCTACCATAGGCTTTCCTCCATTGTGCTTAGTGGCATACATGGCTCTCATCCTCCCTATGCTATCCTCAGAACAGCTCTATAGCTTAACTCAGGCATAGGCAAACTTGGCCCCCCAAGATGTTTTTGGGACTACAACTCCCATGATCCCTAGCTAACAGGGCCAGTGGTCAGGGATGATGGGAATTGTAGTCCCAAAACATCTGGAGGGCCGAGGTTGCCTATGCCTGGATTAACATCTTCACAAATTTCCTTCCATGCATAGTGCTAAATGTGTAGCAGAGGAGGAGGAGGAGGACCATCCTTTCTAGATGCATCTCCAGCACTGCAATCTTCACTTCCTGTGTTCACATATTCAGTGTGGGCATCTGGAAAGTTGTAGTATAGGCTTCCTTCCATGTGACCAGAAATCCTGCACGATCCAGGTCCTCAACTGAGTGGAAGCCTACGTGGACACAGTTACGTGTGCATGGGCCCTTTTTTCCAGATTTCCTCAATGAATATTCAACCATCAGGGGCAATGCCAGCAGAGGGCATGACATCAGGGGTGTGGCCACGATATGTGGTCCTGCTCTTCATAAATTTAGCCCTTATGCATGGTAATAGGTTTGTGAAGCAAGCTCTTATCTTATCGCAAAATGCAGTGGTAATTATGGGTCACGAGGAGGAAGGTTATGTGCCTGCTGTCCATGAATTTGGGTAGTGAACAAGAAAGAAAGAAATTGATGTAGGAAAGCCAGCTCCATCACAACAATTCTTTACAGCAGCTTCTCACCACAAAGACTGATGTGCAGCCTCCCTTTACAGTACAAGACCAAATTACTTGCATTGGAAACTGTGGTTTGCATAAATGTGCTTTACAACTCATGACTTGAAAGCTAGCATAACATAATAGGGGGTGGGACACTAAATAGGAAGCCCATGCTTCAAATTTATTCCCTTTGCTATACAGTAGGCAGCCTTAGGTGACCCACTCTTCTTCCAGCCTTAACCAGACACTTGAAATTTGGGGGTAATATGACTAAGCTACCTGGTGGTAGCTTAGTCATGGTGCTGGTGGAGACTCTTGAGAGTCCCATGGACTGCAAGAAGATCAAACCTAAGTCCCATTCAAGTCAATGGGGGCTTTCTTCCTATTAGGGATACTGAACAGCATCCAGAATCATTTAACAGTGTGATGTATATAACACCAAAACTAGCTGTTTATGGAGCAGATATTTTTCATTGGCATCCAGAAAAACATGGCTTCATGTTAATGTTTGGTTCACAGGCTGCAATGTGAAGATGGGCTCCCCTCCCCCGGGGTTGGGGAAGTAACCAACTTTTTCACATATTCTTATGGAATTTGGACTAATTGATAGAAGCTAACTTTGTCTTCATGCACTTCAAGGGCCACATATCCAAATGGCATTATTTCATGTAAATATACAAGTTGATTCATTAGGACATTTCCTCTGATAAAACTCTGGAAGCAACTTTGAATTAAAGCTACACCATTCATATCTCCAGCTAGCTCTGGGTACAGGCAGTATTTAAATTCTATTATTATTATTATTATTATTAGCAGCTGTGGTGGAATGTAAATCTAGCTGGAAGAAAGCTACTTAAAGGCATTTTTATAATGTACAAAATAAATCCAGTTTAAAATGTGTGACCCATAATTATTTCCAATGCCAAAATTATTGGATCACAAAATAGCCCAGCCAAAGCCTGAAAGCCAAGGGTTTAAGAATCCTCTTGCATACCCAGTATTTAGAAACAGCATGAGTAATAGATCAGATCAATCCAGCCAAGAAAATCACATTTAATAGAAGGAGTTAGGATTTATCCCTAAATGAATCTTGCATATATTGTTCAAACTGTACCTAATTTTTAAATTTTCCAATTCTAACACTATTTCCCTATACATAATTAGCAATTGCCCTTCTAAATTAGCCTAGCTGCAGGCTTCAGCTTTCCTGCCTGTCAAAGTTGCAAAGCCTGCATAATTGATTATGAATAGCACTAAATCATAATTTTGCTATTTGCTTCCTGCCTTTTCAAGCCGCCGAGAAAGCTAACCAGGGTATATTTTTGTGCTGGGCCACTTTAGGCATTTGAAATTCTAAAAATAAAAAAGTGTTCCCTTTCAGATTAGGTACCACCGAGATCCAATTAAAGAGTGCAAAAATCTGAAATGCATTCATGGTGCTGTGGATTTTATTTGTTCCCATGCCTTCAGTTTCTGTTCAAACCCTGAGCTGGAATATCTGTGGACATAGTTTGCAACAAAGCCAAGCAAAAAGTTCCATTCTAAGAGGCTTGTGGAGTCCATGCACCGTTTAAACACGTTGCCTCCTACAATGGCTATTGTCGTCAGTTTCAGGGGAAATCAAATGTCCATTATTAAAGGGAGAAATGATTTGAAAGCACTTCTCCCCCCCCCCCCAAACCCTTTAGCAATACTCACATTCATCTTACACAAACAGACCTTCCCTTTCAAGCCATTTTGTAAGGAATTCCAGTCATTTCAATGGAATAAATAAAGTAGGGTCCTGTTCTCCGTACCGACTGCCTGGGGTATTGTTCATTGCCTCTCTTTCCTTTTGATAACCATTCCTTCAGGATATGGAAGTTGAGTTCAAAAATAGACTCCAATTCACTTGGCATCAAGCATGCAGAGTCCAACCCTTCCCAGCAGCTGTTAGGCTCCCACTGAACCACAACCTGGTGTGCCAATAGATTTCAATATAATCTTTTCTTGGAGCTGGTACGCTGCGTCGCATGAACTTGCCTTAACCCTCCAGCTGGATGGTGATCTCTCAACAACGCTGGAAGAATATGAGCTGATCTGTCCTAAAGCCTTGTCTTTTTCATTCATCGACCTTGCAAGGAAAATCCCGTCTCTCTTCTGAATTATTCATGATGCCTTCCCCTTCCACCACTCCCAATATATATGCTTCAAATCATTTAATGCAGCACGACTTTTTTCATTTTGCCTTTTTTTTTCCTAATGAAGAAAAAGCTGTGTTGTATGCCTTTAACAATACACTCTAAAGACATATGTCACAGGTCGTCCCTGCCCCACCTTTTCTCTTCTCAGTGATATTAATTATAGACTCTTCGGTAAACTGACCTCTCTGGGTGCAATCCTATCACATGCATAGGATTGGGGGCTCTGAAGATAACAAATGCCATTTGAATTGAGCCGGCTATTATGTAAAAGTGGTTGGAAATAAAGTAATCATTACTCATTCAGCTTGCATACTGCTTATGTGCCAAATGCAGTTTGGAAGTATAAAGTCAGTTATGAAATCCATACGTAATTAATGCACTTGAGAAACCTGAGATCTCACTTTTCCTTTTTTAAAATAAATAAATAATAATAATAATTTCCTTTATCTTTTCGCAATGCTTTCAAAGTTCAGACAACTGAAAAAAACACCCCATAATTTTTATTTTTATTTTTAAAGGGGTAGATCCAAAGGAGATCAAAGAAATACTATATAAACTCACGGATATGTTCTAGTTTTCTGCATTGTTCACGTACATCTCATCTCATGCACATGATAAACTTCTCCTGCAAGTTCCATAGATCCCACAAGCCCATTCCACAGTCAGTTGGAGCAGGGCTTTCACTGTGGCAGCCCCTGTTTTGCGTCATAACATCCTTGTTATACTTTGACTGTGGATGCTTTTCTGAATGGCAGGTCAGCTTGGAGTAAGACCTTCCTCATCCATGATCTGTTTTTGTTCTTGTTTTTATTATGTATTTTGTGTTTTTTATATTGTATTTTTATGTTGCGAACTGCCCTTAGATCTACTGTAAGCTTCCCAGAGTGGCTGGGAAAACCCAGCCAGATGGGTGGGATATAAATAATAGAATTATTATTATTATTATTATTCAGGCTTCCTCAACCTTGGCCCTCCAGATGTTTTGAGACTACAATTCCCATCATCCCTGACCACTTGTCCTGCTAGCTAGGCATCATGGGAGTTGTAGGCCTGGAGGGCCGAGGTTGAGGAAGCCTATTATTAATTATTATTATTATTATTATTATTATTATTATTATTATTATTATTAGTGAAGGGCGGTATACAAATCTTAACAACAACAACAACAACAACAACAACAACAACAACAACAACAACAACAACAACAACATGACAGGCACCCACTATTTGCACTTTTTACACTGCCCTTCTCAGAACTTGCTCCTGTTTGTGTATATCTTTTTTAAATTGTGGCACCCAGAATTGGCTGCAATACCCTAGATGAGGTCTGACTAGGGCAGAATAAAATGAAATTACCACTTCCAGTGACTTGGAAACTTTCAATGTACAAAGGATGCTCAGGCGTAGCTGCCTACCAGGGAATCAGAACAGATCCACACATTATTCAGAACAAGGTGGAGAGTTATTATGCTAGGGATGGGCAAATCTGTCATTTTTTTATTTCTCTCCTTTTCCTATTTTTGGGGAGATCTGCCAGGCTTGGCTCAGCCAGAGATCCATTGGATCCTAACCTCACTCATCTTGGCATATTTAAGCTTTAGGATTGCACCCATAATATCTCTTATAAATATAAGATTGAGAAACATGTTGAAATAATATCATAGTGATGATAGTGAAGAAAAAAAAACCTCTGAGTATTAATATCTAAATTATATATCCAACTTTCATTAGATGGAAAAGTAATACATATGCTCTAAAGACTTCTAATGTTGTCTGCAGTGATTTTTTTTAAAAAATGGGACCATAGCATGAAATGGTATTGGATTGGTTACTACTAATCTATACCTGAAGGAGCGTCTCCACCCCCATCGTTTTGCCCGGACACTGAGGTCCAGTGCCGAGGGCCTTCTGGCGGTTCCCTCACTGCGAGAAGCCAAGTTGCAGGGAAACAGGCAGAGGGCCTTCTCAACAGTGGCACCCGCCCTGTGGAACGCCCTCCCACCAGATGCCAAAGAGAAAAACAACTACCAGACTTTTAGAAGACATCTGAAGGCAGCCCTGTTTAGGGAAGCTTTTAATGTTTAATAGATTAATGCATTTTAATATTCTGTTGGACGCCGCCCAGAGTGGCTGGGGAAACCTAGCCAGATGGGTGGGGTATGTATAAACAAACAAACAAACAAATAATTATACTGTGTAGATCAACACTCAGAACAAGGATAGGGCAGATTTTTCAGCCAAAGGGGTACATCCCCCAGAAGGACAACATTCTGGGGGCTACATGCCTGTGGTAGGCATAACCAGAGTCCAAAAGCCAGGTTTCTATGCATGCACAGAAAATCTAAAGGAGGGTGAAGAACAGGAAATGTGCGGGGTGTGGCCTGTGCTGAAGGGGTGTGTCTTATAAGTAGGTATGGCTTGGAAAGAATCCCAAGGACTAGATAGGAAGGCCCCAGAGGTTGGCTCCTGGACCTTAGGTTCCAACGCAGTCTCACACACTTCCAGTGATGCCTTGCTAACCCACTTACATGAATTTGACTTGGTTGAGACAGAATTGGTGCTGAGTCGAAT
This sequence comes from Zootoca vivipara, assembly GCF_965207765.1. Taxonomy (NCBI): domain Eukaryota; kingdom Metazoa; phylum Chordata; class Lepidosauria; order Squamata; family Lacertidae; genus Zootoca; species Zootoca vivipara. Next base: position 77,825,787 of record NC_142588.1, on the reverse strand, counting down.
TCAATGCCAACTTGAACCTTGACATCAACAGTTGGAAAGTTCACTCTCTGATGTGTACTGGAGACATATCCTTCAACATATGGTAAACAACTCTGATGGGATGGAGTATGTTTGGTTTTTTGATCGACAAAATAATGCTGCTTCTGCATTCATTGGAATTTTGGATTTCCTTCCTCTGTCTGGCACAGTCACTGAGTGTAAATAGTATTACCTTGCCTGAGGTATATCTTAAAACATCCACACTAGAATCTTCTAGAGAACAGAAACAATCACCATAGCAACTGCATCCTTATACTAAAGCTCTATTTGTCTCTAAAGGCCTATAAGTTTTTTCTCATATATGGATGACACTTATTAATTTAAAATAAGATCTAACAATTAGCTCGTCTACAGGAGGCTAATGCCTCATCCAGTCCCTGCTGTTCAGCTTACGACTAGACAGTTGGAAATCTTGGCCATGTTTTCTGAATTGCTAAACGGCATTTCACCAGCAGGGAATTTCTTTGAATAAAATCACAGCACAAACTCACAGCTTTTTATGATCAATTATATTAGATTTCTATACTTGATGTAAATTTATTGCCAAGTTTTTGAATTGCTCCATCAGCAAAAATTCTGCTGTAGTCCTGGTGTGCAATAACTTCATTAGGAAAAGTTTACAAGATGCATTTGCCGATCATGTCACATTTAAGAAACATTCAAAGTACCAAACGCATTCATTTAGGACATAAAACAAATGAAGCACAGTCGGCAAATGGAAATCACACTCAGGGAGGTTTTCGTGCAGGCAGAATGTGACCCATGAGGCTGATTTAAGAGCTGGTGTTTCGCAAGAGCTTCAGAAGTTTTTGATATTTGTCTGCACTAATTGGAGATTATTAATTGGAGATGAAAATTTTATCTAATAATAAGCCAGAGTGCACGGAAATGCCGTTTACCTTCCTACCCATTTATCTACTTGCACTGGCATGCTTTCGAACTGCTAGGTTGGCAGGAGCTGGGACAGAGCAACGGGAGCTCACCCCATCGCGGGGAATCGAACCGCTGACCTTTTGATCAGCAAGCCCAAGAGGCTCAGTGGTTTAGACCGCAGAGCCACCCATTCACAAGTGCCTTGGCCCCTCCCTGGCAGTAAAAACACAACAACAATGAATTAAATAAATTGCCATTTGCTGCCCTTTCATGGCAGCCAAAGCCACTACAGTCATACCTCGGTTTAAGTACGCTTCGGTTTGAGTACTTTCAGTTTAAGTACTCCGCGGACCCGTCTGGAACGGATTAATCCACTTTCCATTACTTTCAATGGAAAAGTTTGCTTAGGTTAAATACGTTTCAGGTTAAGTACGGACTCCCAGAACCAATTACACTCATACTTCGGGTTAAATATGCTTCAGGTTGAGTACTCCGCGGACCCGTCTGGAATGGATTAATCCACTTTCCAGTACTTTTAATGGGAAAGTTCGCTTCAGGTTAAGTACGCTTCAGGTTAAGTACAGACTTCCGGAACCAATTGTGTACTTAAACCGAGGTACCACTGTATCATGGACAGGGAGACTAGTGATGTGAAAGGAAGACAGTTTCATCCTCAGTGCAGTTAGGAACTGGTGGTTAGACAAGAACAGCCTTCACTGGCTTGGTGCCCTGCAGATGCTCTGGACTACAACTCCCATCAGTCTTAGCCAGCATGTGATAATATGTTTTCCTTATATCTAAAGCATGGTTGGGGGGGGGAGAGCAGAGTCAGGTTGCATATTAGGAAATATTACTGACAACTCCCAAATGATTAAAGGAAAGAAACTCAGATGGGTTTTATTTTATTTTATTTTTTGGTTGCTGTTGCCTCTAATGCTAAATTTGGAGCTTTGCCCTGCCAGCTTCTTTAAAGCTCCCTCAAGCCCACCCATAAGCACACAAATCATATTTTTTTTATCTTCCGCCAGAATCCATGGTATCAGCTTTTTCCTCCCCTGAAAAGCTATTTCTCCTCGGAGCTACCTCTGCCACCGTCTGCCTCCCACTTTAGAAGCAGCCGTTCTCCTGTGACACATTAACTCCCTGCCTTCCAACAGCACAGACCAGCAGGACAGTTTCAAGCATGCTCATAAGCAGGGGGAAATGTTTAACTAGCATAGCAAAAACATTCTTGCTTGGGCAGATTTGCCAGCAGTGCTAGATTTAGCCATTAGACTAGGAAAGTAATTGCTTGTAAATGGAGGGCCTTCGCCCAAATGACACTTTCTGGGGTTTATGGAGAAGGAACCTACTGCGTGTATGGTGGTTGCTTCTCTGTCAAATGGCAGAGCATTTTGTTTTCTGCAGGGTGTAATATATGGGATCTGGTGATGCTTTTGAATTATGGTGCTGGAGGAGACTCTTGAGAGTCCCATGGACTGCAAAAAGATCAAACCTATCCATTCTTAAGGAAATCAGCCCTGAGTGCTCACTGGAAGGACAGATCCTGAAGCTGAGGCTCCAATACTTTGGCCACCTCATGAGAAGAGAAGACTCCCTGGAAAAGACCCTGATGTTGGGAAAGATTGAGGGCGCTAGGAGAAGGGGACGACAGAGGACGAGATGGTTGGACAGTGTTCTCGAAGCTACAAACATGAGTTTGACCAAACTGCGGGAGGCAGTGCAAGACAGGAGTGCCTGGCATGCTATGGTCCATGGGATCACGAAGAGTCGGACATGACTAAACGACTAAACAACAACAACAACTTACACTTAATGTCACTAGTTGGTGCAAGTGATAGTGATATAAGATGTACTGGGCAAAGTAAAGCCCTCTTTGCAATTCAGGAATCTAAGGGTGTGTCTGCTCCTTCCTGCACAGAATCCACAAAAGTACATTACAGAGGGCTGGGCTGACAAAGCAATCCTAACTATAAGAAGCTGGCATAATTTGCACTTACCCTGGCAAAACTGACCCCTATTCCAAACTCCAAATTCAGGAGCCTCTACGGCCATCTGAGTAGCAGCTGAGACTGAACCCAGGTTTTTGAAGATTTGGCCCTAGCTCAGACTGAGATTTATGGGGCTTGGAACAGGTGTAAATCTCTCATTGCCCCACCCTGTCCCTGCCTCGCCCCTTGAATGCAACTTTTTGGGGACTTGCACAGCATACGTTATACCAGTTCAAGGTCCCCCTGCTGAACCCCAGCTGAGTGGGGCTGAGGAACTTAATGCTGGTATATCTGACTTATGCCAGCACAGTCCCAGCTCAACTGGGAGAGCCAAAGATCTCCTGAATCCAAACTTTTCTGCTCAAGGCAAATGGCAATAAGGCGCTGGTAAGGCCATGTGCCCAACTTTGCTGCGTACAATCCTCTGCTTGAAGGCATTCCCGACTTAGCGGGTTGTCTAGACCACATCTGGGTTAAAAGATAAAATACTGTACTCCAAAGCAGGGTGAGCAAGAGGTGCCTTAGAGTTGTCCATCAGCAGTTTGCATCCGGAGAATAGGCACACAACTCTCCTCCTCACAGTCTTCCCCATTATGAATGAGACCTATTGTAATTGTATTTAAATTATATGAATTATTTCTAAATTTGTATCTAAAATATAAATCACTATTCACAAATTCTATACAGATCTTTGCACTGCAGCCTGTGCTTGGAGGGTTGCCTTCTCAATGGAAGTAGGGATATCAGAAAAAAATGGAAAAGGAACCTGAAACTGCTGCAGTTTGCATGTTTATCTGTGGTCAGGAATGTACATCAGCCAAGCATATATGATATAGGCATTTGTTCACATTGATGTTGTTTTTAAGTCTGCAAATGGCACATGATTTATGACTTTTAAAACCTTGTTTTCACATCTCCCTTACATTGAAATGAAAGAAATTTATGTAAGTTACTAGGAGCTACTGCCCTGCTCACATTGCTTGCCAACCCTGCCTAGCCCCTGCTTGCCAACCCTCACACTTTATACCTCACCCACCCCCACCCCCCATGTCCTTCCATCTCACATAGTATTTGGTGGAAACTGAACTGCAACAGAATGGAAACAGTACTGATTGTGATGAATACAGGTTGGAATGGAAATTGCTGCCTTCTTACATCCTCAAGTGTTATTTCGCCACATTTCTCTTGACTAAAAGTAGGCAGGATCCAAGGTGGGAGCAATGACACCTTTTACAGCGCTGTCTAAATTGCTATCTTTTTTCCCCGCTGGAAGGATTCCTGTGATTTTAACAATTGCATGAGAAGATGATGCCACCGGGTGAACTTTTGCTTAGGTTTTCCCCTCCCCTAAACATGGCGCTTTTTGTGATGGGTAAAGTTTTTCCTAGCTATTTATACTATTTCGATGCAAGGAGAAAACCTGACAAATAAAACAGCTGTACACCAACCACAGCAGTAACATGAAGTGTTGTGGAGTTATTTGGGTGGCAATTCTGTCATCATGAGGCAGATGTTGCCCATGTTGGCATTGTGGCACAGCAAGAACAGGCCACCATAAATAAACTTCTTAAGATCCCAACCCCTCAACCCCAAACCATCATGGGAATGCAATGGAGTCAACAAGAAGAGTGGGTTCCATCAGGCAGTGGGGCAAGCACTCCATACTATTTCCACACACCCAATATCTCATATCCATGTAGAGAAGAGAGAGTTGGATTGTGCTGCTGAACCGTACATCCAATGCTGCCTGGGCAGCTGGCCCTGCCCTCTTGACTCCCATGTGATAAACACTAAGGGGAGAGAACAAAGGGGTAAACACTGAGGAGGTACAGCCAGTGGCACATGCAACATTAGAGTACGACCAGCAGTAAAGTCCTGCTCTGTCTTATCCATGTGTACTTTGTGTATTATCTGAAAAGGGGCTCAAATTGACTCCAGATGTAGCTAGCAACTATGCATCCCCTGAAGTCAGGTAGTAGTCAGTCCGGACATTGAGATCCAGCTCTGAGGGCCTTCTGGTAGTTCCCTCATTGCATGAAGTAAGGTTACAGGGAACCAGGCAGAAGGCCTTCTCGATAGTTGTGCCTGCCCTGTGCAATGCCCTCCCATCAGATGTCAAGGAAAGAAACATCTGTCTAACTTTTAGAAGACACCTGAAGGCAACCCTGTACTGGGGAGGCTTTTAATGTTTCAGGTTTGGGGGTATTAATATTTTGTTGGGAGCCACCCAGAGTGGCTGGGGCAACTCAGTCATATGGATGGCGTAGTAGTAGTAGTAGTAGTAGTAGTAGTAAGCATAGGGACTCAGGCAAAGTCCATGGGCTGCATCCAACTTTCCTTGTCTGCTAGTGGAAGAGCTCTTGTACTAGTGAACAATGAGTTTTAATGTGGAATGGAGAAATCCAACACAACAGTTGTTGTGGAAGCTCATTATGCAACAGATTGTGCAGTCTATGGTGCAAAAGTTACAAGCAATCTGCTTATGCATTCTCTTGTGTCACAATGTTCCACTGGTGCAAAACTGTTTTCCAACTGAACAACTACACTGCTAAGGGACTAACTTGGTACTTTGCTGGCTACAACCCCATGTCACTACCTAGACTTTATTATATTAAAAAGTCCCCTTTAAAAGATGAGTTGTCATAATTCATTATTCTTTCCCATATAGTTTCCTATGAGCTTTGACTTTTGCCTCAGACATAACTGGCTGGTTTTGACATACTGTAGGCAATCCTTTGTGGAGTTTATACAGGTATCACAATTGACTTTCAATTGGAAACATTGTGGGAGCTTTAATTTGGTGTAGTCTTGCCCTCTCTTAGATTGGCCTTGCGAAGCTCATTAAGCCCGTTAAGATTAGTGAAAATGTACTACCCCCACCCTTCCCAGCTGGTAATAGTATCCAACTGAACTTTTATGCAGCCTACAGGAAATTGCACAGTGCTGAATGCTGGGGCAGGCTAGCCTGCTGGGTAGAAGTACTTGAAAATGTCATAACATTAAACATAATAGCTTCCTAGACAAAATTCTAATGACTTTGGAGACACACAATTAACATTATTATTTAGTATAAGACTGATACAGCTGGCCAGTATATGATAACACTCCCTATGCAATCATTAAAAAAACGATTTCTTTATATAAAAAAATCATAACAATCCACTAATTTAACAGCAGAAAAACCAATGTGTTGGTTTATCATTTATCATTAGAGAAGCTAATGAATATGTTATGTCCTATGGACTCAAATGAGACTACTCAACACAAGCCAACACCATGCCAACAGTTCATGCGTTGTGGATGTCATCCAGCAACAATTGGTTTATTTGCTCTGAAGTCACAGGGATACCTGTTTATAAAGCAGGGTTGTGGCCTCCACAACCATTTGCGTAGTTGCTTTGATGTCACAGAAAGGTTGGGAAGTTTTGGGGCGAGGCTGCTAAGCACTAAGGTAGGAGGGGGTGGTGTTTGCACAGAAAATAAATTGCATTTGAAAATTATGAAAGGGGAGAGAAAATATCAGTGAAAAAAGCTGCAGACTTTTTGTTACACTTACTTTACTTTTGAGAATGGGGTGGTGGTGTTTGTTAGTGTCCTTGCACTCTACAAAACATCTCATCAGTGGTTTGCACTTTGCAGTCTTCCTGGATGCCCATGTATCAGTTAAAGCCCAGAGAAAGGGATTCTGAAGCAACTCCTTTCCTGGGACTTTTTCAGATCAGGACATGCAGGCAGCCAGGGAGGCTGCAGGGTGCTGGAGAAATGTTTGCTGGAAAGAAAAGTACCTTTACCACCCTTGGCCATCACACAATGCTAAGGTACGTTGAAAACCACACACATACACACCTAAATTCTAAACAAATTCTAAGAAAATTCTGACGGGCCCAGAGAATGAAGCAGAAAAATGGAAGCCTTTCTTACAGAGGAAGAAAACATTTGAGAAACCGGAGGACAGGTTTTGGCACAGCACTTAAGTGAGAGCAGGTGAGCTGTAAGTGTGGTAGATTATAAGCCTGTTTACATCCACTTTGGTTCATTAGTAGGAGGCTTTAGACAGGCTTTTCAACCAGGAAATCTAAGAATGTCAAGTATGTTGCAGTCTTTCAGTAACCTTGTCTCTTTTAGAGGCTCCAGAGTTCAGGCTTTCATTTTTGTTTTAGAATGATCAAGTGTGGCTCCACTGAGTGCAAATACCCCAAAGAATTGTGCTTTTTCTCTGCTCCTTAGCTGATGAAGACCATAACTTCCTACATTTATTTGGAGCTCTGTCAACCAACCCCCCCCCCCATGTTGGCTTGGTCAAATACGGGCTGATTTTGTGGAAGAAGTACCCATATCAGTTTGATCACATACAAAACAGAGGCTTTCGTTGAAGGGAACTGGACATGCCTTTGACACCCACAGAGCTAACACTTCCTTAATCCCTCTTCCACCACTGACTGACCACACTGTAGTGGCGAGCAGTACCTTTTCCACAGCTTTCTGGGTTTCCACAGATTTCTGAGTTTGAAACAGAGGGCGACCTGTTCCTTGAGCATTCACCCTGAATGGTTTGCAAGGAGATTCGATGATGTTGGCCAGGCATCCCCAAACTGTGGCCCTCCAGATGTTTTGGCCCACAACTCCCATGATCCCTAGCTAACAGGACCAGTGGTTGGGGAAAATGGGAATTGTAGTCCAAAACATCTGGAGGGCCGAAGTTTGGGGATGCCTGATGTTGGCTATGCAATTAGCATTCATTCTTCCATGGGGGTGGGAGGGATATCCAGGAATAAACTGCAGTTTCCTCCTGTTCAGTCATTCGCTAGAAAGAATGACTTAACTCACAGCTTCCTGGATTTCATTACTCTGTGGCACGCCTGCCAATACTTAAAGATTGCAGGAGTGTTGCTTATCATTGATGGCTTCAATATCTATCAATCGATTTGTTTCTCTGATACGTTGAAAACGTGTGTCTCATATGAATAGTTGAAAGTACCTGTTCCCATGCTTAAATCTCCACTTCATTTATTAAAAAGAAGAAATCTATATTTTCACATATTGAAGACTAATTATTATATTAAGTTTTTATACTACTGTTTACAGTTTTCATTTACTCTTATGGCAGACCTGGGAGATGGTTTTCTGTAACCAGCCCAAGGTTAATTAGGACACTTCATTAGCTGAACCAGGGATGGGAAGCTGAATGTGAATTTCTGAGGAAGTGAATCTCCCCTCAGCTGTGCAGATTTGTCAGTGGTGCAGGTTTTATTGAAAATTCTGAATGGGAAAATGTTCACTTTGCATCACAACATTTTCTAGAGAGTGTGATGCAATATTTCATTTGTATTTAGTAAACGAAGATCAAAACATTGAAATGGCTAAGCTTGATTATATTGTATTTGGACTGTTTTTGTATTGGATCTGACTGTTCTTATTAATGTTTGATGTTTTATTATGTTTTTATATATGCTGGAAGCCACCCAGAGTGGTTGGGGCAACCCAGCCAGATGGGCAGGGTATAAATAATAATAATAATTATTATTGTATTTGCAACTGGCATCCATTACTTGTTACAAATGAAGTTTTCAAATGGTTCTCTCTCATGGATTCGCTAGGGTTGCCATACGTCCGGATCTCCCCAAAATAGCTCAACAGCTTTTTGTGTCCGGATTTTGACTTCTTGAAATATGGCAACCCTATTCAACCAAGTTTTACTCAGAGCAGATCCACTGAAACTAAATGACATTACTAATTTTTTTTTAAAAAAAATTCCTTCCAGTAGCATCTTAGAGACCAACTAAGTTTGTCATTGGTATGAGATTTCATGTGCATGCACACTTCTTCAGATACCTGAAAGCTCATACCAATGCACAAACCTAGCTGGTCTCTAAGGTGGTACTTGGGACGTGGGTGGCGCTGTGGGTTAAACCACTGAGCCTAGGGCTTGCCAATCAGAAGGTCGGCGGTTTGAATCCCCGCAACAGGGTGAGCTCCCATTGCTCGGTCCCAGCTCCTGCCAACCTAGCAGTTCAAAAACATGTCAAAGTGCAAGTAGATAAATAGGTACCGCTACAGCGGGAAGGTAAACGGCGTTTCCGTGTGCTGCTCTGGTTCGCCAGAAGCGGCTTTGTCATGCTGGCCACATGACCTGGAAGCTGTATGCCGGCTCCCTCGGCCAATAACGCGAGATGAGCGCCGCAACCCCAGAGTTGGTCATGACTAGACCTAATGGTCAGGGGTCCCTTTACCTTTACCTTTAAGGTGCTACTGGAAGGAATTTTTTTATTTTGTTTCGACTACGGCAGACAAACACGGCTACCTACCTGTAACTGACATTACTAAGTTTGGGTCATTAATTTCAATGGGTCTACTCTGAGTAAACCTCAGTTGATTACCACCCTTAATGTCTAAGGCTGCATTCCTATGCACGCTTACCTGCGGGTGAGCCCCACTGAACACGGTCCAAATAAACGTGCATAAGATTATGCTGTACATTGACTTGAAGGTCCTATTAAAAGAGGTTTCCTTCATAAACTGACTCAGGTCCAACCCTTCCATGCAAGAACTAGACGTTTTGTACTAAACTCTTCATCCCCTTGAAAGTTGGGTTTGCTGGTTACCGGTGCTGATACGAAATGCCCCATTCCTTGTCTCACAAGCCTTTTCAGAAAACTGTTGGGATTTTTTTGCACTACCTTATTATTCTTGCTGGAGGCCATAAATTACAAAGGTTCGCCATACTTCAAATACTACATACAAACACAAACAATGAAGCAAGTGCTCTCTACCAATATGTTTTAAACATGACTTGCACGATTGGAATTCAAAGGGAATACGTAATAATTATGCCGGCATTTGTATTTTTCACCCTCTTAAAGATTACCACATTTTTTTTACAGTCTGGTTGTTATCTCTTTGGACTGTTTCACAGTGTGTTTTCTTTTTTCCTCATCTGAGCATGTGTGCTCCTACTTTGATAAGCATGGTGTGCGGATTAGGGAATCACAGGTATGGCCAGAGGTTACTGTAATCAAGAAGAACTGTCTACCACCTCTGTGATTGCCCTGTACACAAGTAAAGGGTGTGATCCAGTTTACACTTGCTGCCTAGGATCAGAGTGGGACTTGCTTTGATAAGAGTGGGACTTGCTGATCACAGCATGACTTGCCTCGAAGTAAACATGGAAAGCAGTGCGCTGCATGCTTATGCACCCAAATTCACATCAAAAGAAAGCCAGGAGGACTCATGTGGGAAAACAAACTTTGTGAACCATGAATGCATAAAACAACAACAACTGTACCCATTAGGAATACAATAGATCCCAACAGATGATACTTACATACATTTCTTTCTTCCAGTTATCCAAATATTATTCATACTTATAAAGCACATAGCCCTCTATTATCATCTGATACTACAAATGAAAGGAATACAAATTCACTGCCAAGATTTGCATCATCCTATTTCTTGCCACTTATACACACTGGCTTATATCTTTCAGACACATTTTGGAATGCAGGTCCTTTTCTGTAACTGGCAACAAACTAGTGATTTTTTAAAACAATAAAAAAAAACCATAGTATGTAGTAAAGGATTTCTGGTGTGGGGTTTGGGGTAGGACAACTGATTCTCGGCGCTTCATTCCCATTCTTCTTCTTCCACCCTACAAATGGTGAGATTCAGAGGTGAGCAGTGTGGTCTAGGGCAGGGGTCAGCAACCTTTTTCAGCTGTGGGCTGGTCCACCGTCCCTCAGACCATGTGGTGGGCTGGATTATATTTTGGGGGAAAAAATGAACAAATTCCTATGCCCCACAAATAACCCAGAGATGCATTTTAAATAAAAGTACACATTCTGCTCATGTAAAAACACCCGGCAGGCCCCACAAATAACCCAGAGATGCATTTTAAATAAAAGGACACATTCTACCATAGCTGCCAAGTCTCCCGTTTTTCCCGGGAAACCCCCATTTTCCCGGCTGTCCCCAGCCGAAAAAACGGATTTTTTCCCCCCGGTTTATTCTGGCGCGACGGCCATTTTGGAACTGGGCGGAGCATGCTCAGAAGCGACTTTTGATGCTGCTCTGCCCAGTTCCAAAATGGCTGCAGCACGACTTCTGGTGCGGCGGCCATTTTGGAACTGGGCACAGCAGCATCAAAAGTCACTTCTGAGCATGCTCCGCCCAGTTCCAAAATGGCCGCTGTGCTACTTCCGGCATGCTACTTCCGGTCTGGTCCCTTATTTTTCAGAGAGGAACTTGGCAGGTATGCATTCTACTCATGTAAAAACATGCTGATTCCTGGACCATCCGTGAGCCAGATTGAGAAGGCGGTTGGGCCGCATCCGGCCCACGGGCCTGAGGTTGCCTACCCCTGGTCTAGGGCAAGCAAGTATAGCTTTCCATTAGAAAAGCAAAAATGACAGGAGTGCTGCAGTGCAGGCAGACGTTCCAAAGGGCAACAACCACATAGCAAGGTAGGGTCTGCTCCAAGTGAAAGAAGTAGCTCAGACTGACGATCAAGCTCCTTTTCTGAGTCCTGGGGGTTAGCCAACTGAATACCGTCAGCTCATATGGCAGCCTAAAACGGCACCTTTAGGGAAAACAGTTCAGTTGACAAAAATTAAGCTTCAGTAGTGGAACAGCTAAGATTCCGGAGCCTGCCTGCTGGGAACCTTACTTCATCCTAGTGCCCCATATATTTTTCATCACTTTTCTGCATCCAATCGTCTCTATATCATGGCCTAAACATTATAATATTTATTGTTCTGACACATACCTATCTACCCACCTGATAAATTATAATTTGCTAAATTTTTAATCTGTCTGTATTTTAAATGTATGTTTTGCCTGCTACTTTATCCTTCTTACACAACTCATGGGTGATATGAAAATCAATGGACTTCAGTAACGTATGTCTGTTAATTTTAGTGCATCTACTACTCTGACTTCGTTTGCTCCCACCTTATATTTTTTACTGAATTTCTTGTAGCATTTTATTTCATTCCTTTGACATTTTTTTTCTTAACAAGTAGAGAGGTGGAAGATAAAATAAATAACACATAAATGAATAATATTGTACAAACCAAACTACAGTGTTGTTTTCCATACTCCGCTACTGTAATATTTGTTTCACCAACTTGCTTTTCAAATAGGGTTGCATAGAGTATTATCCACTTTCAGTATGAAACTACTGGTTTTAGTAGGGTTATAATTTCTCCTGAGAAAAAAAATACATTAGATTGCAGATCCTGTTTATATTTCCAGTTGTTTCCCCCTCATGATGGCTTCTTTTCTCTGAGAGCCATAGTTTGCATGCAGAAGGTTGTTTCCCTGGCATCTCCAGGTAGGACTGAGCACTCGTGCCCCAAACCCTGGATAACTACTGACGGTCAATGTAGACAGGCTAGGTTGACCAATGGCTTGGCATGGACAAGAAAGGCCGCTTCCTGTGTTCTCTCTGACTGTTGCTTCTTCCTCCTTTCTTGATTAGTCACATGGACCATACCATCGTTTGGAATTTCCTGGACATAACCAAAATACTGCAGTTGGAAGCAGTGTCCAGGCAGCAATTGTAAAAATGTTTGGGAAATTCCGGACATATGGCAACCCATATGTTGGCAGTGTCATTTTAGGCAATTTTCCTTAAAAGCAGCTCAAAAAGTGCTCTACGTGGGGCTACTTTGAAGGTGACCCGGAAACTGCAATTAATCCAGAATGCGGCAGCTAGAGTAGTGACTGGGAGTGGCCGCCGGGACCACATAACACTGGTCCTGAGAGATCTACACTGACTCCCAGTATGTTTCTGAGCACAATTCAAAGTGTTGGTACTGACCTTTAAAGCCCTAAACGGCCTCGGTCCTGTATACCTGAAGGAGCGTCTCCACCCCCACCATTTAACCCGGACACTGAGATCCAGCACTGAGGGCCTCCTGGCGGTTCCCTCATTGCGAGTAGTGAGCTTACAGGGAACCAGACAGAGGGCCTTCTCGGTAGTGGCACCCGCCCTGTGGAACGCCCTCCCAGGAGATGTCAAGGCAATAAGTAACTATTTTACTTTTAGAAGACAACTGAAGGCAGCCCTGTTTAGGGAAGTTTTTAATGTTTGATGCTGTACTGTTTTTAATATTCTGTTGGAAGCTGTCCAGAGTGGCTGGGGAAACCCAGCCAAATGGGCGGGGTATAAATAATAAATTATTATTATTATTATTATTATTATTATTATTATTATTATTTTCTTGCAATCTTGCCGAAAAAGCTCAACAACTTTACCCCCCCCCAAAAGAGGTCAACCCTAGGTGCTACCCCACCCAATCCTGCCACCCTACTTCCCCTGAAACCTCCCTGGGTTGCGTGGTGGCACCCACAAAGCAGCAGCAGCAGTCACGGTGAGTTCCTGTGAGATCTAGCAAGCTCTTGCCAGAAGCCATTGTTGTTGCTGCTGCTGCTTCTTCTCTGCCAGTGATGAAGGTGGTTAGGCATCCCCAGGGCTTCTGGTGCCCAAGGCACCTGCGCCAGCCTGCCTCATGCATGAGTGACCCCTCCACTATCAAGGATTGTGTAAAGGAATGGAGTGGCCATCTATGTAGCCATTCTGATTGGGCTGCGATGGTTGCAGGAGAGTAAGTGAGGGAAATTTAAAGAAGTGTTTTGCAAGGACGACTTGATGCACTGTCAAAAAGAGGCAGCTGGAATTTATTTTTAAAAACATCAAGGCATTTCCACTCAGCCCTAATAAAAAGGGAAAAGAAAAGTTAATGCTTGCATTGGGTTCCTAGATATTGGCAGAAGAAATTCCCATTGGGGGCAAAGGGCAGGGAGTGAGGAAAGGGAAATGGCCTTAATACAATCTTTTAATGTGCAATAAATTATTACTGGGTTGTGGTAAAACACAAATTATTTCCATGGTCTTAGTAATGAAAAAGCCATCAAATAATGTCATGGGCTCTGTCATACAGTAGATTAGCTATAGTAATTCACTTCCATGTGGTTATGAAGGATAAAGCAGCCAGTGGTTTATGAAGATGTACAGTGACAGCAGTGACCAGATATTAGTCAATTATACATCTTCCCCCAGCCTATCCACACTTTGCTTACGGGGACTATGATGCAATTATCCGAATTCCCTGTTCATTTGATTAGCTGCAACATCAACATGCAAAAGTCTAAAAGGGCAGGATGCTTTACTTTGGCCCAAGTCCCTGCTTCCAAATCAATTTATTACGGCGGGTTTCCATTACCTTACATTAGCACTCACGGTTCAAGAGTAAGTATTGGTTTCGCGTGCCAGAATGACTCTCTCTTTCTGTGCTCGGAACAAGAATGACAGTGTATTTCTGCTGCAAGAGGCTTTTATACATTCCTTTCATGTCCATCTCATTTTCTGAAATGTCACTTGCCTGAAAGAGCATTCCTGTTTCTGTTTGTCACTTATTGTTTAACTCAGAAGCAGATCCATACCGAGACTGGTGTAGAATTGCAGCAGATGGGTGATAAAGATTAAGCAACCCATATTGAAAGGGAGAAGAAAGAGGGATGCAGAATAATGTGCGGTTGATGATTTACCTTTTTTTTTTTACAAGGCACAGAAGAATCTGACTATTTCCACTGGTTAAACTCAGGACTCAGTCACATGTTGCCATATGTCGGGGGGGGGGGGAAATGTAAAAATGGCATCTGGGGGGAATTTTGCTAGCAAAACAGTTGTTAAAAGAAAAAAAGCTCAACAACTTTGCCCAACAACTTCTTGAAATATGGCAACCCTAGTTAGAATAGCTCTGAATCAACAAGACATTGAAGTCCATACTGAACTGCTACAGGAGAAGAAGCAATTGAGGCTGACATTCAGAGAGCCTTAGTACATTCAAGCAATTCCATGCATGCATCAGGGTCTCCTAGGCGGTTCCTGAAGGTCCGTTGGTTTTTAAAACAGGTCATGCGGCAGAGCAAAGGCCCAAAGCAAGATTCTGTTGCATCCGGTATTTTTTCACACTGCCAGTACACTGATGCCTCCTCACTGATGCTAGACACACAAGCAGTGGCAGCTATTCCTCCTCACCGCTGCTGCTGCTTGCATGTTCATATCTCCTCAGAGCCAGAGCAGGAAGCACATGAGCAAGCAGATTGAAATGATGAAGAAAGAAAACAGGTCCAGAAGCAGGAACAGCTGCAGTGCGAAGCTAGCTTCCTTGCAGTGGTGTTACTACTGCTTACTGGGAGGGAGAGGGGTAAGGCAGCAGGGAGGTTGGCATGGTCTGGGTGACGCAGCAGCTGACCAGGGACGCTGGCCTGAAACATCATCTACAGGGAGAACCACCTGCCATCTTCCTCATGAGCTTACAGGTGTTAGGTTAAGTACTCCTTATTTGCCCAGGTAAAGGTAAACACTGGCCTGCGAGTGCTCCAGTTGGAGAACAGCCTTTACCAAAGGTGTCATGGGCTTTGAAGAAACTCGACCTCAGGACGCAAGGGAGAAACGTGCCAAGAGGAAGGCACGCTTGGCAAATCTACACCATGATCAACTCCCGCCTGGAAACCAATGTCCCTACTGTGGAAGGATGTGTGGATCCAGAATTGGCCTCCACGGTCACTTACGGACCCATTGTTAAAATCGTGTTTATCGAAGACAATCTTACTCGGCTACGAGTGATCGCCAAACAAGAAGAAGAAGAAAGAAGAAGAATTTGCACAGGAATGTGAAAAACAGCTATTTTTATACTATCTGCTGAGAACTTTTGCATAATGGTGTCTTATCAGCTGTATTATTATTTTCATTGCTTAATGCTGTTTTCCCCTTTCGGTTCTATTGCAGCTTGATTTGATTTCCTGCCCTCCGTTGTATTTAAAATAACGATCATGCGCTATTTGGGACATTTTGTTTAGAGTTCAAAAGCAGAAATTGCATAAATACTCAAAGGCAAGTCCTGTTGAGTTCAGTTGACCTTTTTGACTAGTAAATGTACTGAGAACTGCAGCCTAAACACACACAGTAGGGCAGGGAAAGCCAATAAGATAGCCTCCAGATGTTGTAGGTTCAGCATAATCTGGAGGGGGCCAAGTTAGCTACTTCTGTACTCTAGGGAATAAATCACAATGAACACAGTAGGTCTAACTTCCGAGGAAACACTCACAAGATGGAGCTGCCCAGGCTGTACAGCTTGCACTAGTTCTGCAGTGCCATGTGGACCACATGGGGACAAGTGGAGGCTGTTGCATCTCTCCCATTTGACCAACCTGAATCAACACGAGGCCTACATGCTGGCAAGACTGAATGTACTACCTCATCAGTGCTACAGGGGAGATTACAGAAAACACCACTTGTAGAGAGACTATGTCCTGTGGACAGAGATAAATAGAATCGGTTGCACTGCCCCTGGTATCAGACAATTATGTTTACCCAAGATGAGGATAGGATAGGGATAGTAGCCAGGTTTCTGCAGCACGCAATGAGGATTTGTGAATGCTACGCACCTTTTCAAAAAAATTCAATATGTACAGGGAAAAGTAGGTTATGAGAACAATAACCCGGCTAGTCCACTCAGGTTACAAAATATTATTGCGGAATTCTGGACAGAAAATAAGTATAACAATAATAGTAAATACTGCCTGTGTGTGTGAATGCTAGTGTAAGATGCAGAGAACCACAAGAGAATCATAAAAAACTGCAAAATCAACAAATTGGGTCAGAAGGAAATGTTAACTGCTTTGCCACATCTCTGGCAAAGATCACGGCAGCTGTCAGAGCTCTGGCCGTTTTGTATATGGGAGATCTGACATCTGATGGACAGAGGTCCCTGATCCTTCCTGACCTGAGCCAAAGAATGCAACAGGAACCATCATACAACTCTATTTAAAAAGGTTTATTGAGTAGCGCGTCTATGGCATCTTTTAGATCAGACAAAATGCAGGACAATTTACTCTTGACATAACCTCAGTGTTCTGGGAAATTACCTCTGCTATGCCATTATTGGGGAGAGTTAAGAGGAAATATATGGCAGATGAAAACAGTTTGCTTGAAGCTTCAGACAAGCAGTAAATGATGGGGCTAATAATCCCAAGGTATTTTATTACAGAACTTTAGGAATAAGGTAATAGCTTCCTACTGCTCCAGGATGACGGCAGAAGCGCACTCCTTCCCTCTCCAGGAATTTTCGATTTTGCATAACTTCTAAAAAGCATTGGGAGAGGATTAAGAACATAAGCCCCACTGGATCAGACCAAAGGTACAGCAGCCTGTTTCTCAGAGTGGTTGGATGCCAGGTAGCTATGGAAAGTCCATAGGCAGGATGGGAGGACAATCTCACAATTGTGAGATGGGCTTCTGTCACTGCCCCAGTGCTCCACCCTTCCAGTTAGGGTGATGTTGCCGCTTTCTGGTATGGAGCAGGATGGCAGGAAGGTAGGAGAAGCCATGGGCGGGCGGCGACAGGTGCAAGTGTGAATTCAAGTGTGGTGGCCACCAACAACCAGGTGCTTTTTCACTATTAACTCCAGTGCCTCACCCGATCAAGTCCTAGTGAGTGGACGGCAGCAAAGAGGTGGCACCACACTTCATGTACCATGGCTGTGTGAATGCAACCACCTTCTCCTGCTGTAGTTCCCCAGCAACTGGTATTCAGAGACTGGCTTGCAGGTTCATAATCTAAATGCAAATGATATAGGCCACCAAAAAAACATGGTGCAGGTTGTTCTTGTTGCTGTTGCTGTTGATGATGAAAGCAACTATAAGCAGTATGCCATCATCAGAAGACTACAACAGATTTTCACTCATGAGTCACTCATGATTCCATGGTCTGCCAGCAGTATATACAGTGGTACCTCGGGTTAAGAACTTAATTTGTTCTTGAGGTCCGTTCTTAACCTGAAACTGTTCTTAACCTGAGGTACCACTTTAGCTAATGGGGCCTCCCACTGCCGCCCTGCCGCAATTTCTGTTCTCATCCTGAAGCAAAGTTCTTAACCTGAGGTACTATTCTGGGTTAGCAGAGTCTGTAACCTGAAGTGTCTGTAACCCGAGGTACCACTGTACATACACTGGAGAGCCAGTGTGGTGTAGTGGTTAAGAGCGGTAGACTCCTAATCTGGGGAACCAGGTTCACGTCTCCACTCCTCCACATGCAGCTGCTTGGGCAGCTGGGCTAGTCACATTTCTTTGAAGTCTTTCAGCCCCATTCACCTCACAGAGTGTTGTGGGGGAGGAAGGGAAAGGAGATTGTTAGCCGCTTTGAGATTTCTTTGGGCAGTGATAAAGCGGGATATCAAATCCAAACTCTACTTACTACGAGTTCCTCATAATTAAAAAAATTAAAATACTAAGGCCTCCTTCACCAGTCTCTGCTAGCCAAAGCATCGGTGAATCAAAACAGCTAAGCCAAAAGAAGATTTAGGAAGCTGAGAATTTAGGGTCAGGTTCGGAGAACCTCAGGGTTCAAATACGGCCAGGGTCCAAATACGGCCTTGCAGGCCTTTCTATCAGGCCCTCGGGACTCTCCCCAGCCCACATCCCTCAGCAGCACTAATTAATAAGCTCCTTGAGTATTTCTGCCTGGCTGGCAATGTCAGCAATGAACTCCGATAATGCCTCTTCCTTGTGGATGGAGGTGTGTGAGAGTGTGTGGAAACCAGATTACTGCCCCAAAGTAAAAAATTCACATTAATTGCTCTGCCTACTTTTGCCTCTGGCTGTGTCCACCACTAGCATGTGGCCCCCAGAAAGTTTTCCAGAAAGGAATGGGTTAGGAAGCCCCTCCACCCACGTTTACTTTCTTCTGATAATGTTAAAAATAAAAACAAAAAGTCAGAGAAAGATACATGTGAATCCATGCCATGTCTTCTTTTCACCGAGCAAGGTGGAATTCAATTGATGAGTCCCACTAGCGGAAGCCAGCATGAGGACATTTGCTAGTGCAACAGGGCTTTCCCTCCTCTCCTCCCTCAGTGTGCCCCCTGAAATTGGTTCCCCCCCCAAGAACATTTGCCAAAGGGCTTCAACTGAATTCCTCCCATGGGTTTTGAGATAGTTGTGAGATCTTTGTTATTTTTGCAACCTGATCTAGCAGTTAGCTTTTCTCTGACTGCATTTGTATGAAATTGCAGTAGCTGTTTCTTCTGGAAGTACTCCAGGATGACAAGTCCCATAAGTCACTGGCTGCCTGGCATGTTGATATATAAAAGGCATTAAGTCAGAACTGGTCCTTGGACTGTAGAGTAGGGATAGGATTATAGCATATGTGCTGAGACACCTTTCAGAAATGGAATATATATATATATATATATATATATATATATATATATAAAATATATATATAATATATATATAACAATATATAAAATATATATAAAATCCACTTTACTTAAGGGTTGCAAAGATTAAAAGAGTTACCGGTATGTTCTACTGAGTTACCCGATAATTGAAAGACAAAAACATGATCCTGCATGGTGTCTAAGGGACAAACTTCAAAGAACAATTCATTTTTTTAAAAAACAGGCCAAGCTATAATGAAATCAAATAAATTAAATTAGAGAAGATCAAAAGTTCCAGCTGGTCCCTCTGTGTGCATCTGACAAGAAGACATCCTGCTTAAGGGTTGAATCCCATTCTGTTTCCAGAAAAGCACGTCTGTTTCATTTCAAGGGTCCCACAGGATAGCCCACCTTCAGAGAGGTGCTCTAAAGGTGAGGGAATTGCAGAAAATGGAAAATGTACAAACAAAATTCCCTTCTAAAATTGATATATTCAGACAGGTTCTGGTTTGGCAGACTCTTGAATAAATGCAGGAGACAGCTGGTGGCTAGATGCTTGGTCACATAGCTGCCAAGTTATCCCTTTTTTAAAGGGATTTTCCATTATGCTGAATAGGCTTCCTGGCGAGAAAAGGGAAAACTTGGCAGCTATGCTTGGTCAATCTAGCCTGGCGGCAAATGCATCATTAGAAACTAGGTTACAATTGTTTAAACATTTAAGGCTGTCCAGAGGGTGGGATTTTCAGGAAGACCACAATGTGTGGTGAGGGGAGGTTTGGCCCATCCCTTCCCAGCTGAAACCCTGACAAAAATTGTCCCCATCCCCATCATGAGTCCCATGGAAACAAATTTACCTTTCACAAGGTAGGGCAGTGTTGTGAACCGGCACCACCTCTCCTGGCACTTCCAGATAGAGGGCTGCCTTTGCTGGTAGATCCCTGGCCAGCAAAGAGCCAAAACGGTTTTCTCCATCGGTCAGGAAATTTGGATCTAGCCTGGCTGACAAATTGGCCAATGGCAGGTGAGCTTAGGGGCAGGCACCTGTGGCCAGGGTGGGGATGGAGACCCTTACTGAGCCTCCAGGCTGTCAGACAAATAACACCCCCCCCCCCCAGACACTGGCTATCCCAAGCCTTAAACCACCCATAGTGGTGCCACTTCCAGCCCATCAAGAGGCAACTGGCAGCAAGTCTGATGCTCAGCTGGCTATGACTCCAAGAATGCAGTGGTATGAACAAGCCTTGAACCTTTTTGAAGGAGTGCTCATTTGTTTGGCCCTCCAGGCCTGTGCGGGGTGTGAGAAGCAGCTGGGTACACCTGCCCTGGGCTTTGGAGGGTTTTTTGGGTTGTGGTTTTTTTTTTTGGGTTCCCCCCCCCTCCAGTTTATAACTTTATTCTAACAAGACTTCCACCCTGGGCCTCAGACAAGTTCTACACAGGCCTGCCTGAGACTCAGTTTGCTTGCTGTGCAAATAGCAGTGCCTGCCCTGCACACACAAAAAGGGAAGCTGTTTCATGTGCGTATGTGTCTTGTTGGTTTAACATGTTAGCGTGCACTTAGCCATGTATTCTAACCCAGAACAAATTTGCTCCATCGTCTGCATGACAGCCCTTCAAATATTTGAAGATGGCTATCATATCATCACATAACAGTCTCAAGGCTAAGCATGCCCAATACAGAATGGTTTAACAATTCCCAGAGTGATTTAACAACAAATCCCGCTTCGCGGGGAGTGCCGGAAAGTGTACTTCTCTGAGCAGAATAGGGTTCTCCTAACAATTCTCATCACTTAACAAACTGTAGCTCCCGGAATTCTTTGGGAGAAGCCAAGACTGCTTAAAGCCTTTATCACAGTGCTTAAAATGTAGAGTGTGAATGCGGCAAAATGAAACAATAAAATAACCACAATGCTCTAAAAATACAATATACAGACAAATCAGTAAGTAAAGGGTCTTAAAAGAAATTATTCCAGTAACACAAAAATAACACAGCTGAGCTAGACAAAAAGTCACAATTGACCAAAGGCATTTTTGATGGGGCCTGATGGACATACTCAGCAAGACATTCCACTGAGTAGGTGCCACAACAGAAAAAGGCCTAACTCTAGTTCACACCAGTCTTGCTTCCTGTCATCCAGGGAACTGGAGCAGAGCCAGAAAGCGGGATTGGAGTGTGCAGGGAAGACCATATCAAAGAAGATGGTTCCCAATGTACCCAGGTCCTAAGTCACCAAGAGCTTTCAAGGTTGAGATCACCACCTTGAATTGACCCGAGAAACTGACTGGCAGCCAGAGCAGAACATACAGAACTGCCATGCTAGAACCAAATGGCCTAGGCTTGCATTGCTTAGAAAACTAAATAGGAAGGGATCAAAAGCCAAGCTCCAAAACTAGTAGGTTGTGAATGTGTAGAAATGCACATGGTAAGTGAACCTCTTTTAAACAGGTTGCTAATTGTTAAGTTTCAACCATTATAATTGCTCATATTCCTTCATCTGCGTGTTTTAGCACAAAAGTATGGAGAGTTTTGCTAGCCACATTGCCATGTTTGTAGTCAAGGGTATACAGAGGGAATTGGGCTGGGTCTTCTAAGGCAGTGTTTCTCAACCAGTGTGCCTCCAGATGTTTTGGGACTACAACTCCCATCATTCCTGACCACTGGTCTTGCTAGCTAGGGATCATGGGAGTTGTAGGCCAAAAACATCTGGAGGCCCAAGGTTGAGGACCACTGTTCTAAGGTACAACTGACTTTTTGAAGAAGAGACATGAATGGAACTACCTTTCATCTTGAAGTTAACAGCTTCACCCAAACAAGCTCAATTAAATATTTATACTGTTTATCTTTAGGAAGGGGGGGGGACCCTCCATAAACAACTACAACTCTCCCTCCCTCACCGCCAGCCGCTTGTGCCTATGTTCCATTATTTAGAAGTTCTCAAATGCAGGATTATCAAAATTGCTGCAGCAGCTCCTGAGGAATGGACAACACGGACAACATAGCATGTAACAAGGACCCTGACTCTGCTTAACACAGAATACAGCAGGGCTGCAGAATCACAGCAAAATTAGGAAGGAAGGAAGAAAAGAACATAATATATTATTAAATAGTTCTTCAAAAGGAGGTTGACAGAAGAGAAGAAGAATTGGGAAATGCATTTTTGCTTTGGGTGTTTTTTAACTTTACACAAAAGTGCCCCAGTTAAAGCAGTATTCTGCAGTCCCACCCTAACTTCAGTTGTGGGGTGGGGGCCATAGTGGGACTGATGCTATTCTATACATTAGGGGTCACCAATGTTTTTTACGCCTGTAGTCACATTTGCAAACCAGAGGAGCTGTTGTGCATGCTGCAGCTCTCCTCTGCCCATCTATAACCCTTGTGAAATTGGCTCTCATAGAACAACATTGTTATTTGTCACTTACTACCCTTTTTAAAAAAGCATATAATACCAGACTAAAACACATCAAAAGATTAAATGAGCATCATTAACTAAAAGTGCTCAGCCTGCAGTAACATAAAAAGGACACATCCTACCTCACCCAACTAAAATACGAACACCAATTAGCAGCAAAAAGGACGAACACCAATTAGCAGCGTGGTGAATGTGAACACCTTCACCTGGTGCCTAATTAGGCTTGAAATAAGTTATTATGTTGGCCAAAGAAGACTTCCTTCTAGCCCAATTCACGCCATGGACACAAGGTAAGGTCTCTGCAGGCACACATGCACCCACGAGCAACATGTTGGCAACCTACATCATCCAACAAGTCTTCAAGTCAATTTGTGGAAGTTGTCTTGAAACTGTGAGCTGAGAGGGTTAATAGTTCAGCAGTCGTCCTGTATCACGGGACCTGTTCTCATGTAAACAGGAAGTAACCAGGAAGTACCTGTGTGTGCTATTGTATTTTTTCTGTTATATTGAGACTGTATGTTTGTATTGTATTCTGTTCGTGTCGCAGCTTCCAGCTGAGATGGAGATGAACTCACCAGGCTGAGCTGCCCTAAGCAATAAATCTTCTTTGTTTTAACGAACCAAGGAGTGAGTTATTTCACAGGCACAGAAAGTTGGATAAAATTTTCGCTGCTACGGAATGTGATCTGAACTTGGGAGTAAAAGTTTCTGGGTTTTTTAGAAACAGAGGCTTGACATTTGTGACAGAGCGTACTGGGCGAGTATTTTGCAATCGTCTGCTACGCAGCTAGAATTGTTTGTAGGCAGATAGATTTCTCTGCTATCTTTCTGTCTCACAAAGATGCGTTATCGATAATTAGCCAATTATGGACTATTATCTCAAAGAGAAACGAAGAGGGGTGCAAAATATGAAGAGCACTCTTTGCAAATTTTTACCAGCTTCATGAATGAATGAGCACACCAAACCTGGACATGGGTTCAACCATCAGCCTAGTCATTTGCTTTCTCACTTGCTGCTTACACCTCCTCCTTTGGCCAGGGAAAGTTAACAAGGTACCCCTGTAGCTTCCTGTCTCATGAAACTGGCTGCAGGGTGCTAAGCTACATTTCCGCAGTTGTATAAGTGCAGCGAGGAGGAGGCAAGACTAATGGTTTGAACCAGCATTCAGCCATCTAGTGTGCTTATCTGTCAGTTCAATTGTGAAACCCAGCTGGGGGAAAGGGATACTTGTATGAGGTGATTTCTGGGTGCTGACCTGATCTACAGCAGTGTTTCTCAACCTTTTTTGGGCCACGGCACACTTGTTCCGTGAAAAAAATCATGAGGCACACCACCATTAAAAAAGTTAAAAAATTTAACTCTGTGCCGCCCTATATTATAATTATGACTGTAAGAAACACTTGCCAAATATTGCTTTCCGGCGGGTCAGCGGTGTGTATTGGCGGCCGCCAGGCTCGTTTGCACTGAGCTTTGGGAAAGAGGAGGAGAAATATTGCTTTCCGGCGGGTCAGCGCTGCCTATTGGCGGCCACCAGGCATGTGACAATGCAAATCGCCCTTCTCGTCGCCGCACGTCGTGGCACACCAGCCAGCGTCTCGCGGCACACTAGTGTGCCGCGGAACAGCGGTTGAGAAACGCTGATCTACAGCACCCAAACCAATACTGTATATGAATAAGAACTTAGTTATCAATTGGCCTTCACAGTTTTCAACACAGTTCTTGACCCCAAAAAGGTATCAAAATACATTTTGAGAGAGCCAGGTTTATAAATATGTATTTTGATACATAACTAATGCAAATTTCCCACCCCCGGCAGATTAATATGTGATGGAATGGAATTATGAGTGGGAAAGTGACTTGAATCAGAAATGGACTGATTTATCCATCCCTAACTGGCAGAAGAATGTACTGCAAGTCCATTTTATATGCCTGACTTCATCATTGTGGAATGTTCTTGTATGAAAACTGTGCCCCATGTCAAAAGATGAGCTACACACATCTACTATGTGAAAAAACTGCTGGACGCAGGCTGGTTTCACTTTCATCAAGTAACATACCTTCTGTCGGACCCACACAACTATGCCCAGGCCACTAGCCCTCTTACAAAAACTAATATACTGTCCCTTAGTATGGGATATGGGAAAGGTTTGGTTGCAGATTTATATAAGCAATTACTATATTAATCTATACCACAGGTTCCATGTTGGGCTTAAAACCAGTTTGGGAGGGAGATATAGGGAGGAATATAGGTGATAGTGTTTGGAATATAATGTGGCCTGATCAGCCAGTAAAGTCAACCTTGGCCCATGAATGGGTAACCACACTTAGCCCTGGAGGAGGGGGGTTATTGGTTTGTTGTTATGTATTTTGTGTTCTTATTTTTGCATTTTTATGTTGTGAACTACCCTGTGATCTTTGGCTGAAAGGTGGTACAAATGTAAACAACAACAACAACAACCTGTACCAGAGGTGGTAGAAGACCCTGGTACAGACTTCACAAATGACATATAACACCCTGTTGGCAAGGGTGTGGTGCTAGGGGAACATAATCACTTCTGATGGGAGTGCCTGTGGATTGAGATGTTTTCAAAGAAATTGCTGCAGTTACTAAGGAGTAACTTCAATCATCCCCTCTTCTTGCTCTCCTATCTATTTTTTTGGACATAATAAGAAGACAGTTATATTAAAAGATCTAGTTTTTTTATTGGTTGCTGCCCACTTGCCAACTGGAAAACATTACAGGACTTAGACCTTATGCTTTGGTTCAAGAACATCTGGAATATTGCTGTTTTGGAAAAAGTTACACTCTGTCTTCGAATATTGCAAGACACAGCTACACCCAATACATTTCTATGCCATCTGGTGGAATTTCATTTTGCAAACAAATGAACTCCACCTAACAGCAACAACTTATATTGGCTTCCTATGAAATCTGGAACTTTTAATTTTACTTTTGCCATAATAAGAATATATAATAATACGGTAATTTATTATTTATACCCCGCCCATCTGGCTGGGTTTGCCCAGCCATAGAAAACAATATGCTATTTGTGCTATCCTTTGTCCATAAGGTTCCTTTTTTTCCTCTTTGCATATTATTCACAGTAATATCGATATCTTTATCTGTCTGCTGGGTTCTTCCTTTGTAGAACCTTGACGTCTCCATGCAGGCCACCTTTATAGGAAAAGAAAGCCAAGGGACTCAAAGCTCTTAGGTAAAGGTAAAGGGACCCCTGACCATTAGGTCCAGTCGTGACCGACTCTGGGGTTGCGCGCTCATCTCACATTATTGGCCGAGGGAGCCGGCGTATAGCTTCCAGGTCATGTGGCCAGCATGACAAAGCCGCTTCTGGCGAACCAGAGCAGCACACGGAAACGCCCTTTACCTTCCCGCTGTAGCGGTTCCTATTTATCTATTTGCATTTTGACGTGCTTTCGAACTGCTAGGTTGGCAGGAGCTGGGACCAAGCAACGGGAGCTCACCCCATCACAGGGATTCGAACCGCCGACCTTCTGATCAGCAAGCCCTAGGCTCTGTGGTTTAACCACAGCGCCACCTGGGTCCCTGTCTGCTGTCTGGGTCCCTGTCTGTCTGTGGTTTAACCACAGGCCACCTGTCTGCTGGGTTCTTCCTTTGTAGAACCTTGACGTCTCCATGCAGGCCACCTTTATAGGAAAAGAAAGCCAAGGGACTCAAAGCTCTTAGCTGATGGCTAATCTTCCCTACTCCTACCACTCACAACTGCTAAGAAAGATCATTTGAGTGAGAGGGGATAAAGGAAGGGGAAAGTGGGTTCTTGAAGCCCACTCCTTTGGTTACAAGGAGGGAGATTCTCAACAGGAAGAACAGGTCTACATTCAGCAAATGTCTCTTGCTGCAGCGCTAGTGCCTCTGCAAACGAGACCAGCAGAACCCTGTGATGCAGAACTGCTTGCCCCTTACCCACATTCTGAGGAAGAGCGATATCTGGTATGCCCAGCACGCCTCAGAAATAGATTTCCGCCTGCGAAAGTTTCTACTGTGTTTTAATTAGACTGAGTTAGGAGGTTAGCTAGCTGCTTGCACTATATCTGTGTTCCTTGTCAATGAGACATCAAGCCATAAAAAAATCTGCCATGCAACAGCAGAGAGTACGGGTGTTTGGTAGCAGAACTGTATTAACAATGAGGAGTCACTGTCCTCTCACCTTTCAGAGATTAACCTATATGGATTTACAATGCCTCTTCGCAGTAGCAGCACCCACGCAGCCTTAGGAATGAAAGGCATTCCCAGTACGGTAACTGAAGCAGAGTGGGCATGCCTGAACTGCTTCCATTTTTTAGTATTCCACACTGACCTTTGTTCTCTGAAAGGAGAACCCAAACAGCCCCAGGCCTATAATACTCTCATTTCCCTGAAGTTACAGTTGATGTAATGGATACCGTGGGAAATTTCATGGTCCCTGAACAGGCACAGTAGGCAGCACGCATGGGATCAAGACCCAACCACCCCCTTTGTCTTCTTTCTAAAAGTTTTTCCTCCTTTTATCGTCTATCTGCATTTGTTCCATCTACATTTTTCAGACAGGAGGCTGCTTGATGCACCTGATTGCGATGGATAGGATTCTGTTAACATGCAGGTGCCTAGAGAGAGGCCTTGTTAATTTCAATATCGACAAAAGACTCAAATGCAGATGTTGGAAACCTTTGTCCCGGGTGGGATTTAGCTTCAGTCCTGATTAAAAGCACTCTTGCATGCCACCTTGTTCTGAAAGGGCTTCACTATTCCAGCACTAAATTTTAAGCCTGCCTTTTATAATTTCTTCTTCTTCTTTTTATTTAAGGCATTTTAAAAATCCCACTCTTCAGCCAAAAGAAGGCTCCCCGGGCACCCTGCAAAGCAATAAGTAATAAGAAGCTTTCCAACCTCAGTTCCTTGCCTATCCCCTTGTGTCAGAATGAGGATAGGCAACAAAGTGGCATGTGCCAATGTTGGGAACTGCTGGCAAATTCTGTTGGGAACTGCTGGAATGGAAACAGTTCAGGCATAAGCAGAGCCCCATGGAACTAGTCTGCCAGCAGAGCAAGTGGAGGGGTCCTACTTCCCTTCTCTCCCTCTGCTTCTGGAGCAGAACATTCCAAACTATAGGAAAGCAGTGCAACCTATGCCAGGGTAAATCAGGTGTAACTTGCCCCTATTTCAAATTCCATTCTGGAGTGGGTCTACTGCCTGCTCAGCTGACCCGAGCCTGGCAGAGGGAAAACAAGCATTTAGAACAGAGTTTGTGTAATTTCTGCTGGGTTGCTAGGCCTTGTGCACAAACTAGGACTTTTTAGGGTGAGTCCTCTGCTCCACAAACTGCCCATTTCTCCCTGAAAATCAAAACCGGGAAATACACACAGCTCATCGCTAGGCAAAAATAATGCACGGCACACTGAATTTTGTTCACCTTAAGGATATCCTTGTAAGCTGTGGGATGTGACAGTGTTAAGAGTTTCTGAGAAACAGGTCAAACAGGAGGAGTCGGTGGGGCATCTCACCTTTTCTCCAGAGAGCCCAAGGTGACACACACTCTTCTATACAGCTCCCTTTTATTCTTATTCTCACATTGATCTTGTTAGGCTGAGACTGAGAGAACATCGTAAGTGGCCCAAGGTGAGTGAGTTTCTTGGCTGAGCAGGGATTCAGTTCTAGCCCATTACTTTAACCACTATAAGGTACTGATTTTTACTGACTCTGTATTAAAGGTAGCTAATCTGTGGCTGTGTTGTATTGTTTTGATATTCGACTGGAAGCCGCCCAGAGTGGCTGGGGAGACTCAGCCAGATGGGCAGGGTACAAATAAAAAATTATTATTATTATTATTCCAGATGTTGCTGGGCTCCAATTTCCATCAGCCCCAGCAACCAATTATCAGGGATAGTAGGAGACGCAGTGCAGCAACATCTGGATGGGCCCTGCTCTCTATGATGTGCTTGTAATTTCTGGCCCTAGATCACTTACTATAGTTACTAGCTAGGCTGTTTTTTTTTCTCCTTCCTGCACACAGATATTATTACACTGTGCAATGTGCACAATCTCTCCTCACCCCACTCCCCATTCTTTCATTACCGGTATCTCCATATTCCCCATGGACGCATATACAGACAAATTCACACTACAACCAATTTACAGCGTAAAAAATGGTAGGCTTTCAGGGGCTCAGGAACATCTCACAAGAAATAAACAAAAGCTACATACGACATACATTTAAAGCACATTTGTACCCAAAGAATCAAGGGAGCTGCAGTGTCTTAAGGGGAATCGTAGCTTTGTGAGGGGCAAACTACACTTCCCAGGATTCTTTGGCATGGAAAATGTACTTTAAATGGATGGTGTGTACATAGCCAAAAACAAGAGTGATCTGGAGCCTTTGTTCATCAGAGGTCAAAGATTATACAAGCACGAAGGGAGGATTATGTTTTCGCATCAGGAGAGATGGGTTTCTGGAGGTTAGGATGAAGGACATTTGGCTGAGTGCGAGAAAGCGAGCTGCACAGACTGTCAGCTAAGCAGAGCATTTTGGTCTCTCCAGTGCTGTCAATCCCTCACTTTTCATAAGCAGTGAGGGAAAGAAAAATGGCAGAGTTCCAATATGCAGCAGAAAGGTTAAGACTGTCAAGCATGTACCACTGCAGTAAAAAGGAAAAAAAGAGAAGAAAATACAGTATACCAGCCACAAGGAATCAGTGCTGGTTTTTAAACTGGAGAGATGGGATTTGCCTATAGCGATTGAACTTCTTAACATCGTGCATTCATTTCCACTTACATATACAAAACAAATGAACTCAGAATCAAAAACACATTATCTAGCAAGAAGCAGGGATGCAATCAAAGCACAGGATATATGGCCGTGGGTTTCTCTTGTTGTTAATTGGAGGTCTTTGCAGGCCTGACCTGTCATAAATTGATAACTCAGACTACTTGCCCTGAAGTAATCTGCATATATATTTTATCAAGTCACCTTTAAAACTGCTGAAATAGCTGTGTTTTATTTATGTTAAGATTATACTATGCGGGGAGGTTTGGAATGAAAGCCCAAGACAGCATTAAAGGCTTCAAAATTCCATTCACTTTTATCAAATCTTTGCTGACATTTGTCCAAAAGAAGAAAACCCAGTCTCCCAAAGGTTGGGTCCAGACTTGCCATTCTGTGAATAAAAGAATTGTCTGTTTACAGAAGGGACTGAGATCCTGTGAAGGCTCTTGCGAGAGGAAGGAGGAGAATGATTCTCATTTATTCCCCCTCCCACATTGTTCTGCAGGGTCTGTCAACCACCCAGAGATTTTCAGTAGGTGCAGCAGGTTGTTGAGGAAAGGAGTACTCAGTAAAGATTACTTTCTTTCTCCCACCCTTGCTCCAGCATGAGTATCCTGTGAGTAGATTTCCAATTGCACGTAATCTCAATCCAACCCAAATAGATGCTTGCTATATCTGCCTAGAAAACAGAGGGATAGGCAGCAGGGAAATGAAACACAAACGGCTCCTCTGGTGAACGTGGGTAGCACCTTCAATATCATCTTGGGTACTTGAGGAAATGATGCATATATCGGGTCCTCCCTCAAAGAGGGCACATGTTGTGGTGAGACCTGGAGACCGACCACCTGTGTTGTGGGTGGGTAAGATTGGTCAAACACCTGATTGCTGGGTCCCTCGATGTTGGGTTCAATCTGGCCAATGGAGTGCAGTCCAAACGGATCGAGGGACCTATATATGCCCATGCACGTGACCCAGAGCTTCCTCTTTCAGTGCGTGCATTCGGAACACCCACCCACCTCTCCCTACTTTTGTTGCGCTTGACCTTGCTATGCCATTGTGTGTCGTCTGTTGTTGGGACAGGGGCACGGTAGAATTTTCCCCACTTGGCTGATTGGCTGTTGCCATTTGGGTTTCACCTGCTGCATAGCAAATCGTCACAACTTGTAAGGTTGTGGATAGGCTCTGGTTCAGGTGATAGGGATGGGAGAACGCTCTCGCCATCCCTATGTGAAGGGTATTCCGTTAAAGGAATCCAGGGACTCAAATGGTTTGGTCAACCCCTGTGAGGGGGTTGTGCCCGTGCCTGAGTCCAGGGGGACTTCTGGGAGGTGAACATAGCCTGTTCCAGGCTTTCTGCTTATCCAGGTGTTCACCCTTGGCTGACCTATGCTGGTGCCCAGGGTCAGCGCTGCCTGCAAGGGTGCAGGGAGCTAGTCAAACCAGAGCCTATGCAGCCACTCACTTTCTGTAATCAATAAAGTTGTGGCCTAAATAGGGTTGCCAGACTCAAAAGAGGACAGGACTTCTGTGCCTTTAATTGCCCTGCTCTCTTTTGAGTCTGGAAACCTTAAAGAGAAACCAGCAGACCCTTTGCTTGGAAATTAAACAAAGGGTCTGCTGGTTTCTCTTTAAGGTTTCCAGACTCAAAAGAGAGCAGGGCAATTAAAGGCACAGAAGTCCTGCCCTCTATTGAGTCTGGCATCCCTAGGCCTAAATTGTGCCAAAAACCAAACCAAAATTTGAGTCAAGTGTGAATTTATTTAGGGGGGAGGTCTCTGGGTCTGAACACGCAAACCTTCATCTCTGGATGTCAATGTTCAGACCTGTGATAAATCGATGAAGGGCTGCTCCAAATGACTCTTTTACTGTGAAGCCATGATCATTAGGTACACCATCCTGCTTTCAGTATTTTTGGCACCTGCAAACGTTTTCGCCATACTGCTTTGTTTTCAGTTTGGTATATGTCCCACAGCTTCTTGCTGAAAGCTTGTAACTTTTCGTAGCACCAATGTTCTTCATAGGCTAAATTTGGTTGGCAAGGCTGCCCGCTACCAAGCCCAGTCAATCAATTGCCAATAATGCAGTTGCATTGTTTACTGAAACTGAAAACAATGATTTGCTAATTTGCCTCTATTGTGCTGGTGTTGTCTGTTGCACAAATGGCAAACTGCAAAGAAAATTTGCAACAAAGAAAATACTTGCAGATCCGACAAGAATAGAGCTGTTTTGCTTCCCAACTTCTGGATTGCAGAAAATGCTAGAAAGGACCCTTTACTGCTATCAAAATGGAACACACGTATTGCTCCATGGTTTCGGCTGTATTCAGCTAAGTTCGACCCAGCATAGACCCACTGAAATGAATGAACCTAAATTAATCATGCCCATTAACTTTGATAGGTCTACTCTGAGTAGGACTAGCATTGCATACCATCTTTTCACAGTGGGGGTGTGGGTGGGTAGGTGGGGGGAGTATAATAGTGACTCCTCCCTTCTGTCAGAATATAAGGTCAGCATTAATTTCCATGCAATAATAGTGAAGTCATTTATCCTAATAAGAGGATAGCAGGTTGATGGGCAGTTGTTATCTCTGAAATATAGGCATTATTCCTTAACTTCAGTAAAGCCTACTTTTCCCCGAAGGGCAAAGATGAGATCCATCTGCTGGCTCTAAGGTATAATATATTAGGGATTAAGTGCAGAAACCTGACATGTCAGGGATCAGATTCATCAGGAACTTTGTTTTTAAAGGTCTTTCCCGAAAGACATTCAATCATATGAAACACAAGGTTATTTGCTTAAGAATGAAGAAGAGCTGTTTGAAAGGGCTAGGGTGGGGGTGGTTTGGGAGCTTACAAACATAACATTGCAGGCTTAGCAGTGTGTTTTGATCCTGCCATTTTGGCTATATGACGTGGCTCGTAGCTGAGGGAATTCTGATTACAGGTCTGGAAGGATATTCTGGAGTTTCATTAAACAGCTGGAACAACATCTGTCAATGATGTGTCAAGTGCAGCATGCCTCACTGTAGAGCAGCAGGTTGGCCAAGCAACCCATGGAGTGGAGTCTCCTACTAGCCCTCTGGTCATGAAGAAAAAAGGCACAGCTCTCCTTCACCTTGGAAAGCACCATTCCCTAGGGCAGCACAATCCCACTGTAACTGTATCTCTCAAATTACCTTGCGAGAGTTACAGCTAAAAGGGATTTGACCAAGATCCTACGGTAAGATCCACTGGGATGACCAGTAGACCTCTGCCTCAGCCAGCCGTTTCTTGCCTCAGCTGGACTCGGCCAGCATTAATCCCTAATCCTGGCTCAACTGGAAATACACCGGTGCAGCTTGCTCATCCCAATTTTGCCAGGGCTCAGCTGGCTGGGCTTAGCCAGTGTAAACCCACAAAAAAGGTGTGGGGTGTAGACTTAGTTTGAATCCTAAACCCATTCAGTTTGGTCATGTGACCTGGAAACCCACATGACCAAACTGAAATGCTCTGTTCTAAAGACTTGTTTATATATAAATGGCGGACACTGAAACTGCTCCCACATGGTATAACTCCACTGATCCTTTGCGACCAGTTCCAGTCAGTCAGGCTGGCAGACAGCAGTCCTGAACGTTCTTCAGAAACTGGGCTTTGCCCTTCAAGCCCTTTTAAGCCTGGGCTTAGGCCAAGCAAAAGCTACGGTCAGGCAAAGAATTATAGACACTGAGAGACTGCCTAAGACTACAAAATTCTAGAAACTGAGAGATATGTTACTGCACTGGCAACATATCTATTTTCTTGTATCCAAAAATGCAAGAAGGGCCTTTACACTTGCCAGAAGCTCGGCTCTGCCCTCCCCGGTCCTGGAAGGATCCTTCAAAAAAGTCCCATATGCCGAGAGATTTTGTGCCTGCCCATTGGGGGATATAGGAAGCCCCGAACATCTATTTTTTATGTGTCCTTTCTATAATGAGACACGTAGAGATATTATCAACCACTTGCTGAAGAGGCTTGCTGACCTCCCGGAAAAACACAAATTTTATCTTCTCCTTTTAGGTAAAGATCATAAGACAACCCAGATGGTCACCAGATTCTGTCTACAGATCTGTAGGCGCAGGCCATCCCCCGATACAAATTGGTTAGTCAATAAAATCCCCATACTTGGATCCACAGGTAACTCTGGGCCAATTTTCTATGGTAGTTTTTACCATAGATTTTACGTGTTTAGCACATTTTTTAAACATGTAAGCCATTGCTGTATATTGTTTTAAATGTCTGCTTTGCTTTTGGGAGTGCAGTCCCATTATGTGTTTTACAAGCTGGTTTCTGACCGTAATAATAAATTATTATTATAAAGGCTTGTTTTCCCTCTGCCAGACTTAGGCAGAGCAGCAGCAGCAGTTTGGATCTGATGTAACTTTATGCTGCCTTAAATTACACCAGCTTCCGCATAGGATTGCTCCTGTGGCAAGGATTTGAACTCAGTTCTCAGTGGTCCACGTACAGATGTTCACTCACATATGTGAAAGGAAGGCTAAAACAATTCCACAGACTTGGCACTTGGGCAAACGTAGCCATTGCTTTACGAGTGACTGGTCTTGATTTTGTTCCCAACACAAAAGAGAAGTTCGTGTATTTAAATTTAATGTGACTGTGGGGTCTCTGGGGACTGTCTGCAGAGAGGCCTCTGAGAAAGCTAAAAATATAGTTGAGAAGGATGCTTTTGGATAGTGCGGTCCACGACACCAAAAGTCACCCTCAGGCAAAGCTGCACAGCTTGTCATCTACCAACCATGCATTTGTGGCAGCTCGATAAGGGTTGTTTTCCAAGTCTGCTTGGTAATTCAAAAACATGGCAAGGATGGGTGGTGGAGTGATTTGGCTTGGTGGGTCACATGTTTACAGGCCTACCCATTGAGTTAAGAGTTGTAAGCTTCGGTCTGGTAAGTCACACATATTGCACCAGCCTACCCTTGAGATATATAAAACTGGGTGATGGGTGTTTGGTGTGTCTGGGGACCAGTGCAGTATTATTGTTTTTATTAAAAACACATTTGTATCAATGAGAAAAGTGCATGCCATATTACTGGCCACATCAGTATCTTTTTGCTCCAAGTTCTGGGTAGCCAATATAAAGAAAAAACTATAAAAAACTATAAAAATTGTCCAGCAGCACCTTAGAGACCAACTAACTTTGTTCTTGGTATAAGCTTTTGTGTGCATGCACACTTCTTCAGATACACTGTAACAGAAGTGTGCATGCACACGAAAGCTTATACCAAGAGCAAACTTAGTTGGTCTCTAAGATGCTACTGGACAATTTATTATTATTATTTTATATACAGTGGTCCCTCGACTTACGAATTACTCAACATCCGTAGGTTTCGACTTATGAACGGGACAAATGGCCGCACGCTTACGAATTTTTCTACATCCGAATGGAAACTGTTGGCAGCTTTAAATGCGTTTTTTTTTACTTATGAATTTTTACATGCGGTTTTTTTGACTTACGAATTTTTACATGCGGTTTTTTCGACTTACGATTTTTTTCGAATATTTTTTCCCCTATGGGAAACCGCGTTTCGGCTTCTGAACTTTTTGACCTATGAATGTGCATTCAGAACGGATTAAGTTCGAAAGTCGAGGGACCACTGTATTTTGACTGTGTCAGACCAACACGTCTACCTACCTGAATAAAGAAAAACTGTCAGAGATAATATAAAGGCAGTTTTGAAAGGACCTTTGGGCAAGATGTCCTCTATGCCCACTTCCCTCAGTGAGACTTCCCTCACGCTGCCATTGTTCCAGTGCCAGCCCTACCATTAGGCAAAGTGAGGCGACCACCTCAGGCAACAGGTGCTGGGGAGCAGCAGCACCCCTGTCTCGCACTGTCACTCCTAAGCCCCTGTGGCATTGTCTTCCAGTGGTGGCTGGTCCATCAGGGCAAATGGGGCACTGCTTCACCAATCTCAATTTGCCATCAGCCAACCCTAACCTGCCTGCCTTCTAACTTAAAACATTGCCTGTCATTGGCTCCTGCTCCACCTATTTCCAGTTTCCTAGCCTTCCACCCTACCAGTCAGCCACTGGGACAGAGGACAGAGAGGTGAATGCTCCATGGCATGTCCTGCCCCACCCCCACAAACTAGCCTGCTGCCTCAGGTGTGCCAGGGGGCACTACCCCACTGCCAGTGTTGAATTAAGGTTTAACTGCCAGTCCAGTTGTCCTCTGTATGCGGAACGTGCCTTGGGCAGCAAAATATCTTGGGCTGTCCCTGTTTCTGCAGTTGGTCCTTTTCTTCACCACTGCTATCACCTGCTTGCTTGCCAAGCAAGCGGTGGCAGCTACTCTGCCTCTGTTATTTGTTTGCTCATCTCCTTTGGGCCAGAACAAGATGCAGGTGAAGAAGCTCACTGCAATGGTGCAGAGGAGGAGTGTGAGTCGAGGAGGCTCTTGCCAATGGGCCCCTGTTGGCATGGGGGGACCTTGGCAGATGCCCAAGTATTATAACCCTTGGTGCTGTTTCTGGGAGAAGCTTCCCTCAAAGGAAGCAGTGCTGGCAATGAAATGGCACTGCTGTCTTAAGAGTTTGCACACACTGTGTGCCTCTACATGTACTGTCAGAGGCAGTATGCCCCTGAACGTCCATTGCTGGGAATCACGAAAGGGGAGAGCACTATTGTGCTCAGTTCCTGCTTGTGGGCTTCATTTAGGCATCTGGTCAGCCAATGTTGGACTAGATGGGCCTTTGGCCTAGTCCAGCAAGGATCTTCTTATGTTCTGAAGTTATATTCTAAGCAAATGACTGCAGGGTGTTTGTGTATGTATCATCCTGCCAAGTGGTAATCAGGATCTCCCCATTCATTTGGGAAGCCCTCTTCACCTGCACTTAGACACAAAGGGACTTCCAGATGCAGCTAGGAGAAGGCAAACTTAAAGCTACCACACTCAAATCTATCCTTGCCTTGGCTTTCACCCTTTTCTTTCACACACCCCAGGCTTCCATTTGTTGTTGTTTAGTCGTTTAGTCGTGTCCGACTCTTCGTGACCCCATGGACCAGAGCACGCCAGGCACTCCTGTCTTGCACTGCCTCCCGCAGTTTGGTCAAACTCATGTTCGTAGCTTCAAGAACACTGTCCAACCATCTTGTCCTCTGTCGTCCCCTTCTCCTAGTGCCCTCAATCTTTCCCAACATCAGGGTCTTTTCCAAGGATTCTTCTCTTCTCATGAGGTGGCCAAAGTATTGGAGCCTCAACTTCATGATCTGTCCTTCCAATGAGCACTCAGGGCTGATTTCCTTAAGAATGGATAGGTTTGATCTTCTTGCAGTCCATGGGACTCTCAAGAGTCTCCTCCAGCACCACAATTCAAAAGCATCAATTCTTCGGCAATCAGCCTTCCTTATGGTCCAGCTCTCACTTCCATACATCACTACTGGGAAAACCATAGCTTTAACTATACGGACCTTTGTCCACAAGGTGATGTCTCTGCTTTTTAAGATGCTGTCTAGGTTTGTCATTGCTTTTCTCCCAAGAAGCAGGCGTCTTTTAATTTCGTGACTGCTGTCACCATCTGCAGTGATCAAGGAGCCCAAGAAAGTCAAATCTCTCACTGCCTCCATTTCTTCCCCTTCTATGTGCCAGGAGGTGATGGGACCAGTGGCCATGATCTTGGTTTTTTTGATGTTGAGCTTCAGACCATATTTTGCGCTCTCCTCTTTCACCCTCATTAAAAGGTTCTTTAATTCCTCCTCGCTTTCTGCCATCAAGGTTGTGTCATCTGCATATCTGAGGTTGTTGATATTTCTTCCAGCAATCTTAATTCCGGCTTGGGATTCATCTAGTCCAGCCTTTCGCATGATGAATTCTGCATATAAGTTAAATAAGCAGGGAGACAATATACAACCTTGTCGTACTCCTTTCCCAATTTTGAACCACTCAGTTGTTCCATATCCAGTTCTAACTGTAGCTTCTTGTCCCACATAGAGATTTCTCAGGAGACAGATGAGGTGATCAGGCACTCCCATTTCTTTAAGAACTTGCCATAGTTTGCTGTGGTCGACACAGTCAAAGGCTTTTGCATAGTTAATGAAGCTTCCATACCGGGAGAGAATTTGTGGTCTGCTCTGCTACTTACTCACATTCTGTGCCCTTTGAAGGATAATGCTAAGGAGCACTAAAAGCCTTTCTATGGGGTAGGTAATTGGGTAGACTTATTACTTTAAAGAAAGCAGGCAGATCTCTTCATGTCTCTAGAGGGAGAGATTAAAAACCTGAAGAGCTATAAAATATCCTCATCAAAGAGGATGTGTTAAAGAAAGGAAGGGGAAAAAATATTCCCAAGACTTCTATATAATGTAGAAGAAGCTTCCCTACCCCCTGGAAAAAATAAGAAAGCTGAAGCAGTAATTCTTAGAACAAAACAAGTATATGCCTTATATGCAGAGGAAGACTTTGGAGGCAATGTAAAGCAATGACCACATAACATTATACAGTCAATAAGGATAATACTTTGAAGGATACCTGTAATTTTGACAGCCCTATATTTTGTACTATTTGGCAGTGCACAACTACTATGAGATGCCACCATTGCTGAAGTCGAAAGCAAAACAAAACTACAACACTTCAAAGGCAAACATCAAACGTGAAAGGTATGAATGGAAGGTGTGTGTGTGTGTGTGTGTGTGTGTGTGTGTGTGTTTAAAAGGTAGCTGGAACAGCGTTGTGATTCAGCATTCCAGTGATCCCCTAGTCTTGGAGATCACCTGTACTGCATCAATCTTAGGGCCTAATTACACGTGATGTTAATAATGTAATTAGCAAACACAATATGTGTTTCTAAAAATTAAATACAAGGCATTGGAGGCAGTGAAATCTAATTACAGAATGTGGAAATTTTAATCTCTGCCAAATTCCACCCTCTGCCTGAACATTGGGAAGATATCGTGGTCAACAGCATCAAAAACCACAAGAAGAAGCAAAGAATAATGCTGTATTCGCCTGTCTTTTCCCCCCATCAGGGCAACCAAGGCCAATTTGACCCATGGCCTGGTCTAACCCTGGATGGGAATGGATCCAGATAATTAATATAATCTGCCCTGGGTTTTTCCCCAGTCAGTATAGTGCCCAGATATGGGTCTACTGGTTACAAGTTCAAAAAGCACAGCAGATGCATAGCTAGGTATAAACCATGATCCAAAAAACCAACACATTCTCCATGCTTCCTTTTGAAGAGCAAGGCAGACATAGCTATTTGCCTGATTCATGTCTCAAGTCATGGGGCTGGGGAAGCAAGCAGACACTTCTCTATCGTAATCAAGTTCTGAACAAGCGAAGTCTGTACACACTGGTGCAACCCCCTCTGCATTGTCTCACTGTCAGAAGCATCCCTAGGTGCCTCCTCCAATTGGGCTGGCTCCTCTTGGGTTGGAGGAGGTGTCTGAGAGACACCTTTGCAGGTGGTGACATAGCATTTGGGACATCAAATAACACAAGGCTGTTCCCTTGAAAACCTGCTCACCCCTTCTCCAGCATCAAAGACTTCACCACTCAAGCCATTGGGGCCCTCCCTGTGATCAGACTTCTCTCAGGGTTCTTGATCTCCATACCCCAGCCTTTTGGGACCTTCCAGCAAACTGAACTCCTTCAACTGCCCTAGCATCTCCCACTCCTCCTTGTCATCTGACCGGCCTCTCCATGACAGCTCCATGGGACTCATAATTTAATCCATGAATGCCAGCAATTGCCCTACCATGATCCTCTCCACCACCTTCCCCGCAAAGGTGGCATGTAGTTAGTAGTTAGTCCAAAGGGATGTGGATGGCACTGTGGTCTAAACTACTGAGCCTAGGGCTTGCCGATCAGAAGGTCGGTGGTTCGAATCCCCACAACGGGGTGAGCTCCTGTTGCTCCGTCCCAGCTCCTGCCAACCTAGCAGTTTGAAAGCACATCAAAGTACAAGTAGATAAATAGGTACCGCTCCGGCGGGAAGGTAAATGGTATTTCCGTGCACTGCTCTGGTTTCTCCAGAAGCAGCTTAGTCATGCTGGCCACATGACCCAGAAAAACTGTCTGTGGACAAACAGTAAAGTGAGATGAGCTCTGCAACCCCAGAGTTGTTCGCGGCTGGACTTAACTGTCAGGGGTTCTTTACCTTTACCTTTTAGTTAGTCTAAACCAGGCATCCCCAAACTGCGGCCCTCCAGATGTTTTGGCCTACAACTCCCATGATCCCTAGCTAAGAGGACCAGTGGTCAGGGATGATGGGAATTGTAGTCCAAAACATTTGGAGGGCCGAAGTTTGGGGATGCCTGGTCTAAACCAATGGGTCCAGTGCCAGATTCTTTAGTAGCATTTGTGTTAGGATCTCCTACTCTTGAGTAGGACCTGGCAGAGACACATGCCTGATTGGCCTGTTCCCTCCCTTCTGGTCAATCGTTCGGGAGCTTTAAAAGCTTTCTCCAACCCGAACATCACAGCGACTGATGCTAAGAAACACCAGCACACTTACGGATCCGCAGAGTTTGCGCAGTTGCGAAACAGAACTCAGCAACTCAGCATTTTGGCTAATCTACTTTTATTGACATATAAACACACACGGAGTACTGCAACATGGCTCCCCCCCCCCTCTCTCTCTAGCATCAGACAGCAAAGAGAGTGAACAAAGGACAATAGTCCCACTTGGGAAACACAGTAACACAAACATCCTGCCTTCGTCACTTCCCACTCTTTGGAATGAAAACATGCACCATCATGTGATAAACAACAATCCCATGACAGCAGACACGGGGAATGAATCTTCAACACCAGGGTGTGCCACCTGGAGGCTTGTGCCACCTGAAGCTGGGCCAGCTCTGGTTGTACTACTACCTCTTTCAAGGTAGCAGGGACCACCCCCTCATGCAATGGACATGCTCTGGACCCAACCAATCAAACCTCCTCCACTAGATTTGCTAAGCTAAGAGGCTCGAGGATCAAGAAGGAACACGGTTGGATGCAGAGCTGCAAGCACCTTATACTCATCATCAGGCTGCATACACTGAAAGTGATCCCACAATACATGACAAGCTGTTGCCCTGGGGACTTAGTTTGGAACTTCATTGATTGTGGAGTCAAGGTCTCTATGAAGCCAGCATAGTTATCCTTGAAATGTGAAGCCCGTTTGCTCTCAGTGGGTCGTTGAGGATGCCAGGGGTTCAGTGCTTTAGCTGGATGTAAGAACAGGGCAATAAAAACGGTTACTCACAGCACAACCATCCACCTCCCACCACAGCCAGGTCCCCTGTCTCAGAGAGGTGGCAGAGCTTCCTAGACTTAGAACTAGGTTATCTGTTACTTTGCTGTGGGCAGTTCTTCCTCTCTCCACCCTAATATTTAAAGGATCTTATTACCATGTATTTTCTCCATCATAGGGTCTCCAGTGTGATGCCCTCCAGATGTTGTTGGATTACACTTCCCATCAGCCTAAGCCAGCATGGCCATGGATCATGGATGATGGCAGTTGTAGCCCAACAACCGATGGAGAGCAGCAAGTTGGCTATCTCTGAATACTTCCACCCCTTGTTCCTGTATCAGGGCAGCTGCTGGTGGGGGTGGAGTCAACTCATTACAGCTCTGAGGACTCACTCCAGGGACACCTTTTTTGGTGGTGGTCTCATAACCCCAAGACTGGCATGTCTGGAGGCCTGGGCCTCTCATCTTTACAAATTAAACCTTGCAACACAGATTCATAGAATCATGGAATTGGAAGGGACCCTGAGGATTTTGCAGGAATATGCAGCTGTCCCATACAGGGATTGAACCTGCAACCTTGACGTTATCAGCACCACGTTCTAAGCAACTGAGCTATCCAATGTGTATTTATTCCAGCAACCACCCAATATGCCAGCAAGTTTGGAAAACTCAGCAATGGCCAGAGGATTGGAGAAGATCAGTCTACATCCCAATTCCAAAGAAGGGCAGTGCCAAAGAATGCTCCAACTACCGCACAATTGCGCTCATTTCACACGCTAGCAAGGTTATGCTTAAAATTCTACAAGGCAGGCTTAGGCAGTATGTGGACCGAGAACTCCCAGAAGTGCAAGCTGGATTTCGAAGGGGCAGAGGAACCAGAGACCAAATAGCAAACATGCGCTGGATTATGGAGAAAGCTAGAGAGTTCCAGAAAAATGTCTACTTCTGCTTCATTGATTATGCAAAAGCCTTTGACTGTGTCGACCACAGCAAACTATGGGAGTGCCTGATCACCTCATCTGTCTCCTGAGAAATCTCTATGTGGGACAAGAAGCTACAGTTAGAACTGGATATGGAACAACTGATTGGTTCAAAATTGGGAAAGGAGTACAACAAGGGTGTATATTGTCTCCCTGCTTATTTAACTTATATGCAGAATTCATCATGCGAAAGGCCGGACTAGATGAATCCCAAGCCAGAATTAAGATTGCCGGAAGAAATATCAACAACCTCAGATAGGCAGATGACACAACCTTGATGGCAGAAAGTGAGGAAGAATTAAAGAACCTTTTAATGAGGGTGAAAGAGGAGAGCGCAAAATATGGTCTGAAGCTCAACATCAAAAAAACCAAGATCATGGCCACTGGTTCCATCACCTCCTGGCAAATAGAAGGGGAAGAAATGGAGGCAGTGAGAGATTTTACTTTCTTGGGCTCCTTGATCACTGCAGATGGTGACAGCAGTCCTGAAATTAAAAGACGCCTGCTTCTTGGGAGAAAAGCAATGACAAACCTAGACAGCATCTTAAAAAGCAGAGACATCACCTTGCCTACAAAGGTCCGTATAGTTAAAGCTATGGTTTTCCCAGTAGTGATGTATGGAAGTGAGAGCTGGACCATAAAGAAGGCTGATCACCGAAGAATTGATGCTTTTGAATTGTGGTGCTGGAGGAGACTCTTGAGAGTCCCATGGACTGCAAGAAGATCAAACCTATCCATTCTGAAGGAAATCAGCCCTGAGTGCTCACTGGAAGGACAGATCGTGAAGCTGAGGCTCCAATACTTTGGCCACCTCATGAGTAGAGAAGAATCCTTGAAAAAGACCTTGATGTTGGGAAAGATGTTGGGCACTAGGAAAAGGGGACGACAGAGGACGAGATGGTTGGACAGTGTTCTCGAAGCCACGAACATGAGTTTGACCAAACTGCGGGAGGCAGTGCAAGACAGGAGTGCCTGGCGTGCTATGGTCCATGGGGTCACGAAGAGTCAGACACGACTAAACGACTAAACAACAACTAAGTCAAGAAACACATCATTTACAGGGGCAGCATTTCTGTAGGAATAAAGATAAGGGGGAGACACTGAAATTGATGTAATCCCTTAGTCAGAAAAACAGGGCATATATTTATCTGATAGAAAAAAAAGGAGACAGGGGATGCATAGTTTTGGAATGCAAATGTTGTGGGGGTTAAACACCCAGCCCTCAGGAGATTTGAATTACAACGCTGTGTTTTATTTCCTCTAAGCTATTCTCAAGCTGTTTTCAAAATGCATGTGTCTCTCTTCATTTTTACTTCTTTGTACTGCCAAGGGCTCAGAGATATCTC
The DNA here is from genome assembly GCF_965207765.1 of Zootoca vivipara. Taxonomy (NCBI): domain Eukaryota; kingdom Metazoa; phylum Chordata; class Lepidosauria; order Squamata; family Lacertidae; genus Zootoca; species Zootoca vivipara. The sequence goes on along the minus strand of NC_142588.1, from coordinate 77,782,936 downwards.
CTTCCCCAGCTGAAGTGAGGCTTACTGTAAATGATCAATTTAGTTGAATTCACTCGAAGAATTAGCACCAAAGACTACTTCACTAATATTGTCTTCATCAAAAGAGAACACTGTAGAACGATCTTAATAATTTTTATTTCTTTCTAGCGGAATTAGGATATAAAAGTATTAAACAGCAATTACCCATTATCTAGTATGTAGATTGCTGCAATTTGAATATATGAATAAAGGGTGTTTTAATAGAGCAAAAAGAAGTGCGGCCCCTTTTAAATTAAGTAGGTGCTGTAAAATGCTTGGAATTACACGGTTTTAAAATTTTATCACAGAGGATTTAAATATTTGGAATGGAATCTTAGGTTAAAAGTGGCAAATTCCCAAAGTGCTGAGGGGGTATGTTAAAATAATTAATCCTAGCAGTTATAAACCACAAACAACTGGAAGGGGGGTGTCGGTATGCTTCATTGTCGTCACTTATTAATTTTGATTACTTTTTCTTACAAAAAAAGTCTCAAAAGCAACTTACTTAAATAAGTACAATGCAATGCAACTTACAGAAATATTTAAAATACAAAAATACTATAAAATAAGCAAAGCTATAATACACAGAAATGCTAAGTGTTTCATTTCCACATGGGCCGGAATTTTACAAAGACTTTTCTTTTTAGGAATTTACCCCACAAAAGTCACTGAGTTTGGCAGTTCAGTAGGGAGAGCATCTAAGAGCAAAATATCCAGCTTCTTCTGCCCTGCAATCATATAAATCCAGAGGTTGAGCAAACTGTGAAGATAGTGTCATTGTTGTTGTTGTTTAGTCGTTTAGTCGTGTCCGACTCTTCGTGACCCCATGGACCATAGCACGCCAGGCACTCCTGTCTTGCACTGCCTCCCGCAGTTTGGTCAAACTCATGTTGGTAGCTTCGAGAACACTGTCCAACCATCTTGTCCTCTGTCGTCCCCTTCTCCTAGTGCCCTCCATCTTTCCCAACATCAGGGTCTTTTCCAAGGATTCTTCTCTTCTCATGAGGTGGCCAAAGTATTGGAGCCTCAGCTTCACGATCTGTCCTTCCAGGGAGCACTCAGGGCTGATTTCCTTAAGAATGGATAGGTTTGATCTTCTTGCAGTCCATGGGACTCTCAAGAGTCTCCTCCAGCACCATAATTCAAAAGCATCAATTCTTCGGCGATCAGCCTTCTTTATGGTCCAGTAGTGATAGTGTCATTATAGAGTTTAAATTATTTGATGGCGCAGGACTTATCTGTATCTGGATGAAGTCAGGAGTTTCTTGCTGGAGGGAGAGAATAAAGCTCTTGTCTAGCTTCCTGACAGGTGTGTCCTCTAAGAGTTCCTTGGCACGAGCTTTCATAGCCTTTGGATTGTACACAGGGCCAATCCATTATTTCATTCAAAGAAATGAACAGCACTGATCAACCCATCTTAAAACAGCCCAATGTTGCTTTTTAAAAGGGAGGAAACATTTCATTAGCTATCGTAATCAAGTTCAGAGTTGTATAAAAAGTTCATTAAATGCCATTACTTTTGTTGCAAGTGTCAACCTTGAGTACTCAGCCACAATTGACTGTGTGTAGCCAGGGGGTGGCAGTCATTTTCTTCAATAATAACAGCGATGATTATAATAATTTTTTATTACTTGTTACAGGTAGGTAGCCGTGTTGGTCTGGATCGAAGTAAAATAAAAAAAATTCCTTCAGTAGCACCTTAAAGACCAACTAAGTTTTTATTTTGGTATGAGCTTTCGTGTGCATGCACACTTCTTCAGATACAGTGAAATGGAAGTTTCCAGGCACTTATGTAGAGAAGGGGTGGGGAGGGGTGGGGATGGGGAGGGGGGATCACTCAGAAGGGTGGTGGAAATGGGTGATTGACTGACTGATAGCTGTTGATGACCGCAAACGACTGCAAATGGTTTTGCATGAAAAAGCAAGGGTTGAGATGGCTGAAGATCGCTTATTATGTATAATGAGATAAAAATCCGATATCTCTGTTCAAACCAGGTCCCTCCATGGTTTTGAGCTTGGTGATAAGTTGCAATTCAGCAACTTCTCTTTCCAGTCTATTTCTGAAATTCTTTTGTAGTAAGACAGCTACTTTGAGGTCTTGTATAGAATGTCCTGGGAGATTGAAGTGTTCTCCTACTGGTTTTTCTGTCTTCTGGTTCCTGATGTCAGATTTATGTCCATTTATCCTTTGGCGTAGGGTTTGGCCTGTTTGTCCAATATAGAGAGCTGAAGGGCACTGTTGGCCCTTCAGCTCTCTATATTGGACAAACAGGCCAAACCCTACGCCAAAGGATAAATGGACATAAATCTGACATCAGGAACCAGAAGACAGAAAAACCAGTAGGAGAACACTTCAATCTCCCAGGACATTCTATACAAGACCTCAAAGTAGCTGTCTTACTACAAAAGAATTTCAGAAATAGACTGGAAAGAGAAGTTGCTGAATTGCAACTTATCACCAAGCTCAAAACCATGGAGGGACCTGGTTTGAACAGAGATATCGGATTTTTATCTCATTATACATAATAAGCGATCTTCAGCCATCTCAACCCTTGCTTTTTCATGCAAAACCATTTGCAGTCGTTTGCGGTCATCAACAGCTATCAGTCAGTCAATCACCCATTTCCACCACCCTTCTGAGTGATCCCCCCTCCCCATCCCCACCCCTCCCCACCCCTTCTCTACATAAGTGCCTGGAAACTTCCATTTCACTGTATCTGAAGAAGTGTGCATGCACACGAAAGCTCATACCAAAATAAAAACTTAGTTGGTCTTTAAGGTGCTACTGAAGGATTTTTTTTTATTTTTATTACTTGTACCCTATCTATGTGACTGGGCTGTCCCAGCCACTCTGGCCGACTTCCAACAGAATATAAAGAACACACATTAAAAGCTTCCCAATACAGGGCTGCCTTCAGATGTATCTTGTACCACTGTACCTTGTGCCCGCAAAGCGTGTGCTATGGTGAGCCACAGACACTCTAGTGTTGCAAGGCATTTTTTGTGGGAATGGGAGGGAAGATTACTCGAGAGCTTAGCATGTGTTTGTGCAACCATGGACTTCAAAATTTTACTCTGACTTAGTTTATACAGTCAAGAATTACAGTGCATCATGCTGGCACATCATGTTGGCTGGTTTACAAATTTTTGACATCAGCTCAGGAGAGCAGTGCTATTCTTCGCTCCCGCTGGCTGCCTCAAAGGCAAGATGGTAAACAAGAATTTTAAAAATGATACTACCGACAAAACTAGAAAACTGGTTCAGGAGTTGGGCCTCTTTCTTCTCACTGGTTAGTTCCCAGCTCAAGCAAGATCCCCTTTCTTTCTTTCTTTCTTTCTTTCTTTCTTTCTTTCTTTCTTTCTTTCTTTCTGCTTGCTTGCTTGCTTTGCCTGAGTTTTGCTGGTATTCTTTGTGAGTACCTGCAAGTCTCCTTGTCATTTTCATGGGTACTTACGATGAGCACTTGCAAAGCTGAGATGATTTTTGAGGTGAAAAATTGGGGTACATTGACCCACCACCCAGGAAACAAATATGAAATTGGTATTATTTATTCTCCTTCATATCAGGCAGGCAGGGTCCTCCCCACCATTTGTGTAGACTTTTTTTGTCTGGCAGAATTGCACATGTGTTTTGCAGGAGTGATTCAGCTTCATTGAATAGTGTGGGATGAATGAATGAATGACAAGTAACCACCCTGTAAGCAAATCAGGATGAATGCAGGACAAACTCTTATTGTTGTATAGCCCCCATATAAACCAATCTGAATGAAAGCCAATAAAGACCAGATATAATCTAACATCTGCAAATGTTTTGCACAAGCGAATAGAGACAAATGCTGCATGTCTGAAGGGGCCCCTATTTTATGCACAGGTTGAAAGAGAAGCCCAGTTTCCAAGGTTTTGCCTGAAGATGGGAGCTCTTTGTCATGCTGATCCAATGAATTTATACCGGTAACTGAATAAAAAGGAAAAACAGGAGCAGATAACAGAAGTATGACAAAATGTTTCCTGCTCTGATAGACATCTAAACCTCTCTTTGACATTTCCAGACTGCAAAGATGGCTTTGAAAAACCCTGTGAGATTTTGTCATATGTTTCCAAGTCACAAATACCATACAATCTGTTTCATTTCAGATATTTTTAGTCTTTGGCTGCATTGCGAATCAAAATAAATCTATAAGCCAACAAACCCAGAACACTTGGAATTGAGAGTGATGTGGGTCAAGCTCATCAAAATGGTGCCTTGTGTGAAGTTGGCTGAGCAGGTTCATCCCACAGTGCTGTGTTTTGAAGGCTCTGTGACGACAGAAACTATTTTAGGAAAGTGAATTGTGCTAAATCATTTCCCGACACCCTCATTTGTTACACAGCTTAGGCTCTGTTTCTGTTTGTTTCAGTGTGATGTCATAAGGAAATACTTAGCTACAGTAGCTGTTGCTGCCTAACAGCGCAAATCTATTCCACTGGGATTTGGTGAAGTCTCCTAGATTGGCTTGTGCCAACAGCATAATGCAAAACATCCTGGTATAAGGCAAGCTCGGTTTGCATTTATTAGTGCAGAAAGTATTGATCTGATGTGTAGAGATCCTTCCTATTCTAATTAATTCAAGAGGGTTCTGGAAGCTTCTCTTTGTGAAAGAAACAAGCAGAAGGTTCGTGATGTTTGGGTTACTCCTTCCGAGAAGCTGAGTACAGCTGGCTTAAACTGGTTCTCTTATCTCTTCTGTCAAGGTCATGCTGACTATAATAGTAAGGCCAGAAGGAGCCTGAGTTTAACTCTTTTCTATCTCTCTTTCTGTCACAGTGGCCGGAGCGGGCTACTTCAGAGTAACGACTCTACACCGCTCTGCATTTTATCTTTTTATTGGTGCTGCGTATTTACAGTGCTGAAGGCAGTGCTATTTACAGAGACACATCTTATCCGCTAGAATCAGAACCTCCGAGTGGCGTTTGGCGCGTTTTTCTCCAACATAATAACTTGGGGAGACCCAGCCTCTTCCCCCTACGTTTTCGGCGCAGTTCCGGAGTTGGGGGAATAGGTCTGCCCCCCTTTCTTCCCTCTTCCTGTTCCACCTGGGACGATGGCTCCGCTACCCTGCCTGAGCCTCGGACCCCACTTCCTGCTTCCCCACTGGAGACGGAGCTCTCCCTGCTTTCCCCTGCGCTCGGGGATGGGCTGGAACTCAGGAGGGGAGGGACTTCGCGATATCCCCTGTCCCTCACACTTTCCACCTGGTGTGGTGTTCTGTACATAGTATAATTAGTGTTAAGGTTTAGACTTATTATACATTTTCATTGTTTATTGTCACAGTTTTTTGTTTTGGTTCTATCTGATATGCTGGCTGAGACCCTACCTGCCTGCAAACTGTCTCGCCATGGTGGTTCAGGCTCTGGATATCTTCCACTTGGACTACTGCAATGTGCTCTATGTGGGGCTGCCTTTGAAAATGATCCGGAAACTAAAACTAATCCAGAATGCGGCAGCTAGACTGGGAGTGGCCGCCAGGACCATATAACACTGGTCCTAAACGGATCTTCATTGGCTCCCAGTGTGTTTCCGAGCACAATTCAAAGTGTTGGTGCTGACCTTTAAAGCCCTAAACAGCCTTGGCCCAATATACCTGAAGGAGCGTCTCCACCCCTATTGCTCAGCCTGGACACTGAGGTCCTCCTCAGAGGGTCTTCTGCTGGTTCCCTCACTGAGAGAAGTGAGATCACGGGGAACCAGGCAGAGAGCCTTCTTGGTAGTGGCACCCTCCCTTAAAAAAACACCTAAACATTAGTTTTTAATGTTTGATATTTTAATATGTTCTGATATATGCTGTGAGCCGCCCAGAGTGGCAGGGTATTATTATTATTATTATTATTAGTAGTAGTAGTAGTAGTTTGTTGCTGTATCACACTGTTAACTCCTGTTAAGTTTGTGGTCTACTAAGACCCCTAGATCATTTTCACATGTACTACTGATATTACATTTGTTGATTTTGAGCCAAATATTTTAAAAGTATGATCAAGTACAAAGGCACATTGTTAAAACAATTCTCTGTATGCTTCTATGGCAAGGATAAAAATATTCAGAAAAAAAGAAGATGGTGCATGGAAAATACAGCATTGTACCCAATGGCTGTCCTACTCAGAGCACACCATTTGAAATTAATGAAAATGCTTGTTGAAATTTGCCAGGCAGTATCTGATGAGATGTTTCTGCCAGTGCCAGGATTGGTAGAACCCCCAGAATGGTTTAAGGTGGCACTTGAGGGAAGGAAAGGAAATGGAAATTCTGCTGAACAACGAAATGTCCTTGTTGCACAGCCAGTGTTCAAGTGAGTGCTGAACAGAAAATGTAAGGTGACCTTAGTGCTGTTTACTCTCAGAGTTGTTTAGTCTCAGAAATGCAAAGGTATCCTGAGAGAATATTTGCTTAGATGTATTTATGCAGCAACAAAACACATACACAGACAAGTTAATTCCATATTTTGTCTTTGCCATGTATGCAGAAATTCTTTGAATATGCCCTACAAAACTGTACACTAGTTCCCCAAAGATGTGCAGGAAAATATCTCTCTTTTACAACCATGGATTCAATCTTTTGTAATGGTCCTTTCTTTGCCAAGAATAATGGAAGCCCATCAACTCAGGAGCAGCTTCCAGGCAATTTTAATTGTTGCTGGCAAGTTCTCTATGGCGTGATCTACACTAGGGACCCCTTTGAAAACTTTCCTACTACTGCTGCTGACACCGATTCTTCTAGTTTCGCGTCTGCACTATAAAAAACCTAATGCAGATAGGATGCCAGATGCCACTGACATTCTTTTTAGCATAATGTTGCTCAGCTTTGCTGGAAATAAGTCTAAGTGGCATGGCACTTTGTCTAACATTGCCAATCAGCAGTCTGTCTCTTCTGATATTATGAGTGGTGTGATGCCAATCACCTGTTGGGGGAAAAGATGCAAATGTCTATGTGAGAGAACAATGTCAATGATGCCAATCTTTGGTTCGGATATTCCTGCATTGCATTATACATGATGTTGGCTTTGAAGTTCCCATTGGGGAAGACCTTTGGCTGGCACAGTCAGATTTACACATATGGGACACCACCCCACTAGTCTGCCCCTAGCTAGTCCCCACCTGTCTGCCCTCTTGCTTCCAACCAGCCCAGAGGGTGGCAATGACTGTCAGTTTCCTCCTCTTCCTTTCTCTTCTTGGTGTTGCCTTTGTAGAACTCAATAGGGAGGAAGCTGGTGACAAGCTAGAAATTACTGCATCTGCCACTTATTGGCTCTGACTGCTCCTACTGCTGGCCCTCTGCCCTACGTGTTGGTCTTCTGCCTTATGTCCTGCCAGTCGCCAATGGACACCAGCCACTACTGTATATATTGCGATCAATGTTTACCTTTCAAGATTGGGACTCAAATATCCAGAGGAGTGCTTTCTTCTCACTTGCCTGAACATTAAGACCTTCTGCTTAGGTCCTCCTTCAGTTGTCTTTAACAGAGGAACAATTAGCAGGGCAGTGCCAGGGCAGCGCCAGTGGAGCTGCATTGCTCTCCCAGTTTCTCAGCTCTGCACTTTGCTGTTGCTTACTGCGAGCGGGAGGGGCAAGGCAGCAGGGAGCACTGCAGTGCAGAGGTAGAGTCAATTGGATGTTCCTGACACCACACCCACCCCTGCCAAGCTTCTTGCTGCCTTGCCCCTCCTGCTCACCCTTCCAGTAAGCGGCAGGAAAGTGCAGTGTTGGCAAGCAAGGAGAGCGATGCAGTCTCACCTGTGCCACCTTGCAGCAACTTCTGGGGACAATATGTGGCAACCAAGGAAAGAGCCTTTTCACTGGTGGCATCCTGTCTCTTGAATGCTCTCCCCTTGGAGGATTGCCTGGTACATGCATTGTGATCTTTTTGACACCAAGATTTTTTGCTCATCTGGGCATTTTGATCCTGGGCATGTTTTGAGAATTTAGTTCTCCCTTGTTGTTTTATTGTCGCGTTTTATGTTTAATCTAATTGATTATACATTATCTTGAAATGGTGAATGGAATGAAGTGTGGTATAAAAATGTTTTTTATAGATATTTATTATATTATGCTTCTAATAAAATGTATATGCTATATGAATATTTTTTAAAAAATGGAAATTGTAGTTGTAAACATCTGGAGGGCACCAGGTTGGAAAAGGTTGCTTGAACTTGTGAGGGTCAAGTTTGGGGAAAATGTATTGGTGCTTTTGCTTGGTGAAATATAAATGTTCAACATCAAACCCACACTGGAACCAGGAAAGTTGGAATAATAATAATAATAATAATAATAATAATAATAATAATAATAATATTTATACCCCACTCATCTGGCTGGGTTTCCCAAATGGAATAAATTACAATAACCAAGTATTAAATAATGCATCAATATCTGGTACATCTATCAATCAATTTATTTATTCATATAGTGTTTACTTGCTGCACTGGATCTCAGATAATGAACAGTAAATAATCACTATATTGGAGCAATGCCTAATGGGGCATAAGTTCTCTATTCGCCTCCAGATTGGTGCAATAAATATATTATGGTTACCTATTCCTTGCAACGCCTTAAAGCAGAATTTAACACTTAAGATTGCAGCCCTCCTTTTCTTTGTCCAGAACTATATCAAGCATACCACTAGCATCTCTAATTCATTGACTGAGAAGTAAAGTTTGTTAGGATTTAGGGGACATAGTACATTAAAACTACAAAAAGGGGCAGTCATCATCCATCATGCCATGAGTACAAAACTAATTAGTCCCTAGAGAGTCCATGGCATCGGGGTAATTTTTCTTATGGTTAAGTTTAGTTTTTCCAAGACTTCTGTGCCAGCCCAGATAAATGGGTTTGATCCTCCCTTCCAGCAACTGAAGATTGGAATCAAACAGAGCCATTATGCTGTCACTCCCACTGCATAAGAATGCTGGCTGGCTAACCTGCTTCAATTATATGCATGACTGAAAACAAATAATAGAGAAGGGGTGATGCAATGCTCCTTAGACGAGATATTTGAGAGTGCTCTGGAGTAACATGCAATGCCAGATGCTGAATCCTTCCTCACTCAAGCCCAGCTCCAAAGAGCTAGTCATTGGGCTAGAATGTCATTAGTTAGACATTCTGAATGCTAAGGAGATGTCATGGGCAGGTTGGACACAGAGGAATGGTGGGAGGAACCGGCTGGGAAACTACCAAGGGAAGAAGGCTCAGATCCCAGGAAGTGGTCAGAGGAAGAAGAGGGAGAAGATTGGGAAGAAGAGATGCATGGGTGTACCCAGGATCAAAACTAGGGGGGGCATGCCAGCCAAGTCCCCCACCCCCAGCCACCCAATTGGCTGGCTGGCAATGACGTGGCCGGGATCCCCCCAGGAGGCGTGGTCAACAGAGGAGAGGGGGCTGGAGCCATTGCCGCCGCCTCGCCTGCTCCTTTACCAGCAGCGGTGACTATAAATGAGGCAGCAGTAGATGAGGTGCCGCGGAGCATTGTGGGGCAGCACTTTCTGTGCTGTGCTCGCTGTGACTTGAAGGAGTGTGGGCTGAAGTTAGCCCAGGTCCAGATCCAGGTTTCCCTCGACGGAGGCAGATTTGCTGCTGCTGCTGCTGCCATTTCGCTTCAGTCGAGCAGGCTGAGGCAGAGCACAGCTGGCAGCGTCCCTGCCTGTCGTGCCATGCTCTCCCTTTTTTGCTTCTAGGGGGGCAACTTCCCCCCCTGCCCCGTGCTGGGTACGCCCATGAAGAGATGTCGAAAACTGAAGGGGTAACAGGGCTTAGTGAGCTGGGAAAGTCTGCGGCAGAGAGAAGTCCAGAATCAGAGGCAGAAGCTGAAGCAGGGGGTTGGGAGGCAAGAGGCCGAGATGAGTCCAACTTGTGAAGAGTCACAGGTGTCTTCTTCACCTGCTGTGACAAGCTCCTTTCCCTCTTCTTGTCTCCCAGAACCAGAAGAGGCATGTAAAGGGTGGAGGAGAGGTTGGCTTCACACAGCAGTAGTCTCCTATGGCTTGGGAAAAGTCCTGGGGAGGGAATTTAGATGGCTGTGAGGAGACGGAAACTTTCAGTCTCGGCAAACTGATCCATTGGGCAAGATCTAAGAGGGATGAGCTGCTGTGTTCATTAGGCCTGACACTCAGCCAAGTCTTTGCAGGTCATGTTCTTGCTAATGAAGAGTTAACTCCAACTTGCACGGTGTGATTTACTGCCGGCTTGCTCTTGACAAAGGGCAAATATCTGTCCAACATATGGGAGTGGTCTAGTTAAATATGATGAGGCAAACCATACAAGTAATCTGGGATCTTGCAGCATAGTTTTATATAAAGTCAGAAACAAACTAGGTCAGGAGTGGCTAATCTCAGGCCCTTTCCCTCCCACACCTTTTATCCACTGTTGTGAATGACACCAAAATATTCAGGATAATTTGTGTAGACTGTGGAAAGCTCCAAAAAGTCTCTCTGCTAAGTGGGTTACTGGGCAATAGAATGACAGACAATATTCAGTGAAACTGCAAAGTAATGCATATATATATATATATATATATATATATATATATATATATATATATATATATATATATATATATGGCTCTGGCTCCCTAGCAATCAGATCAAGTGCAATAGTATTCATCTCCCTCCAAGATCAGCTCAGTGCAATGAGGCAGCAGAAAAAGCAAATTCAATGTTAGGAAATAGAAATTATCATGTATTGGATGAAGTGGATACTAGGCAGTGAAATGCCATGCTTTAATACTTGTGCCATTAGTATATTTCTGAGTACCATTTGCTGAGGATAAAAAAAGGTCTGAAATCCTGGAGAGCCTCTGCCAGTTGGCCAGGGATGTCCAACCAGTAGATCACAATCTACCAGTAGATCCCCGGCTGATCCTGGTAGATCGCGGGATCCTTATCATGTGCAAAAAGTTATGGGGGGAGAAGATAAAAAACTCTGCAGCCCACCCCCCACAAAGCTCAACAACTCTGTGCACTTCCCTCCTAAAAAAGGTCAACAACTCTGGGCTATCCACCCACCCCACACAGGCTCCTCCTCCCTCCCATGACAATGGATAGATCACTGCTAGTATTTTTTATAATGGGAGTAGATCACAGCCTCTTGGGAGTCGGACATGCATGGATAGACAATACAAAGCTAGATGGATACTTGTTCTGACTTAGTGTAAGGCATCTTCCTGTATTCCTGTGTGTTTTACTGTATGTGTGAGCTTTCCCAGAGTATCTAATGGACCACTATTGAAAGTGCTGGTCCCAGATCAGGGCCATCTTAAGCGCCCCTGGCGCCGTGGAGCGACGGATCCCTCCGGCGCCCCCCGCCCTGTTTCCCAGCGCGGTGGGCGGGCGGGCGCAGCTGCGCTTCAAACCGGCGGACCGGCCGGCTAGCGGGCCGGCGCCGTGGTGCCCTCCGCCACTGGGGGTCTACCTAGAGCCGGCCCTGTCCCAGATGGACCCTCAGGCTCATCTAGCACGATAATTGTCATGTTCTGTAAAAAAATTCTGTACTTGAGGAATAAGCAGAACAATGAACTGTATACAGTCCACTAGCCTCCTTTACTACAACTTGAAGTGTGAGTATTGACGACTGCAATCTGACACTCATTTACAGGGGAGTAAGCACTATTAAGGGTACGGGTGGCTTGCTGATCAGAAGGTCAGCGGTTCGAATCCCTGCGACAGGATGAGCTCCCGTTGCTCTGTCCCTGCTCCTGCCATAGCTGCCAAGTTCTCCCTTTTTTAAAGGGAAATTCCCTTATGCTGAATAGGCTTCCTCGCAAGAAAAGGGAAAACTTGGCAGCTATGGCTCCTGCCCACCTAGCAGTTCGAAAGCACATTCAAGTGCAAGTAGATAAATAGGTACCACTCTGGCGGGAAGGTAAACGGCGTTTCCGTGCGCTGCTCTGGTTTGCCAGAAGCAGCTTAGTCATGCTGGCCACATGACTCGGAAGCAGTATGCCAGCTTCCTCGGCCAGTAAAGCGAGATGAGCACCGCAACCCCAGAGTCGTCTGCAACTAGACCTAATGGTCAGGGGTCCCTTTACCTTTAAGCACCATTGAACTCAGCGAGTCTTCCCTCTGAGTAGGCATATATGGATTTCAGTTTCTTTTTTAAAAAGTCATCAGACCAATTTGTGCTTCCTTCCATGGACAATAAACAGTCAAATGCTAAAAAAACAAACATGTCTGCAGACCAGTTTGGTATGATTGCTAAGCATTAGCTTCAGAAATGAGACCTTGCATACCGTGCTCTTAAAAGCTAACCCATTAAGTGGCCAAGACTTATCCATCTTTGTTGTTGACTCTTGCATAAAACTCACAGCTTCCAATAGCTTTCCAAGCAGGAGCACACAGGGTAATAGATTATCTTGAATCCGGTCACCCTCCAGTGAAGTATTCCCTTCAGGGTTGCTTATTTATTTTCACATACCACAAGCTACTACAAAAGTATGACAATTAGCAATAAAAATGCCTCCTCAAGTATGCAGTGCATGTTATTTCCATGAGCTGCAGAAATCTAAGCCATAGCACTGTTTGTCTTCATCGTCTGGTAGCATGGATACCATTGGATACAATTTCCATGCCTATCATTTTATGTCCAGAGAACGCCAAAATTGTGAAATATGACTTTTTAAAGTTCTGTGTTAGGCATTATTCTTTCTCCTGTTCCATTTTAAGCTGTTAAATTAGATTGGTTGGTTTGTATTGCTTTATACCAACTTGTCTGGATTTGGTATTTATTTATTGATGTTATTATTAAGAGAGAGAGGGAGAGAATTGTGATACTTAATTGTTCACTTGATATGTTGTGAGCCACTTTGGGCCCCATTTTGCGGGAAAGTGGCATATAAATAAACAGATGATGAAAATGAAAAAAAGATAAACAAATTAAATGCAGACAGAATGAACTATTGGGTCTAAACTAGGCATCCCCAAACTGCGGCCCTCCAGATATTTTGGCCTACAACTCCCATGATCCCTAGCTAACAGGACCAATGGTCGGGGAAGATGGGAATTGCAGTCCAAAACATCTGGAGGGCTGAAGTTTGGGGATGCCTGGTCTAAACTATGAATGGAAGATGAAGGACGGTTGAGGATACAATTCCCAGTATGCCATCCCCCCCAACCTCCACTGGGCTATGAACATGTGGAATGTACACCCATACTCACACCTATATAAAATGGTATAACACAATTTTAAATAGTCATGGCCTCACCCCAATAATACTGGGAAATTTAGTTTGTTAAGTGTACTGAGATTTGTTAGGGGGCCAATATTCCCTTCACAGTGCTAAAATTCCCAAAGTGCCCATGGAAGAGGGACTGATTGTTAAACTAATCTGGGAATTGCATATCTCTTAATACCTCTCTGAACCCTAAACAAACTACAGTTCCCAGAATTCTTCTGGAGGGGCAGCCATGACTAGTTGAAGTGGTATTATACTGCTTTAAATGTATAGTGCAGTTGAGGCCACACACAGCTCCTGGATTCCATCTCTTGGTCACATTGTAAAATAGTGCCCTCCAGATCTTTTTGGTTAAAAACTTTGATCATTCACTCCAGTTATCATCCATTTAGATTAATGAACTCCAGTCAGGCATTTTAGTACTCTGCCTTTTAAGGTAGTTACTAAGCATGCACATTTTAATGTATTTGCTCATCTTGTTTCAAAGGAAATAAAAAATAATGTAGGCAGGCAGACCAAAATCTAACCCAAAAATGTAGATAAGGGCAGGGATCGCTGGAGAGCAATTGAAGAATGAACGAGCTGGTGGACTACGCCGAAATGGCAAAGATGACCTCGAAGATCAGATGATAAAAAAAATTAGTCAAGAGTGGGGAGAAATGATAGAATATCGTAAAACCACTGTAGATACTTAAAAATGTTAGCAGGATTGTTATAGCACTTATAATATAATATGATTTTCGGTAAAAAAGGAGATAAAATGGATTAAAACAACATAATTAGATGCAAAAAATAGGGAAAAATCGGAAGCCAGGGGTGGGGGTGGGGGAAGTCCGAGGGATCAAAGTAATCCCAGAAGTGTAGAAACTGAAAATGATGTAAATGTGTAAGAATATTGTTTAAAAAATGAAAATAAAATATTTGAAGAACGAAGAAGCCTCTAAATTTAGAATTGCATGCATGCCCTTAGAAGCTTAAGACTTTTACTTTTCTTGCATCGTGAGCAGTTAGTAAGATGTCAACCAAATGGAAGACCATTTTCTATTCCCTATTTGGGTAGTTTGTTGAAAAGTCTCTGTTTAATCACTCAGTATTTTGTAGCGTGAAGCCAAACAGGTTTGTTAAATGTTTTATTTGAAAGTTCTCGTTGAAAAACAGAGTGTTTGTTTGTGACCTGGGATTCACAGGCATTTATAAACCTGCCATTTGGAAGGGCACCACCAAATCCATTCATAGAATGAATCTTCTGTTGCAGACCCTCATTGATGCCGAGCTCTCCAAGTTTGAGGCTGATGCCTGGATACATCACTTCATACCCAGCCTGTTAACGCTAATGAGTTCCAAGACAGTGTTTTATCAAAGCAATGTGTCAAGGACTCACCGCTAAATGCCTCTTGTTTTGATGCGTTAGTGTTAGTTATTAAAGAGGAAACATACATTTCCCCCTCTTGACAGGGTATGCAGAGGGCTATCAGCGACAGAAAAATAAAATATGAACAGCTGGCATGCCTTTAATGATGCATTGTTGCATTGTTAACATAAAGCTGTTGCACGCTTTGGTAAACACATAATGGGCCTCAAGAAATTAAGAAAAAAATTAAAACGTAAATGTTTATACAAGTCGCATTACTGTCACACCTGCAACCCAAGTGTAAATAAGAAGAAGAAGAAGAAGAGGAGGAGGAGGAGGAGGAGGAGGAGGAGGAGGAGGAGGAGGAGTTTGGATTTGATATCCTGCTTTATCACTACCCTAGGGAGTCTCAAAGCGGCTAACATTCTCCTTTCCCTTCCTCCCCCACAACAAACACTCTGTGAGATGAGTGAGGCTGAGAGACTTCAGAGAAGTGTGACTAGCCCAAGGTCACCCAGCAGTTGCATGTGGAGGAGCGGGGAAGCAAACCTGGTTCCACTCCTCTTACACTACACCACGCTGGCTCTCAGTTTGCATGGTGCCACCCCGGCCTGTTGTTGTTGTTTAGTCGTTTAGTCGTGTCCGACTCTTCATGACCCCATGGACCAGAGCACGCCAGGCACTCCTGTCTTGCACTGCCTCCCGCAGTTTGGTCAAACTCATGTTCGTAGCTTCGAGAACACTGTCCAACCATCTCGTCCTCTGTCGTCCCCTTCTCCTAGTGCCCTCAATCTTTCCCAACATCAGGGTCTTTTCCAAGGATTCGTCTCTTCTCATGAGGTGGCCAAAGTATTGGAGCCTCAGCTTCACGATCTGTCCTTCCAGGGAGCACTCAGGGCTGATTTCCTTAAGAATGGATAGGTTTGATCTTCTTGCAGTCCATGGGACTCTCAAGAGTCTCCTCCAGCACCATAATTCAAAAGCATCAATTCTTCGGCCTGTATGAACCCCGGCCTGTATGAACTTCCTAATAAGCCCTGATTATAACAGGTCATGAACAAATCACAAACCTTCACACACCTAAAGATGCCAGGGCAAATGCAGGTGTGACCCCAAATCGGGGGGGGGGGGGGAGGAAAACAACTAGAGATGGCAGAATCTGCTTCCCAATGAGGGATTGATAAAAGTCTACATTTGGTTCCCTTCAACTCTATGACCCTATGAGATAGAAAGAAAAGGGATGGGAAGGGATGGGAAGCCTTCTTCAGCTCAAGGGCCAAATGCCTCAAGCATATGCAAAATTGGCAGATCCTTAAGAATATTTGTAAGACATCATAAGGTTTGGGAACGTTGCACTTAAGGCTGCAATCCTAAACACAAATAAAAGGGGGGGGGGAAGCCTCACTTCAAAGCTATTATTTATTTATTTATTTATTAATTATTATTATTATTATTATTATTATTATTATTATTATTATTATTAAAATATGCATGGAATTGCATTGTAAATCTTAATTTCTGGAGGCACATGTTTCATTCATGCTGCATTTGGACACAAACACACACATTGATGTGCATATGCACATGCACACAGCACAGGTAAAAACATGGAACTTAACAAAATTATCTTCCATTTCTTACTTAAATGACCTGCTGATGAAAACCATCTTGAGGGTGTAATCCTATACGCCCTTTCCCCAGGAGTAAGACCCTTTAAACTACTTTTGAGTAAATATGCATAGCATTGCACTGTAATTGCCTCAGGCCTGAGATTTAAGGGCCCTACAAGAGAAGAGTCTGTTGCTCCATAAAAGGCATTTCTATCAGATGGTAGATTTAAATGGGTGAGGGTAACAGACATTAAGAAGCCCATGAGGGCTCCTGCCTCTCTCACATTTCCCTCATTTTTTATAAAGGGAAGGCATATATTACTGAAGCCCTGAGGCTGACAAAATTACAACAGACACAGGTTTTCTTAATGTGATTACAGGATTCAAGCACATGGACACAGAGACAAAAACGCACGCCACTCCCTTCGCAACTCTGCACGGCCTGGTGGACTTTTCGCGAGTCATTCTGAGATATAAAGTTCCTGCTTCCCCCAACCACCACCAAGATAACAGATGCCAGCAGGTGGCTTTGGCACAAAATGCTGAATCCTGCACATGTTTATGCAGGCGTACATCCTGCTGTGTCTAAACAAGCCCGCTATGAAGACACGTTGCAACATTTGGGATTTTTTAAGCTACGAAAAAGGCAAGTAAGCGGGGGGGGGGGGATAAAATAGCAGTGTATACAGGACATGACTATCAGGTTCATTAATTTCAATGGGTCTACTCTAAGCAGCACTTAGTTCATTGCAACCTCATGTCAGTCCAGAAAGAAGCAGTTTTATTATTATGTTTATGTCTCACCTTCTCCTCCAAGAAGCAAAAGATGGCATATACATAGTTTTCCCCGTCCCACAGTTTTATCCTCAATTTAGGCAACTGGCTCACCGTCACCTGATCAGCTTCATGACTCATGAGTGGGGACTGAACCAACATGAACCACACACTGAGCTATGTAGGAACCAACTTGAACAAAATATTGGGGCGGGGGGCACCTGCCCTTCTCCTGCCTCCCCATACTTCTTCGGAGTGCACCTTTCTGCACAGTGCGCAGCTAGGTGCAGGCCTCCCCTTCCGCCCCCCACTTTCTTGTCCCTGTTCATGCACAATAAGTTTCCGCCCCCTTGCCTGACTTCCCTGCCACCCGCTTGCCTGCTGGCCTCTCCTACCAGCCTGCCTACCTACCTCTCCCCAGCTGCCCCGGCTCAGATGCACTCGGAAATAGCACTGAAAGCCAGGAGCCAAATTAGGAAAAGAGGGTGGCACCCAGCAGGGGGGCGGCGGCTGCCCAATAGAGGGAGGGACGTACCAACTTGCAGAAATAGGGGGCGAGCTAAACATTTTATTTGGGGGGGGCAAAGGGACCAGGGCCCTAGAGTTGGTGCCTATGCTGAGCTATGTGGCAGTGCTAGACATTCTTGGCAGTGGTAACTCACCACATGCCTATTGCACCTGTGCACTAAATGTTACTGCTTCCTGCTTGTGGGGGGTGAGGGAGAGGCAGGAACCTCCCTATAGTGCTTCCATGTGGCTGGAGGAATGAGGAAAGTGCCCTCAGGACACTTTTATATCCTGTATAGCAACAAGCATATGACAAGCACTTCTTCTTGTTGTTTGGTTGTGTCCAACTATTCGTGACCCCATGGACCAGTACACACCAGGCACTCCTGTCTTCTACTGCCTTCTGCAGTTTGGTCAAACTCATGTTAGTAGCTTCGAGAATACGTCCAACCATCTTGTCCCCTGTCGTCCCCTTCTCCTTGTGCCCTCCATCTTTCCCAGCATCAGGGTCTTTTCCAGGGAGTCTTCTCTTCTCATGAGGTGGCCAAAGTATTGGAGCCTCAGCTTCAGGATCTGTCCTTCCAGTGAGCACTCAGGGCTGATTTCCTTAAGGATGGATAGGTTTGATCTTCTTGCAGTCCATGGGACTCTCAAGAGTCTCCTCCAGCACCATAATTCAAAAGCATCAGCCTTCTTTATGGTCCAGCTCTCACTTCCATACATCACTACTGGGAAAACCATAGCTTTAACTGTAAATAAACTTTAAATAGCATTAGTTGCCAATGTCTCAGCATGCCCTTTCCTTCCCAAAGCAGGATTACCTCCTCTAAGCTAGTCTTTGTTAAAAGATGCTACTTCTGAAACAGCACGTTTCTCTCTCTGCTACACACCCTATTTTAAATTGAAAAGGGCTTTCACTTGTAATACTGGTAATTACATGTAAATTATGTGCTATGCTTCCATAAATGTTCTCCTTAACAAGAATGCCTAATTCGTTTTCAGAGCAACATGGATAATCTCTCTTGATCCATGAAAGCATGTGGATTAGGTCACAAAAAATGATAATATTTAATAATTTGTGTCAAGAGGCAAATGAGTTTGTGCCTGTTGGCTTTTCTCCTCTGCCTCATTTTAATTTAATGCACCGTGAATAGCCTTAACATCGTATGCAGATTCGCTTCCATCATTGTGAACTCACTTAAGCTTTGATACTTGAAACTGATAGTTGCTAATTCCTACATAATCCTTTACAAATGGTTCTCTAGCACCAGTAAGAAATTCCATATTTTGGAGCTAAAGCTTAAGATTTTGTCACATGTGGTAGTTAGAGCATGGGTTTCTGGTAACGGAGCAATGTGCCAAAAGAATGTTTAATTGTGTTTTTCTTTTTCTTTTGTTAGCTTGCTAATGTGGATTTCAACCAGGGTCAGGGGACTCCAACTCCCATCAGCCCCAGACAGCAAGACCAATGTTTGAGGATAGTGGGAGTTGCAGCCCAGCAACGTATGGAGATTCCCAACCCCAATTCAAACATTACATTATGAAATGTATTCAATATATTTACAAGTGTTTCTATTATCTACACACAACAGTTGTCCCTCACTGTTTTTGTGATCTGCTGAGCATAATCTGGATAAGTGGCATGCACATAAACATGATGATGTTGATAACTACCATTAAAAAAAAAAGATCTCTAGGAAAATAAAAAGCCCCATTGGCCATGCCAATGGAAGTCCAGAACACCTTGAGGTTGTGGAAGTCTGCGCTATGTCAATACCTGAGAGGTACAGCCAAGAGGCTGATCTTTATTGTTGTCTTGTACAGTGGTGCCTCGCAAGACGAATTTATTTCGTTCCACGAGTCAATTCGTTTTGCAAAAAATTCGTCTTGCAAATCGCGGTTTCCCATAGGAATGCATTGAAATTCCTTTTTTTGACCATAGGAATGCATTAATTAAATTTCAATGCATTCCTATGGGAAACCACGATTCGCAAGACGAATTTTTCGCAAAATGAATTCGTCTTGCGAGTCACCATCAGATCGCAAGACACATTTGTCTTGCGAAAAATTAGTCTTGCAGGGCATTCGTCCTGCGAGGTACCACTGTATTGTAAAAAACACACACCAAGCATTGGCACCTCCATATTAGCACTGTGTTATCACAGTATCTTAAGGCTTAGGCAATAATACTAAAAAAATAATCTCTAGGGCGGGATTCACCCATCGAGTCCCATCAGCAGAGGCCCTTCATGAGGGCTTGCACTCCTGCAACCCAGCTACTTTCCCCAGTTTCCCCTGAAATTGGTTTGGGAGCTCAATAGATCCCAGAGAACAGTGTGGGGGGTGAGGAGAGGGGGGATCATTTTGTTTGGGAAGTTGCAGTAATTGTGTTGAATTCCACACCTGGTTAGGGTTTTTTTTTGGGGGGGGGGATTGGTAGTCCGGTATCCCCAAATACAAGGGATTATTCTGGCATCTATCTGTTTATTGTGTTTATAAAATATCCTTTTTTTCTGAAGGGAGCCCACAGCACTCCACACCATAGAAGCACACAATAAGTAAAAACTATGGAACTAAAACAGTATAGCACACCTGCATAGCACTAGCACAACACTAGTAATGTGTTTACTTGTGGGTAAATCCCATCGAGTCAGGATCGCAACCTCATAGTCCAGCTTGTCATGCAGTTTACGGCGGCGCCATTCAAATAATGAAAATATATTGTATCCATTATTTATTGCAGCTGCAGATTACCCTATATTACTTTGATGCAATCAATACGTTGCTCAGATTTATATTTCCTACCCCCCAAAAAATCTATTCCAGCTACAGAAAAATGATAAAGAAGCATTTTGCCCAGCGACATTCAATAACACAACTTTATGGTCATTTAATGTCTGTGATCCCAAAAGTTCTCATCCACATTCGCAAATATATCACTGTGGCAACAAATAAAAAAAGCTTTGGCATCTGTAGGAAAATTGCAGCGACTATTTAATATAGCTCAGTGGTGTCAGATGGTACCTGGGACCGGACAGGCTAGCAAAAATGAATAAAAACATGAGTAACAAATGTTGGAGGTGTCAAAGTGCGGTCGGTTCCCTGTTTCATATGTGGTGGACATGCCCAGATGTGCAAAAATATTGGGACATGATACATACGGAAATCCAAAAGCTAATAAAAACATCATTTTCTAAAAAAGCAGAATCTTACCTTCTGGGCATCCTAAGTAATGAAATACCCATGACAGAACCAACATATTTCTATATGCGACGACAGCCGCCAGAATGTTAATTGCTAAATATTGGAAAGGTACCCTTATACCAACAAAAGGAGAATGGGTAAACAAACTATGCGAATATCTGGAGTTGGCGAAACTCACAGATATAATACGACAAAAACAAAAAAACAGGATTAAAAAACAATGGGAATGTTTAAATGACTATTTAATGAAAACAGACAAGGGGATAAAAACATGGCTATGTTTGGAATAACCTTGTAAGGATGAGTAGTGTATATAAAGTATAATTGTTAGATAGGTTTAAAGGTAAAATGTTTATTAAAATATATTCGACAGGAGGATGAAAATGTA
The DNA here is from genome assembly GCF_965207765.1 of Zootoca vivipara. Taxonomy (NCBI): domain Eukaryota; kingdom Metazoa; phylum Chordata; class Lepidosauria; order Squamata; family Lacertidae; genus Zootoca; species Zootoca vivipara. The sequence continues at coordinate 77,761,891 of NC_142588.1, read as the reverse complement.
ATAAGAAATACTGTGCTGAAAGCGGTGGAAGTAATATGTCCTTGAGATGATCTTTTTCAAGTGGACCTTTACATAACTTTTTTTTCTTTTACCTTCTTTTTTTCCTCTCCCTTTCCCCTTCCTATCCTTATTCCTTTCTTCTTTCGTTCCCTATTCTTTTTTTTCTTTTTTTCTGTTTGTTTACCTCCCCCCCCTCTATGGTTCTATATCTCATTCTTTACTCACACTCTATTCCTTCCCCTATCTCCCTTATCCCTTTCCACTTTTTGAGTCTTTACAATTTTGACATGCAAAAATGTACATGAATGTTCCTGGATTGATTCGAAGATGCAATGTATTGTTTTAACAAATTTTCAAATAAAACTATTTTAAAATTAATATACCATATATATATATAGCTCAGTGGTGTAACAAAATTAGAAGCAGGTCTGGGCTTAACAGAAAAGGGGACCCTCAGCCACATCATATTTAAAGGTAAGATCAGCTCACTTAAAATTCTCCCACCACACATGTTTTGTGTGTGTGTGTGTGTGTGTGTGTGTGTGTGGGGTGATCTTGTATAATTGGAGGGAGTGATATTTGGCCCAGCTTCAGCTAGGAGGCCGAGCAGCAAGGAATGCAGTATAAGAAAGAGGTACGAGATCCAGCTATAGGGAGGTTATTTAGAACAGGACCAGCATTCAGCTGAAAAAGCAGGCAAAAGAAGCATAAGAACACATACTCTCCAAGTGTCCTGATTCTCCAGGGACAGTCACGGAATTGCGAAAGCCACCCCTGTTTTAGATTTGATCCCGGAATGGCCCTATTTTCCCTGCCTGTGATGCCGTCGCCAAGCTCAGGAATGAGGATGAGCCGGGGCTTGTCCTGAGCAATGGCGGCAGCTGCGAGGGAGAATCCCGTTGCTTCTCTATGGCTTTTCCATGGCTGCTGCCACAGGCCTCCTCCCTTGGGTAGAGGGTGTGTGTGCTGTGACAGGTTGCTGTGGTGGTGGCGGCTTTCACCCTTCTTCTCTAAGAAATTCTGTGTGGGGTAGGGACTCAGAAGTTGGGGGGGGGGGGTTGAGGAGGGTCAGTTGTGTGTGTGAGAGAAATGTCCCTATTATCATCTGAGGAATATTGGAGGGAATGGGAACCTAAGAAGCTGGCCTATACTGTGTGCTGTGTGGGGATGTTCTTGAAGGTGACTTGGAAACTTCAGCAACCAGGTTACTTGCTGGGTATCCATATAACCCCTGGGCCTAATTCAAGATCCTCATGTGAGAATTTAAAGCTGTAAATGCTACAGGCCTCAAATAACTGAAAGGCTAGCCTCTTCCCTACAGACCTGGAGGGGGGCTCTTGATTTGGAGGGGTGGCCCAGGAGAGGAGATTCTCTGTTGGAGAGGTGCTTCTGGTACTGTCAGGGAGTTGTTGCGGCTACTCCCGAGTAAAAACGCTCCAGTCCGATGTGTCTTTCAAGGTTTTATTGTGCATACTATTTACAGTGCAGAGATAGCAGAAAACATGACCACCTAGTCACTCTCAGAACCCGGCAATGGCGCCCGTTGGCTTCGGGGCCAGCCAGCATAATAACCGGGGCACCCCGAAACGCTGCCCCTTCGCCCTGCGTTTGGGCGCACGCCTCAATTCGGGCGCCAGAAGGAGCGGTGTCCCTTCTTCCCCTTGCTGGCTAGGATGGTGCCTGGGCTCCAACGCATCCCTGAGCCAACCCTCATCTCCTAGATGATCAGAGTAGTGCAGGGGCTCTGATACATCACTGAGCCCTTCTTCCACTGTCTGTTCCCCAGAGCGTTGCCAGGGCTCTGATGCCTCGCTGAGCCTTCCCCCTTCCATTCCGCTTTGGTCAGGATGATGGGGGGAGGCTCCCTGTAAGGAGTCCCCCTGACAGGTACCTTCACTATATGGGTTTTGCTGAATGCTGAAGAAGCACCACTTTACCCTGACCTCTGACGCTTGAGATGTATATATTTTAAGACCTACCCTCTTCTGGTGATTGTAAATGTTTTAAACTGATTTTAAAGTTGTCTTTTAAATTGTTTTATCCCACCCTGGGACCTTAGGGTGAAGGACAGGCAATAAATCAAAACCATCATCACCTCAGCTTTGTCTATGTTGACTGGGAGCTAGCTCTCCAAGGTTTCCAGCAGACAGAGGCCTTTTACAGCCCTGCATAGAGATGCATTTGATTGAACCTGGGACGTTTTCTAGGTGAAGCATGTACTCAAGTTGTTGAGCTATGACTTCTCCTCTAAAAGACAGGCAGAGTGGAGAACAGGCCATCAAGTTGGGAAGCACAAAGGCTTGGAGAGCACCTGAAAAATGATGCAGACAAGGTTGGTATCTGGTCACTCACTGGGCAAAGAACCTGAAAGAAAATTATTAAAACATGCAGGGATGGGGAGGAGTTTCTTAGAAGCTGGAGCTATGCTGGAAACTGGAAAGACAAATCAACTGTCTTCAGCCTTTTCCATGCAGTCCTGAGTGGGTGGCTTGCAGAGGGCAGCAGAATATAAATCAGGTGCCCCTATTTTAGCCCCAGTAACTCATGACAAAGAATATTGCTGAAAGATGAAAATGTAAGGGCAATTTGTGGAGACTGAATATGCAGTAATTATCCACACTTGAATTTGAGGATGGTGCATAAATTGTACATGCTTTGCTAAAGGTGACAAAAAGATTAATGCAGGCTAAAGAAATAAAGCAGTCGTCATTTTAATGAGCTCAACTCTCCTCCTGCCATTAAGTGAAAATTGCAACCATTTGAACTTTGTTGTTCTGGGATTTTGCTGTGTGCACTCCCTCCACCCTCCATTCTATGGTCAAACTGAAAACTCCTTCAACATAGTTAAAATAAAAATGAATTTTCAGTGCTGAATACAGCCAAGAGATAAAATCTTAAAGAGCCACAGAAGATCCATTCTTTTCCATTTCCAAAGTTTACATGAACTAGCAAACATTTTCCTTGCCCCCCTACTCAGTAATGGGATGAAATAAATCAACCCCTGATTGCCTATTACACTCCCGAGATTACATTAGAATGAAGTCGGGCAATAAAAGGCCCAAACTCAAAGGAGCTCTCAACATACCTGTACGAGAAGCATTCAGTGGAAAAGCATTTAGCAAACAAAGGTATTTGGGGAACTTCAAATTCTTATCAACCCATGCTTAATTGTGAATGATATATGTGAAACATGGAAAGAATTTTGTCTCTCTGTAGGTGGTGTTCACTGAGTGCTTGTTAAATTCAGTGTGAATTTAACTCTGAAAGGAAAGAAAGCGGAAATCAAAACAAGAAAGAGGACATTTTTCTTATCAGTCCCACAATAAGGGAGACAGCGTTTGTTTATGCATATACTTCCAGGATCTAAGGGGGAATGCCTCGGAGTACCAGTTGCTGGGGAGCACAAGCAGGAAAGATAATACAGTATTTGTGCTTGGTGTGGTAAAATGTTCCTTGTACTACCTCAGATATTGGAGGGATATTGGATGCAAGTGGGAAGAGAGCTGTTGCACTCAGGTCCTGCTTTTGAGAAGGGAGTACTGGTGCAATTAATCCGGTCTAGTTGAAACAAAACTTCAATATCACTGCCTTTATATGATTAACAACACCATGTCTCTTCCTCTTCCATCCCTAATTTCCCCTTGATGTATTGAATTACTGGATTCCAACTTCTCAGAGTCACTTTTACATTTGCAGCTTCCTCAGGAGGATTGTCCATAATGAACCAGCTCCAACCGTTCCCATTTTCTCCTTATTGTTTCCTGTCTCACTTCATCTTTGGCTACTTTTCCGAGTTATAGCAAAAACAATTCCAGCTAAAGCATTTCTACAATGTCAGGAGCCCATTCACTTGTTCAGCTTCCAGGGGGTTGTGGCTGGCACAGGTTTTTGAATTTTCAGACTCCAAATCTTTATTGAATTAGAGGTTGCAGTTGTACTAAGCAGGTCAGTGCACATAACCTGCATATTCGCTTGATCTGCTTCTCATAAAAGTGGGGCCCAGTTTTTTAAGCTGTCCAGTAACAAAAGAAACCCTTGGACCATTTGCCATGACCTGAGACAATTGCATTCTTCTTGTTGACAGCAGAAGGCAGAGCAAATGCCACAGACAAAGTTCAAACCTTCTCCTGCCAGCATTGGAGTTAAAAATCGATCCTTTCTGTTGTTTTCCCCCTTGCCTGCAACTACATTGTTATGACTGTAAGAAAAATGCCTCTGAAATAATGGAACCTGAAACTTTAATCAGGAATTTTGATTAATGAAGTATGGTATGTGGGAGATGAGGAAAATGTTTTTATAAATGACTGAAGTATTGAAAATGATATGACAAAATCCCAGTACAAACATGGATGCAGCAATGAGAGCATTCTTCCTATTCCTAAAATGTCAGACACCTGGCATTTCCAACTAAGGCTAAGAAAGACCCCTCTCATGCTCCAGAGAGCAGCTTCCAAGCAGTGTAGACCAAGGTTGCTAACCTTTTTGGGTCAGTAGGAACATTTGGAAGTTTGAGAAAGTCCTGTAGTCACCTGTCACAAAATGGCTGTTGTGGGACGTAAGATAATTTATTTATATAGCTCATTATTTAATTTATTTATGTAACACAAAATGTCTGCCATGAGGGCCAAGTGTAGGAGTAGCCAAGGCCATTCAAGGAGGAGCTAACAGCCTCTCATACCTTGTTAATTTTTGAGGGTATATTTATGGAGAGCTTTCATGGGTTCCTTCAGGAGAAGGGCGTCATGGGCTGGTGTAGCTAGGAAGATGCAGATGAACAGTTTGCCATAGACCTGAGGGAGGGCTCCAATGGGATGTGGAGGTCTCTGCCAAAATTGATAGTGAGGATCCGGAGGACGGGGTCCTTCAACCTGCTCTCTCGCCTCATTTGTCTTCACAGCTGTTGGAGCCCCTCTCTTACACTTCCACTGTCAGGAGTATGGGCAGGAGTCAGGCTCTGGGGCCTGTGGTGCTTTGCAGGACTGGGGCCTGTCTCAGCTTGTGCTGGAAAAGCAAGGAGTGGCCACTCAGGTGAGGCCACTTGATACCTCACTGCACCTGGTGGCAGGAGCTGGGCGGGATAAAAGCTCAGCATTTCCCTTCAGCTCTTTGCCACAGCAACGCTATCCCTGCCTGGTTGCAGCTGGCCTCTTGCTCGGTGCTCCTTGGACCCTTGCCTTGCCGACGCCTTGATCCTTGACCCTTAGACCCTTGCCTTGCCTTCGCCTTGCTCCTCGACCCTTGGACCTTCGCCTTGCTCCTTGACTCCCAGACCTTCACCTCTGCCTTGCTCCTTGACCCTGTGACTGCCTGCTGCTGGACCCTCAGCCCTGCACCTGTTCCTGCTTCTACACCACCATCTTGCCTCTGGTCCTGACATCCTCAGCCAGGGCTTCAACCGCCGACCGGACCATGACATCCACAATGTCTGGTATGTCCCTTTGCCCAGCACCTTAAGACACTGTGAGTAGCCCTGCCCCTCCAGAGGGGGATGTTTTGCCAGCCCTGCTCCACCTCTCAGGGAACAGAGACACTTCCCTCATCACCTGGATCCAGGAGTCACCAAAGGAGGAGATAGTTCTACCCTTTATTCCCATGTTTGCATACAGGGAGACAGACTGGGAGAGAGTGGTTTGACTAAGGCCTTTCCACGAACTCAGGGGCTGCCAACAGGCTCTGGTGTGTGGCTTTTGTGTGTGCCATAACACAAAACGGCCGCCACACTGCAAAGAGCAGCAAAAGAAATAGGACCACAAAATGGCAGGCCAGCCACTCCCACCAATGGGGAAAATGGGACTGATATCAGCCACCACTGTGATCACAGCAAGAAGCTCTTTGCCCCTCTTGTCTATTCAGAACAGAGGAGAGCATGGGTGGCTAATACAGTGAAATGTGGGCATGTTCAAAGGGTCATATGTAGGTGAGGCTAAGAGGACCAAGATTGGAGATCAAACAGTCTCTAATGCATTATAGAAGTTTGAAGGAATGTACTGAGACTTTTTATGGGTGCTATGGGAGGTAGTGGCAGGCACCATGGTGCCCATGGGTGTCACGGGGGACAAGGAAAGGGAGAATCGAGTGGCCTTGATATTATTTAGAACCTCAGCTAATGTCCAGGCTATTTCCTAAGGGTGAAAAGCACAAATAAAAACCTCCATAAATTTTCTTCAGTTTCTGCTTGAAGAAAAGCTAAACCCTTCTCTGTGGATTTGACCTTCTTTAGCTCATCTCATTTTCTTGCTCAGAAAGGTTAACTGTGGTGTGCCATAGCGATAAAGTCAAAACAGCAGGAAGCTCTTACTTTACATCCCACTGGTTAAAATGGACAGCTAAGTTGTATTGAGATGAACCACTCACGTGGTGGCACAGGAAACTTCCCTAATGGTTCAGGTTCAGCACTTGATTGGGGCTTCTGTTATAATAGACCTCCTTCAGATGTTCTTCTGAAGCAACATTATTTGGAACAAATTCATAGAAGATAAGACTATCAATGACTACTAGCCATGATAGCTGTGTATTTTGGGGGAAATGCCATTCCACCTTTAGTGCAGAAATGGAACTGTTGCGTGTCACATGTCTGTTTACACACCAGCACAGATTGCTGGGAACTTCCGTTGTGTATAGCTTTTGCTTTTGGTGACTCTCTCTGAGGAGACGAAGGAGAGGCGACATGTTTTCTTTGACCTGATATATGCTTAATAAATCTGCTTGTTATTATGCTTTCACAAGCCTCCTCACACTGCTTCTGTTCGCGCAGTGTGCTCAGACTTTTGAAGTCTAGGTCGCTGGTTTATGTCACACCAGAGATCGGGGGATCGTCCAGCATGTCGGCTGGAAGGACATGATCCAGTTGGGGGCTAGTCAGCTGGCCTCTCAACCCCCTCTGGATGCTGACAATATTACCTCCACTGCTGGAGAGGATGTCTCTGTATAGTCCAACCCCCTGCAGTGAAAGGAATATGCGGGGTTGGTGTTGCTCTAACCAACTGAACTATCCATAAGAATGTCTTCATGAGATGCCTGAAAGTGAAAAGTGAAGATGCTTGCTGAAACTCTGCTGGGGTTGTGCTCCACAATATGGGACCAACAATACGAAATGAGTTGAGGCCTCTGTAACATGGGGGGCAATTTGTGAACACTTTTATCTCTCTCTCTCAAACTTGTGCTTGGCTACTTGAGATCACATTTAAGTTGCTCTGTTAACTGCTGCATTGTTTCTTTATACACGGCAGCCTTTAAAGCAGAGTAGAGCCAATTAGGTTTTTAAAAGAATTTAGAATGCTGACGCTCTGTGGAGAAGCAATGCTGGGTAACAAAACTGCAATATGTAAGTAGATAAGCACCTCTAGGAAATTCCATCTTTAGGTTCCAATAGTTGCCCGTTTAACCTTCAGCCTCTTGCTTTATGGTGTGGCTAAGGGCTATTAATGGAATTAAAATCTTGTGTAATATGCCTGCTTATCTTGTATGCTGCAGCCTATTTAAAGGAATTTGTGGGTTTTAAATTAAATTGAAAAAATTTACTCAAGCAAAGCAATATACATACTTAGCAAATAATAGATAATTAAACCTCAAATCTCTCTGTCGCAGCCTTCCTTTGGATAGACCAGTATGCAGTTTGTTAGGAGAAGAAAGCCATTTAGAATAATGGGTATGAAGCAGCCATGCTTTGGGTATCAAATTCTCTCAGGGTGCTATAAGGCTTGTGCTGGATCTAAACCTACATGAAATATTTTGATGCCATTTCTGTGCCACTACAAAAGGACTCATGCAGAGTAAAGACTGTGGAGAAAATATGTATTTCAGTGGTTCTGAAAAATAAGACGCCAGAAGGGGAAATAAATGAGATTGAGGTTCATGGTTTCTCCCCTTCAGACAAATGACAAATGGTAAGCCATAGAGTAAACCTTGGCTACAGCTGGTGGTTTGTCTAGACTGAGATAAACCATGAGCCAGGGTTTGGATGGCACACTAAGTCAAACCATGGTTCAACAGCACAGCACTAGCTGGTCAGCCCACAATCTCCTCTCTGGGAACCTATATTCTTGCACAGGCATAGGCAAACTCGGCCCTCCAGGTGTTTTGGGGCTACAACTCCCATCACCCCTGACCACTGGTCCTGTTAGCTAGGGATGATGGGAGTTGTAGTCCCAAAACATCTGGAGGGCCGAGTTTGCCTATGCCTTTTGTTGCATGTTCCTGCTATGCCATGGTTTGGCTTAGCTTTAAGGGCAAACTGGATCCATAGATGCACACCTAATTCTGATCTTCGGGATTGGAATCACAGTTCTTTGGCTTTTCATGCTGTAAAATTTTACTTGGATTTTAAGGTCAGTTTATGTTTAAATTAGAAAATGTAGGTGCTGAAACTTTCCTACATGAACGTCTCCACATGTCACACCAATAAGATGCATCCAGACATCACACCAATAAATCCATAAAGTACTTTGTACCTTAGCAAACAGTACTAAAGCAACATTTCCCTCCCTGAAAACAGTAGGAGCAAGCAAGACCTAAAAAAGTTAGGCATAGTAGTAATTAATGATAATTAAATTAATATTTTATACTACCTGATTTGCTCACATGTTCTGAGCTCTTTCATTAGAGATACATTAGGTTATGCATGATGCTCATTTCAAATTACAGAGAAGGTATCTGTTACTTGATAAAACAAAAGCATCTAGAAATTAAAGATGGCATTACTGTCAGGAGTTGACTAATTTGTGTGATGTAATACACTGACTTCTGTAGATGGAGTCAAATTTTTGTAGGTGGAGACAAAAGTTGTTTCTACAAAGGAATGAAATTTTGCTATTTTTCATGACCAAGAAATCGCATAGCTCCTATAAAAATGCATCACATTTTGAACAGTTAACACCTACTGCGAAAAGTCTGTTAAACCTTTAAGATATACATTTTAAATACTAAGTTTACTATGTAGCTACTACCCTGCTTGGCCTTTCTTGGAAAAATTGGTCACCTAATGTCATCATGATTTGACAGAGGCCCATTGGGGTTGAGGATCCCAGGATCTGATCCATTGGCTAGATCTTGCTCCTTATCCATTCCTTAGTAGGACAGTGTTGTCTTTGTTTTATAGACCATAATCTGTGCATGAGGCTTATGCACACCTGTAGATGAGGCTATAGGAACCCGAGCTTCCATCTTGGCCAGGCCAGCAAAGCAGGATCCTTTGCAGTATCTGTAGCTTACCTTCCAAGTTCCGGACTGCAGAATCTGGGACCGGCAGCCATTTGACACCGGAAGTTGCGTCGATGTAACTTCCGGTGTCGCTTTGCCCTTCTATGGGCACCCAAAATGGCCACCGCTGGCTTCGAAAGTCGCTTGTACGCATGTCAGGAAGTGCGCCAACACAACTTTCGGTGTCGCTCCGCCCATCTATGGGCACCAAAATGGCCACCGCCAACACCGGAAGTCACGTCTATGCACTTCTGGACATGCGTAGATGCGACTTTTGAATCTGGCAGCGGCCATTTTTGGTGCCAATAGAAGGGCAAATCAGAAAGAAAAAAAATGGCCGCCGACAGGAGAAAATAACGGAGAAAAACGGGAGACGAAGTGATACGGGGGACCACCGGGAAAAGGTAAGTAAAAAAGGGGTTTCCCCGGGGAAAACGGGAGACTTGGCAGCTATGATCTGTAGACCTGCAGTGTCTTCTTCAGCTCATGTCTGACCACTGGCCCATCTTTTCAGGGTTTCAGACTGGAGTCTCCCTGAGTCCTACCTGGAGATTCTGGGGATTGAATCTAGGACCATCTATATGCAAAGCGGGTGTTCCACCACTGAACTATGGCCCTCCCCTGCCTTAAAGCTCTCATTTGCAAGTGTGCTGTTTGCATGGGTGGTGGTAGTGGTGGGGCAGTCTCATCCAGCTGACACCTGCATATCTGCATGGTGGCAAGGCTCCAGATAGGGTGGCCTGATAGAAAGAGAGCAGGGCTCCTGCACCTTTAATAGCTGGCATTTTTATCTGACCACCTAAGCACCACACAATAGGTGGCCCTGCCTTTTCAGGGTTCTTGATCATTTGGGGCCCTGGTACAAATGGATCCACACAATTTTTAATCTCACGGTGGGTGGTGGTAGGAGAGCTTGCCGCTGCCTGCCATCTCTATTTACAGCCAACATGTAGACAAGAGCCCTAATGTATGAGGAGGGCTATTGAAACACACAGAACCTACTTTGTCATTGATTCCGTGGCTTGCCTGACTGCCATAGACACTTAAATTAGAGCTCAAGTGGAAAAGTCTGATTGCTCCCCAGTGGCTAAAGAAGTCCCAGCTTGCCCAGCTAAAAGCCATTTTTCCAGTTCTCTGTCAGATAGACCAGCCACCCTCATCTGTCATGGCACTATGTAATTAGTTCTAGCTGCTGACGTTCGTGCTAAGGAATGGATGCTGAAATAGGAAGGGACCCTATCCCCCAATTCCTCAAGAACACAGGACACAATACAAAAACAATACTTAGTAGCAATATGGTGCTTTTCCTAAGCACCTAAAAGTGTTTCCCTTACATTATATCAGGGTGTTTTTTTCATATAACCCTGAAAGGCAAGTCGGTATTATTATCCTCTTATTACTGATGGAGGGCCAAGTGAAAGACATACTGGCTCTCCAAGAGCCACCCACTGGGCTGATTAACATGAAACAATGGTTTAGTGCTGCACGCATGAGCTGAAATGAGCTTCAAGTTTACATGATTCCCCTTCTCCCACATGGCTGGGGGAAGGACTCTGCTAGCATTGATTTCACTTTCACAGGATCCTGACTTAGTACATTAAGTATAAACCAAAGATTGTGTTTCAAAGCAAACTCTGGTAGGTTTCTTAATAAGTTGCCTTGTCTAATTAGCCAGAGTTTGTTTCAAAGCATGGTCTTTGGTTCATACGTAGTGCCAAGTTGCAGTTCCATGGAAGCTGAAAGTAAATGACAGTGAAGTCCTTCTCTAGGCTACATGGGAGGAGCAGAGGAGACCATGTGTGAGTGGGTTCCTCCCTGTTCCTGTACATATTGCTAAGCCATGATTTGTTGGGAACTGGGCCAATGGATTAGTGTTTGTTGGTTTCAAGTCCCACCTTCAATAGAAGGGGTAATAGTAAAGATTGTACAGGGGTGAAGTGAGGATTACTGAGAGAATGGATGTGAACGCTTTTTAATACTCAACAACAGAAACCTGATATACATTGTCTGCTAATTTTAAATATGCTCTTCAGTAAAGTTTGTCGGCAGCTTACAACAGACACACACACACACTATATCAACAATAAATAAAAAACCAGCAAGTAGACACTTAAGAAAGCAGCACTTCAAATCATAAAATTTAGTGGAAGAAGTAAAACAAAACCCAAGGATAGCTTGCAGATATGTGTGTGTGTGTGTGTGTGTGTGTTTATATGTATAAAATGTATGAGCAAATAAAAATGTGATGTGAAAATTACATCACAGTTGGCACCAGGCCATCATTCTTAGAGAGGGCATTCTACAAGAATTACTGCTACGGTACATTTTACTATGATTATGTCTGGTCTGATATGGTTCACACTTTTACACACTGCACCACAATAGTTATCAGAAGCCTTTTGCACTGTGCCTTTGCAGAGTTGGAGATACACTGAAGGAATTGGAGAGACAGCTGGCCCTTGGCAGTGGAAACTGTAGCTCAACCAACATCTAAAACACCAAGCATTAAAAACTGAACGATAACATTTACTATCAAAAACTGCATCACAGAATAATATAGCGTTCATCCCCCACATTCCCTCACTCCAGTTCAGCCAGTGAAAACCTGATTGGAAATTCTTCTTCACCATGCCCAGAGTAAGTGTTAGCTTTATCTAAGGATGAAAGGCTCCTATGAAATATCATGGGTGGACAATTGAAAAATGTAATAATCTTGCATGGATGAGAATTTGAAGGACAAATACCCTGCAAAATTACCCTAAGTATAGAGTCTCAGAATATCCAAACCCTTTTGTATGCAACCAGTAAAGCCACCCAAATTTTGTTCTCATGTTCGCTTGTCTGTGCCAAGTGTTTTATGATGCATGAAACCATGCTACAAGTAATTTACGGAGCTTGGAAAAAATAGCATGCAAATAGTGTTGCTGTCTGACTGTCATTTGCAATTCATAAAAAAATAATCTTATGAGACAAATAGGGTGCTGATCTTAGTTTGCTTAATATGGTCTACATGACATTAGCAGTGTTCCCTTGCTAAAACTGATTAAAAGCCTGGATTAAGATAACTGATGGCCGTACAAAATCAGAGCCAAAGCAATGGGTGTGACAACGAAAAGGAGCCAGGATGGTGGTGTGGGGCCAGAGGCTAAATTTAAAAAGCCCTTGGCAAGTGCCTCTGTCTCACAACTTGCTGAGTGGAGAGGGAATGCAATGGTGGACTTGCAGAATTGTCCACAGTTAGGATTTTGCAGGCTACTGATGCCAATTGAGTTGTCCATGTCGAATGGATAGTTCCCATGAGTGAAAAAGGTATTTGAAATGCATAATCCATTGAAAGACAGAGGGACAAAACATAAGGAACAATGGTTTCCTAATCCTATCTATGCTGCCACCTTTTTGCTATTTCAGCCTTTGGCAACCTGATATTTTAGACCACTACTCCCCATCAGCATGGCTGATGGGAGTTGTAGTTCAAAACAACTGGATGGCGCCAGGTTGCTGAAGATTGCACTATTTATTTGTTAGGAGCAAGCCAATATGAGAATTATTTGCTGGTTTGTTATATTTTGGTTACTGTTGCCTACAATGTGCCAACAACTGCTGTCCTCCTAATGACTCTGATATTTGATTGGCAACTTCTGAGGCAAGAGTACTTGTTAAGAAGCATTTAGAATTCTGCTGCATGAACCAAATTGATAGGACGAAAGGTAGAACCTGAAAATTAGCTTCAAAGCAACAATCTTGGACTTGGGTTATATAAAACTTGTGTATGTAATGAGTACATCAAAAACCATTTCAGTGCGGCAAAAGGCTATTTAGATGACGAATTGGGATGTTTCCCAACTGAGTGAGGCCTGGCAACCACAGCACAAACAAACATGCAACTCCACAGGAGAGGAGCTGTTTATGGACTTTAAGGTTGCCTTTGAAAACAATTTGAAAAAAGAAAAAGAAAGAGATTGATTTCTGAGAGGCATCCAACTGTGTGAATTCATTGATGCTGACTGGCGTTGTATGGCTAAATCTTTTCATGTCTTTTTGAAAATATAATTCACCTTTTCGCTGAATGACACACACAGGAAACATTATGCATTTAGGCTTTCAACTTTTACATTTTAAAATGTTAACTAGTTTCACATCCTCCAAGAACACATTGCCAGTTGCTGGAAACCACAGGAGGAGTGTGTGTGTTTTGGTCTTGCTTGTAAGTTTCCCACAGACATCTGTGAGAACAAGATGCTGGACTAGATTGGCGAGCTTCCTAATCCAGCAGATTTTTCTTATATTCTTATTCAGCTACACACTACAGAAGCTTTTCTGTGACCCAGTGCCATGTGTTCATGTTCCTGGGCAAATTTGAGTTTGGGAATGCGACATTTATCCCCAATTAGCCATAAATCAAGTTATATATTAAGAAATCCCCACCTTCAGCAGGTGTGGGGTTGAATTAAGAGTAAATTAGTCGAATCAAGTCTGACAAATTGTCATCTTTACACAGCATAGTTCTGCACTGGAGACAATACAATTCAGTGGGTGAGAGCTGATGAAGAAAGTTGGAAGGAGCCTTCTGTACTTTTCCCACTCTCAAAGATTGTGAAGCATCACAAATTACTTCTGCAGCTTCCTGCTCATATTGGAAGAAAACATTGCTGCCCTTTGAACAAGACAATTACTCACTAAAAGCTAGAAATTTGTTTACTTCCCCCATGGTTCTAGCATAATTAGACAAAATTAAACAAAATTTTAAGGATGCAAGCGAGAAAACAGCAGAATAGACAAAGCTGAAGGCAAAGTTAATTGCTTGATCTGTTTATGCAGATCTAATATAGAACACCAATTGAACCCTAGCACTCTGTTTATTTCCTTTGAGGATTATTTATTAGCACACTACAGATGATTTTAATGATCAATACAACATTAGATTGCCATTCCACACTATGGGTGCCTTTCTACTCCAGAAGGCAAGCACTACTTGGTATGACAGCTAGAGGTTGTAGGGAGAGGATTGGCTAGGCTCTGATCACAACAGGAAGTAGAAACTGGTCACTTCCTGTTAAGTTAGCGCAATGGCTCCTCCCATTTCCAGGTCCTGGAAAGAAGCCAAAGCAACTACAGTACATGGGACTTTTGAAGGATTCCTGTGATAAGGCCAGCCTGACAAGTATGGCTGAGACTTATTCTTCGTACCAAGCACCATTACAACTTTTAGATTGTTGTTTCTTATGGAAATCTGATGTTCACTCAAAAAAATCAGTTCAGCTTTATTTTTATTGGAGTACTCCAGACAGCTTCTCCCTTGTTGGATAAATTCTCTTCTTACTGTTTTTATTTTGGTTGCTTTTCAGAATTGCTCCCTTCCAATATGCTCCTACATATAACTCTGCTCTGTTAGTTGAAGGGGGCACCTAATCCAGCAGTCAGTTTCTCATAGTGGTGAAGCCTAAAAGCAGAACATGAGGTCAATAGCCCACTTCCCTTGTTGCTTCCTAGCAATGTGGTACTCAGTCACATGCATGCTGCCACTGAACCTGGAAATTGCATAATAAAGCCATCATGATTAGTAGCCATTGAACACACAAAACTGTATTTAAAAGTTGTAATACGTTTATTTTATTGCGTGCGGTCACAAAATGCCTACCACAAATGTATGCAACTCCTGATGTACATACAGGAAAAGAAGTGTCATATGGTCACTCTCTAATATTTTATTAGGAATTTTAGTGTTTTTAGAGAGGCATGTGATTATAAATAAAATGAGTACATTTTCATACAGCTTAATCAAAGTGCAAAACTCATCAGTGTTATGGCTTGCTCTGCATACAGAACAGCAAGTGCAATTAAAACATAGCATCAGCTCAACAATTATGAATTTGGGCAATAAGCAAGCACAGAAAAAGGACCCTAGAGATACATAGCTGGGGCCAGAATTGCCTTTTTATTCAAGATGAGCTTTATTACCATGGGACCTGTATGAACAGCAGCAAAGCTATCACAGTCAGGCTAATTACTATAACAAGGCCTGCCTTATTTAAAATTAAATTTAAAAAATGGGTGCAGCAATCTAGCCTTGCTACTGAGTTTGTATGGCTTTTTCTGTCCTCAAGTGGTTTTATAAGGAATTGTTAATTTCAAACATTCCACGTTTGAAAAGCCAGAAGGAAAAATGGCAAAAGTATTAAAACTTGTAGGTAATGTTTGCTGATTTTCAGGGGGGTGGGGGAATTGTGTGTGTGTGTGTGTGTGTGTGTGTATCCAGTATCCAACTAAGGTGTATCCAGTATCCAACTAAGGTATTTTGAGTAGATCTACTGAAGTTCAATGGGCATATTCTGAGTAAGGTTGCCTACAACCATCACATTTTACCTAAACAAGACTCTGAGTCATATTTAGATGTTGGCACAGAATATTATTAATATTTGGATTCTGTGTCTGAAGCTGAGATATAGTGACTTCCCTAAGGACATCCAGAGTTAGGCAGTATCACATCCTTCCTTGTTCATTGCTGGTATTTTGCAAGACTTATTCTTCAAGTGTGTTCCATCAATGTTAGAGACCAATATGTGAATGTTACACAGTGATCAGTCAGCACATGGCTTAGTATCGAAATATCCACAACTCAAATATATAATCAGAATGTATCATTATTGTTTCCTATTTTGGATGGGAAAAAATGGGGGGAGCCTGTAACCTAGCATGAGAGCAGAGCTATCTGAAACAGCTGATGATATTAGTATTGAATTATGGAAAGTATGTAACAAGAAATCTGGAGATAAATCCTTTTCTAAAAGATGATGCATGAGTGCTGAACACAATTTCTGAATAATGTATTGTTACTTGCCATGTAATCCATAGTTATCATTCCCAAGGTTTAGCATTAAATTCACAATATTCAGCAGGGAACCTGAATGGTACAGCTGTGAAAAGGCAACCATTACTATAAAGTAAACATACAGAGAAGCATAGTATAATCTGCTTTGAAGTATTAATAAGACCTCCCAAAGGATACATTTTCCTGTCACAGAAAATCACTATGATCAGCACCCATACCTTATAGTGATTGTAGGATTATTTTACTGTTTTTCCCTGTTTCCTGCAGCGCAACGTATTGTGTGAATCATAGATTCCCCAATAAACACCAGACGAAAATAAAGTGGTTAGTGTTTTGTTTCATGAATCTTATGCAGTGCATGCAATTTTCTACCGTTACTGCATGAAAGTGAAACAAATTCCTTAGTAAAGTCTCCTAAATGCCCATTGTTAGGTATTTTACTGCTGTGCAGCTAACACATGAGAAACCATCCTACTTATTTCTACCAAGGATGTGAATCAGTGGTAGAGGGGATGTTTGGCCTCTCCCACTAAAAGGATCAAAATGAGCAGGCCTACAGAAAAAGCCTGCTTGAGACATTTGGAGGATTCCTACCCGTCAGAATAGATGGGCTAGATTGGGAGCCAGGAATCTTTGGCTAGACTATAACTGCCACCATCTTTGTCCATTAGACAAGCTGGCTGTGCCTGCATCCAGGGCCCTTGACAGGCTGCTGGGAGTTGAAAACCAGGTACTAGCAGCCACAGGTACTAGCAGTCAGCAGGGCAGCAGAATATACACAAACTGTTATTGCTGCGGCTTACCAGCAGGGGAAAGCTGGTAGCAGGGTTGGGGTGGTGCAAATGCACCAGCAGAGTTGACCCAGTGGTCCTGCCAATGTGTTTGCACTGCATCATCCTCACTGCTAGCTCACTGCCTCCCCACACACCCCACAGTTAGTATGGCAGCTTTATATGTCGTCCCCCCCCCCCAAAAAAATCTATTTCCTCTCTCACATTTGTTGCTCTGTGAATAAGCTCTTGCCATTCTCTTTGCACGTAAACAGTCAATGTGGGCCAACTATAGAACAGCCTCTCAGTCAATTCCTTCTGCTTTTCTCCTGCTGCCTTTATGGTTTTGCCAACTTTTTTCACTGCATACCTGCTCTGTTTTGACCTTTGTAATGCCCTGATGTTTGTATATTGATGGTGAGTATAAAAATCTGGCAGCTAAGTGGATGGATAATAGTTGTTCGCAAAGTTGCTCAGAGTTTCTAGGACTGCAGGGTGAGAAGACAAAAGGAGGCTGTAAAAAAAGAGAGAGTTTGCCTGCCTCTAATCCTTCAGCAACACACTTATTGGCCCAGCTGGTGCTATTAATATAAAAAGTACCTCTTGCAGGAGCCCACAATTACAAGATTTATGTGATAGTAATGACCGGCTGTTTATCACCTACCTCTCTGCTGCTCAGCAATGTAGCTAAAGTATATTAGTTGTCTTTCAGCAAATGTTTGAACTGACCTGAAGCATGTACTCATTTTACAATACCCATTTCAGAGGACAAGTTAACGCTATGTCAATAATTACTTCAACCACAAGTCTTGTATGCACATGCTGTTTGAGGCACCTTATTCATGTCTGCAGGAATGCACCAAACGCCAAAGATGACAAATATGAAGCCATTCTGGAATATAGAGGGCCATTCCATTGGCCATTGTTTGACATTTAAATACCTGGGTATTACATTTCAGCACAAGCTTAGTTGGTCAGCCCATCTAAATACGACCATACTGGCAGCCCGCAGAACCATCAGAGCCCTGGAGATTTTTTTTTTATGCAAAAGGTGGCCAGTTGGTACTGCCAATTAGAAAGGCATACATTAGTAAAATACTCCCGATGCTACTCTACAGGGTTGAAATTTGGGGGTGGAATCTAAAAATCTTACAACGAATGGAGATCCTGCAAAATTCCTTTGCAAGAAAGATCTTAGATCTTCCTAAGGGGTCTGTAGCCGCCCAGTTAAGAACGGAACTGGGCCTCCCCTCCATTGTAGTGAAAGCTCATATTAGGATCATTAGTTTTTACAAAAAAAATTAGTAGATGCTCCAAACTTATTATTAGCCAAGCAGGCTTTTTTAACCTTTTCCCACAGTTCTACATGGTCCAAGGGAATGGAGACTATCCTCACATGATACTCTTTTCTGGAATTTGCCGTGCTTGGGATCAAGACAACATTCGTGATTGGATCCTAGCTAAAGACAAAGCCATGGATTTGGCATGGTCCAAGACTCTCCATGTGGTTCCCTAGAGTGAAGGTTGTAAGATCACTTGCAAATTATTTGAGTGATCTGACGGAGCCCAATCTTAAGAAGAGCTTTCTCTATGGCCCGATTTCATACTCTACCCACGGCCTTCCTTCAGGGCATATACCTGGACATCTGAAGGCAGCCCTGTTTAGGGAAGCTTTTAATCTTTAAGAAATTAGTGTATTTTAATATTTCTGTTGGAAGCCGCCCAGAGTGGCTGGGGAAACCCAGCCAGATGGGCGGGGTATAAATAATAACTAATAAATTATTATTATTATTATTATTATTATTATTATTATTATTATTATTATTATTATATTATACCTCAAGATCCCTACTGATCAGTGCCTCTGCCCCTGCAATATGAAAGAGATGGAGGACTTCTTACATTTCTTTTTTTATTGCCCCTTATATGACTCAATAAGACCTAAGCTTCTTCTCCTGACCTCGTCCACCATTATAACTAAGGTAGATTGTCTGAAATTCCTCCTAGTGGACGCAAACCCACAGGTTTCACGCGGAGTGGCCCTTTTCATCTTGCAGGCGCTGAAACTTAGGGTTGCTTTGACAGGGTAGTGCGATCCAGCCCCAGACCATCATCACCCTCCTTATTCTGCCCCTAGTTTAATTTGTAGAGGTTATCCCAGGTTCTTATTTGTTACATATTTATTAGCAATTTTAGATATTTGGTCTTTAAAGTTTAGATTTTAGCTCTACCTACTTTATTGTAATTAAAGTTTTTATTATGCTATGTCTTGATTGTAGCAATTGATATGTTTTCTGTTGTATGCATTTGGCAGTCTTCTGTTCTGTTTTGTTGGGTTGTGTGCTATGGCTAAATGCTAATGCAATAAAGAATTGATGATGATGAAATGCCAAAGAAAGGCCACTTAAAGCATCTTATTAAGAAGAAGTTTGGTTCAGCTGGAACTCTGTACATGTCCTGGAATTATGTGTTTATTTTAGCTTTGCACTGAGCAACGAGCATGTACAAGTTTGGGCTCCTCATCTGCACTCATCCTTAGTGACCTGTCTTTCTTTCTATTTTTTATACATGTCACTTGAATGCCAGATTCTTTGTCCAAAGACCTTCCTGTTCTTGCTAGTAACCAGGAAAGTTGCCATTTTATTTAAAAAAAAATGAAGGAAGAGAAAACAAAACAGCCAATCGCAAAATGTTAAAATCCTGTTTTGGAAGGGTCAATACTATCATGTGTATTGGGTCACATGATTTCCCAGCTGCAGAATGGAGGATATGATTAGGAAGTTTTGTGGAGATGTCAACGAAATAAATATTATTAAGGAGTAGAAGTTATGCTAATTTCATCTAAACAAAAATGTTTAAGTGAGGTCTTTTGTGAGCTAAAAGAGCAATCAACCATAGATAAGTTCTGTTTCTTCTGCCAGCAACCTTTGTGTATGGCATTGAGAGAAAGAGTTTGAGTGTAAAATCTCACACATTTGGATTTCAATGAGGTAATTGGAGGCCTAATTGGGCTAGCAATTACAAATGCTTTGCCTCTGAACAGTTGGCTGAACTTAAAAGCTGCGTTTTAAGTAGGAAATTGAACATAGCATTAAACATATTTTAATTTGCCACATGCTTTGAAATATACAGGTTGAAACATGCAATAAATATCTATTTTGCTTTATAACAATGGTTAATAGCCTTTCTGGTTTTGAACGCCTCCTTTTAGATGTCTGGATGATATATAAAACCTCTTCCCCCTTCTTTCTTGACAATAGTAATCCTGATTGCTTATGATAGACAGGTGTCATGCTTTCATCTCTATGTCCTATTTTTTTATGGCTGTGATTAAGGATGGCCAAGCCCGTCTAATTCAGTGCCTCAATTTTCCAATCTTGGTTCTCCACATTTCCATATCAGTTTTTAGAAATGTCCTCATGAAAACTCATCAGAATCATTTCTCTTAATACTGTGTATATACACTTGTATGCAACTTCCCTTAATATGCACCTTTTTGCAAAGCAATTTCCACTAATATAATATATCTTTGTATGTTCTTTTTACTAATATGAGCATTTCAATGCATACTTTGTCCTAGTATATGCATTTCGGTTCATATTACTTAGTTGGAAAGCTGCATTACAAAATTCAGAGAAGTGCAAGTTTTGAAGGCCGGCTGAGTTTTGGTTTATGTAGTGTTTCAGAAATTGAAAATTAGGTATAGTTGCCTTTAGATGCAAAGTGCATCAAAATTTTCCCCCATCCCTAGATACCATGAGCAATTCCTCTAATATGCTCTAGCCATCACCTTTCCCATTCCTTTGGAAAGCCAAGGCGCCCTCTTTACATAACTCTTGCAGGAAATGCTGATTTTTCGCTGGACCTGGAAAATGGGTACAAGTAAGGGGATTAGCTGCCAGTTCAAAACTTCAGACAATTTGATTTCTTAGTAGATAGGCAGCGTGCTGCCTCTCTCTGTTGCCATGTATGCATTTCCTGGCTATAATCATTTCCAACTGCAAGATGCCAACATACCTCTTACCAACATTGTCTGCGTTGAAAAGAAGCTTAAAAAATATTGCATGCTTTAATGATCCACTTCTGGCAGTGAGGACTGTGAGGTGGCTGAAACCAATCCCTTGCCATGCTGGCAATGATTAACATACAAAGGCCTGCTCCAGATGTGAGACCCTTCTGGAAAAATTATTATCCTGTGAGTAGGGTTGCCAGACTCAATAGTGGACAGGACTTCTGTGCCTTTAATTACCCTGCTCTCTTTTGAGTCTGGAAACCTTAAAGAGAAACCAGCAGACCCTTTGCTTGGAAATTAAACAAAGGGTCTGCTGGTTTCTCTTTAAGGTTTCCAGACTCAAAAGAGAGCAGGGCAATTAAAGGCACAGAAGTCCTGTCCACTATTGAGTCTGGCAACCCTACCTGTGAGGCTTCCTTCAACTCAGGTCTCCTATACATTAGTAGGTTTACCAGAGGCAGTAGTGCTTTGGCAGGCAACTGCACTGTCATGCTTTACCAATGACAAGACACCCACCGGCATGGCATTCCCACAATGCCCTGCCACAGCTTCAGGTTATTGCAGGAATGTTAAAACGGTGGCTTCCTAACCACGCAACACTCCCACTTGGTAGATTCAGTGGAGAAGGCAGGTGGATGGGTGTTCCAAAATGTATGTGAGCTCATGTCTAGTTCACACACAGACACACACACACAGGGGAAAAAAACATTAAGCCACCCTGCTGGAAGCTGTTTTGCCTATCAAGTTTGAACTTGCAAGAGAAATTGACTTGGGGGGGATGATGATGATGATTGACTTTGCAATTTAAAAAAGCAGAAAAATAATGCTCTCACGTGAATTGGTCAGTTTATAAAATGCTTGCCACTGCAACGGTCCAGCAGAATAAAAAACCTCAACAGGGTAATATGTCTTTCATAGGCCCAACCCCCATGTTCTCAGCTCAGCCAGAGATGTGTCAGTCCACCTCCCACATCCCAGCTGAGCCAAGCTCAGCAGATCTTAAACTAGCATAAGCCCTGAAAAGTGTGTGTGTGTGTGTGTGTGTGTGTGTGAGAGAGAGAGAGAGAGAGAGAGAGAGAGAGAGAGAGAGAGAGAGAGAGTTCTGGAGACATGGCCCCCAATAACGTATTTCAGGGGTCTGTCCCTCTCCCAAAGTTGATGGGTGCTGCCTTTCAAATGGTGTGCATGGGCCACATCCTGTGATCGATTATGCAGGACGGGGCTTGCTTGTCTGGGGATGTGGTTGGGGTGGGACTAGAGAGAGGGGACTTAGGCTGGATCCTAAGCCTCTTCAACTCAGTCATGTCACCTGTCAACCCAGCTTATGATAAGCCAGCAAAAAAGCTAGTTTAGCTCAAAACACTATTTTAAAGGTTTGTTTTCCCCTCTACCAAGCTAAGGGAGCCCTGCTTCTAAGTGGAGTTTGAATCTGGCATACTTTATACAAGCCTAACTTATATTAGGCTTGTTTTGTTTTGGTTTTTGCCAGCTTCCCTCACTGTTCAGAGATTAACTATAAATGATTGTTATATATTTGCCCTTTAAATTTTTTTTTAAAGTGACAGCCTTCTCTTCCTTCTCAGTGAGGAAGTAAATGTTTAAAATGCCAAAAATATCTGATTAATAGGAGTCCTCAATAGTAAAACTGTAGAAAAAAAGGAATATGCATTTAATTAATTTCTTAACACTATATTCTATCATATGATATAATAAATTCCTGAACCATATCCTCCGATGCTGGTAATTAAGTCACTGAACTCTAATACAGGCAATACTGGGAGGAGTTCATAATAAAATCTCCCTGTGCAAGCCGCACTGAAATTTCCACCCTTTGCTAACAGTAAAAGTGGAGGGAGGTTGCTTCCAGTTGGGTCTGTGATGGAAATAAAGGATTAAAACCTGCTCCCTTGCACCAGTGCTTCTTTCTTTCTTTTTTGGCAACTTTTGAGTTGGATCCAAAGTTTGAATTAGAGGCCCAGTGGGTCGGGTTTGAGAGGGGGGCAAGGCCCAGGAGGGGCCCTCAATTCCTGTGCCCTTTCTCCCCTTCCCCCTGCTGTGAACAGTGCCATAGGAAGGGGAGTGCAGTGGGTGTGGGCTGCCCCGGGTGTCATTCTGGAAGGGGGTGACAAATTGGCTATGGGCTGTGTGACACGGTGGCTTGGGCACCTGCAGGCTCCACGCTGCCCAAAACGACAGTGTGGGGCTTGCATCCGCCCGCTGCCACTCCCTCAGCCACCCTACAGGTGGGGGGGGCGTGGCGAGGCTTGATGCCATGCACCTTGCCCCAGCTCATCCCACCCATTGGGCGGCTTGCCCCGCCCCTGGGCAAAACAGGCACGTTCCAGGTGCGTGAGCTACGCTGCTGCATGTGTGTGGGAAACCAGCTATAGATTGCAAACAACAGGAGCAAAGCATAGCAAACAGGTCTGCAACCAACTATCCCTCTAAGAAGGCTTCAGCTGGGCAATGTAGAATGGGCAGCAAGCAGAGGGGTGCTGTGGATTCTGTGGTCCCTGGCCCAATTTTGGGAGAGGGCGCAAACAGGCGCCACCAGAGCAGGCTCCTTCATCGGAGCCTGATTCCGCGCCAGAAGGAGCTATGCTTCGGCTACGGCGCTTGTGCCTGGCACAGCTCTGCGGGGCCCGGGTCAGGCCTGACTTGGGGAAGGAGA
Source organism: Zootoca vivipara (assembly GCF_965207765.1). NCBI lineage: Eukaryota > Metazoa > Chordata > Lepidosauria > Squamata > Lacertidae > Zootoca > Zootoca vivipara. The sequence continues at coordinate 77,738,411 of NC_142588.1, read as the reverse complement.
GCAGGTAAGTGGGTGGTAGCGCTGCTGCCCACCCTCCTCGGCCGCTGCAACAGCTCTACCACCAAGTCACTTCTGACCTGGAGGCGGAGAGCAGGAGAGTCGGGGGCAATGCTGCTGCCCACCCTCCTTGGCTGCAAGGCATCTCCTGCCTTGCTGCAGCAGCTCTGCTGCCAGGTCAGACCAGAGCAGGAGGAGAGGGGGCAGCAGCTTCCCCGTCACTCTCCTACCCCTGAACTGTGACCCACAGAGGGCGCCCTCTGCGCCCCGCCCACTTGGGGGCATGCTTGTACAAGATGTGGAGATGGCCATCAGTCTGGATGGCTATATATATATATATATATATATATATATATATATATATATATATATATATTCAGGGAGGATAAGGCTAAACCTATCCATTCTTAAGGAAATCAGCCCTGGATGCTCCCTGGAAGGACAGATCCTGAAGCCGAGGCTCCAATACTTTGGCCACCTCATGAGAAGAGAAGACTCCCTGGAAAAGACCCTGATGTTGGGAAAGATGGAGGGCACAAGGAGAAGGGGACAACAGAGGACGAGATGGTTGGACAGTGTTCTCGAAGCTACGAACATGAGTTTGACCAAACTGCGGGAGGCAGTGGAAGACAGGAGTGCCTGGTATGCTCTGGTCCATGGGGTCACGAAGAGTCGGACACGACTAAACGACTAAACAACAAAGGCTATCAAGCCACAAGGACTATGTTATACTGTCAGAGGTAGCATGCCTCAGAGTATCTGCTGCTGGAATCACAAGAGGGATATTGCGTCATGACCTGTTTGTGGTCTTTCCCCTGGCACCTGGCTAGTCACTGTGAGAACGGGTTGAGCATGTGGCTTGAACCAGCCAGGACTCTTCTTATGTACTCACTAATTTCCCCTCCCTTCCCTATTGCTGGGCTGCTATGGGCTGACCAGGCAACCTAGCAGGCAGCAGTGGTAGCAACAAGGTGGGATCTGCTACTCCAGAAGCACTGCGAGGGGTGGGAAGCAGCTTTTTAATCCCCCCACATTCATACCCTCCAACATGCTGATGCTGAAAACTGGGACCTGCAACTTCCCAGCTGCACTCCAGTGTGAGTTGTGGGACCCATGAGAGATCACGGAGCTCCAAAATGCATGTTTTTGGGGGGCTCCACGATCTTGTGCTCTCAGCACGGTGCCCCAAAAAGGGATATCCCAATTTAATCAGGACGGTTGATGGGTGTGCATGTTTGGCTTTGATATAGCATACTCCAGGTGGCCAAAGAGATAGATGCTACATAGGGGTAGGGGCACAGTGTTGTGCAGGAATTGAGATGGTAGGTCACTGCAATCCAGCACACCTCTCAATAGCAGGAAAAAAATATATATAAACAGAAAATTGGGGGGGGGGGGTAGTTTAGCCATGATTTCACAATCCTCTGACTTCCATGCAAGGTAATGCTTGCAGCTGTTTCATTTGATTTAATAGTGGAAATTAGAAATGAATATGAAAATTAACAGTAAAATCGATAAAGAACCCAACTGTGATAATCTGATATTGCTTCCCCCATCTGCTAGAAGGTTTGCAGGCATTTGGGACGGACAGATGTTTCAGTTAAAATATGCAGAAGCCCCCTGTCTAAAATCAGCAGTTTTATTTTCAATAACCTTATTTGTTTAAATTATGGATTTATAATGTGTTCGCATTCCTGCATGGCATAAGGGAGACAACCATTCCCTTCCAAATAGAAATGATATTTCCTTCCCTTTGCGCCCAATGTTCAGAGGTGAGTGCAGGTGCTTATGTAGCCAAAATGGCACCACCCAGGCACAAAGGGGGCAGGAGTAGCTGCAATTTCTCCTGCAGTGCTGCAATTTCTCCTGCAGTGTTCCTGGAGCAATGCTACTACTACTACTATGTACTACTTCATCATCATCATTTGATCACCTTCCACACACATATCAACCAGCTAAAAAAACCATTGAAAACAACACAGAAAATAACAGCAGAAAATATTCAGAAGCAATACAAAGTAGGCTCCCCATGGGACAGATGTATTCATTCAACTAGGAAAGCTTGTGGGAACAAAAATCTTCTCAATAGCGTCCAGAAAGCACAAATAGTGGGCATTTGCCGTATTTAACCAGATGCTGTTCCACAGAACAGGGGAAACCACACCAAAAGCCCTGCTCCAAATTACTGTGGGGTGAGGTTACTGTGAAGAACTTTAGAATCTGACGAAGAAGCTGGTTGGGGATACACAGCATCAGTCTGAGAGGGGCATTGTTAAGAGTGTGCTAAAAGCAGAGGATCTATTTGTTAGCATAGAGGATCTATGCTGCTGCTCTCACAATGGCACAAGTTGGGAGGGGGGGCAGGAAATGGCTGTCATTGATGCCACTATGCCATTACACACACACCCTGAACCTTTCAAGGAATTTTGTCCCACTCCCCCCCCAAACGAAATCTGCTCCACCAGTTTTCCAGCCAAAATTCAGGGATGGACTTGGATAATCTTTAAAAGGTACTCTGTGCAAGACCAAAAGATGGGTGCCACTACATGGATCTTCTCAATTATAGATCATCTAAAGTTTGCACCCCCTTTGTTCAGCGCTGCAAATGTTCTCCCGTGAAGTAGGGAGAAAAAAAAAGGCTTTGAAGCTCAAAGAGAAAATGACACAAAAGTAGCCTGGGGCATTACAGTTCTTGAGGCAAAAAATTCCAAATGGTTTCCCCCAAGATTACATAAATGTCAATCTGTTGACAATGCCCTATAATGGTGCACCCAGCCAGGGCAAGGCAGGTCCTGCCATTAGACACAGTGAGACAGCTGTGTTAAGAGGATGGCTCTGATCCAGGGCCATCCCAACACATTTTGCTTCCCGAGACCAAGGTGGAATCTACACACATATACAAAACGCTTAAAAAAAACGTTTTGAAAAAAATACATTGCATCTTGCATAGCTCACTGTCGCCATCTAGCGTCACGTTTGTATAGTGCACTTTACAACACATTTAAAATGTTTTATTTGCAGCTGCTCCCCAACACCCCACATACAGGATAAGGAAGCTGACGAGGCTGGCAGTTAAATCTTTCTTCAACACGGGCTTCAACATCACCTTTACCACATCTGAGGGAGAGAGGCATGCTTAGGGGGTTCAAGACAGCCTATACAGGAGGTGCCTCCAACACCTCCTTGCTGCTACCTGCCCCATTGCCATCAAAATCTAATGCTGTGTTTTTTTAAAAAAAGAAACCACCACACTTTTTGGGAGGATATATAGAGCAATAAGAGAGCTCTCTGGCAAAATGCAAGCGAAACAACCAGCAAATTAAAATGGCCGTAAAAATAATTAAAATGTAATAAAAGCTAACAACAGCAACGTTCTCAAATTTCCCCAAAGGCTCATCAGAATAAAAATGCAGAGGGTTTTTTTTTTTTAAAGAATCAGTTTTGAAAACTTTAATAGTGTAGCTGCAATATATGGTTAGGTTGAAAGGGGAAATCATGTCCCACAGACAGCAACTACTATTTTTCCATTGAGAAAAGCCACCTCACCAACTCGTAAAAAAAAAAAAAAGGCTCTGGTAGCAAGAGGTCCACATGTTCATTTTTTCCCTGCTGTAGCAAACCCCAACAAATCTGACCCCAGCAAACAGTTTTTTTTAAAAGACTTTTTATAGAGTTTTAGGGGTACCCCTTCTGTGCCAACACCCCTCCTCACTGCCAGGTGTAACCAAGTCCAATGAGGAATGGTTGAAATATCTGGGCATGTTTACTCTGGAGAAGACAACATTATCGGAAAGAGATTATTGTGGTTTCCACGATGCTGCGGCGGACAGATCACTGAGCACAGGTCTGGGGTGAGGGTAGCTCCCCATGACACAGGCACAGTGTCTGGCAGTCACCTTAACTTGTTTCCTTTTTTTACTTTCTAGACTAGGGGTCAGCAAACTTTTTCAGCAGGGGGCCGGTCCACTATCCCTCAGACCTTGTGGGGGGCCGGACTATATTTTGGGAAAAAAATATGAACGAATTCCTATGCCCCACAAATAAGCCAGAGATGCATTTTAAATAAAAGGACACATTCTACTCATGTAAAAACACCAGGCAGGCCCCACAAATAAGCCAGAGATGCATTTTAAATAAAAGGACACATTCTACTCATGTAAAAACATGCTGATTCTCGGACTGTCCGTGGGCCAGATTTAGAAGGCAATTGGGCCACATCTGGCCCCCAGGCCTTAGTTTGGGGACCCCTGTTCTAGACAGAGTGCTGAAATCAGACTGGTGTTTCAGATAGTTTCATCTGGTTGGCTACTGTGACAAAAAGTATACATTTCCTACATAGGAGATACAAAGCTTTGATTCCTGAATATGCTTTTTGTTGTTTAGTCGTTTAGTCGTGTCCGACTCTTCGTGACCCCATGGACCATAGCACGCCAGGCACTCCTGTGTTGCACTGCCTCCCGCAGTTTGGTCAAACTCATGTTCGTAGCTTCGAGAACACTGTCCAACCATCTTGTCCTCTGTCGTCCCCTTCTCCTAGTGCCCTCAATCTTTCCCAACATCAGGGTCTTTTCCAAGGATTCCTCTCTTCTCATGAGGTGGCCAAAGTATTGGAGCCTCAGCTTCACGATCTGTCCTTCCAGGGAGCACTCAGGGCTGATTTCCTCAAGAATGGATAGGTTTGATCTTCTTGCAGTCCATGGGACTCTCAAGAGTCTCCTCAGCACCATAATTCAAAAGCATCAATTCTTCGGCGATCAGCCTTCTTTATGGTCCAGCTCTCACTTCCATACATCACTACTGGGAAAACCATAGCTTTAACTATACGGACCTTTGTCCACAAGGTGATGTCTCTGCTTTTTAAGATGCTGTCTAGGTTTGTCATTGCTTTTCTCCCAAGAAGCAGGCGTCTTTTAATTTCGTGACTGCTGTCACCATCTGCAGTGATCAAGGAGCCCAAGAAAGTAAAATCTCTCACTGCCTCCATTTCTTCCCCTTCTATTTGCCAGGAGGTGATGGGACCAGTGGCCATGATCTTGGTTTTTTTGATGTTGAGCTTCAGACCATATTTTGCGCTCTCCTCTTTCACCCTCATTAAAAGGTTCCTTAATTCCTCCTCGCTTTCTGCCATCAAGGTTGTGTCATCTGCATATCTGAGGTTGTTGATATTTCTTCCGGCAATCTTAATTCCGGCTTGGGATTCATCTAGTCCAGCCTTTCGCATGATGAATTCTGCATATAAGTTAAATAAGCAGGGAGACAATATACAACCTTGTCGTACTCCTTTCCCAATTTTGAACCAATCAGTTGTTCCATATCCAGTTCTAACTGTAGCTTCTTGTCCCACATAGAGATTTCTCAGGAGACAGATGAGGTGATCAGGCACTCCCATTTCTTTAAGAACTTGCCATAGTTTGCTGTAGTCGACACAGTCAAAGGCTTTTGCATAGTCAATGAAGCAGAAGTAGACGTTTTTCTGGAACTCTCTAGCTTTCTCCATAATCCAGCGCATGTTTGCGGCAGCAAAGCGGCAGCAAAGGCAGCAATTATTATAGGAAGGCTGACTTGGGTAAGTGTGTTGCCTTTGATGCTTTCCTCTGTATGTTTGTGTGTATACCTGAAGTGGCAGAGTTTGATAAAGAGTGTTTGCTTACTTGGTTTACCACTTGAATAGGGATGGATTAAGCCTCCAGATGTTTTGGCCTACAACTCCCATGATCCCTAGCTAACAGGACCAGTGGTCAGGGATGATGGGAATTGTAGTCCAAAACATCTGGAGGGCCGAAGTTTGGAGATGCCTGGATTAAGCTGTCAATTTTGGTTTCTCTCAGCTTCACATTCTGCTAATCTATATTTAAGTTTTCCACAACAATTTGCAATTTCTAAAAATAAAAACATCCTGGTGAAAATTCATCAGGATTTTAATGTGAATTTCTTCTATTAAATGTATTTTTATATGCATTTTTGACTAATATACACATATTTGCAGTAAAATGTATGTTATTTTCAGGAATATATGCCCTTCCCTGCAGTACCACAGTGTTGAGTTCCTGGTGTTTTTTTTCCTAAGGAGGCAACAGACAGTTCACCCTCTGCAAAATTATCCCATATGCAGCCATTGTCTCTTCCATTCCATTGGTATGGTTATCACATTACTACTGAGGATGGGGACCGGTGCCCCTGTAGAGCTAAGAGGAAAACGGATCTCATTTCACTGCGAAAAAACCCCCTTTAATATCAATCTATTGGCTGATTTAAGCATCACATAAGCATACACTGTATTATGTTTAAAGAGCAACAAAAGTCAATGCGTAAATGATCCAAGGAGAAACTAGTATTGATTTAATCTTCTCCGAGTTGTTATAATCAGAAAGGAATAAGCCAGTGTTCAATTAACATGCAGTGTTACATTTTCTAATTGTTCCGTCTACATACGTTAATCTTAACCAACAAATTAAATATTGACAGAAGGTTCTTGGAAACACAACACTTGTAAACAACCATTGCACAGGTGTATGCATGTATGCAAATGAGGTTGATTTGCCTGCCCTTATAGCTTTCTTTCCTTTCAAAGCATTACTCCAGGATCAACTCCTTGAATGGAAACTACCAGGTATTAAATATGTGGCACTTCCTTCCTACTTTAGCACATTGTACTTTCCATGAATATCTATTTACATTTTGGGGGGAGGGGGGAGGACAGTCTACTGGCCTAGTTCACATGTCACATTAAGCCATAGTTAAAACAAACTATGGTTTGATGCAGGGGTCAGCAAACATTTCCAGCAGGGGACCTGTCCACTGTCCCTTAGACCTTGTGGGGGGGTCGGATTATATTTTGAAGAGGGGGAAAAAAAGAACAAATTCCAATGCCTCACAAATAACCCAGAGATGCATTTTAAATAAAAGCACACATTCTACTCATGTAAAAACACTCTGATTCCCGGACCATCCGCGGGCTAGATTTAGAAGGCAATTGGGCCGGATCTGGCCCCCGGGCCTTAGTTTGCCTACCCATGGTTCAATGTGAATGAGTTGTGTGCTGTTGCATGTTGCTTCACTCCTCCCCTGCTGCTGTCAGGGAGAAAACAAGCCACAGTTTAGCTTGTCGTTATGTGCGAATCTAGGCTTGTGTTTTTTCTTGAAACCACATGTGGAGGCCAACGTTTGTTCTTGACTTGCCACTCATGGTTTATCTCGGAAACAAGCCGTGAGTTCAGGTTCACGCACAATGTGTGCTCAATAGGCCCAGATGCAATGCTTGACATGGACTGATTCTTCCATCTCTACAGGGAACTGCTAGTGAGTGGGAATTTAATGCAAAATAAGTCCTTTATACTTTGTTATAGACAAAGGAAGGCTCAAACAGTTATTTTCTTGACTTGGGGAAGCTAAATAGATTTGAAAACCTCTGCTCGCACCCAGCATCGCTGCTCCAAAACAGATTGTGTTGTTGTAAATGCTGTTCAAATCTTCATAGCCGATCGTGACACTTTATCACATTTCCAATTGGCAATTCACATCATTGAGAGAGCATTAGAGATTTCTCATATCTAACACCTGATGGAAGTGTAATGTGTGAGGCATATTCCCTAACAGTATGGATAGATGTTTTGAGCTTTAGGGGTAAAAGCAGAAATCTCTGCTAGTGTTGACCTTGGTGATTGATGCTCCAAAAGTGACTTTGCCAGGAAGACGGAGGAGGCTAGTTTGCGCCAACATCCATCAGAGCAAGCAAAAACTGCAAAGTTTTTTGTTCATTTTAAAATGTAACATGTAAATAATTCCTTGTCAGCCTTTTAATCAGCATGCGTCCATAGTCTAGATGAGCTACATGGCGATTTCAAATTGGCCCTGAGCATCTAGCAAAGATTTTCTAATTTCCAGCTTCATTCCTTAAGGCAAGTTGAATATAGTCTACCTAAAGTAGTTTCAGGTATTGTTTCTGCAGAGGAGTCTATCCTAAATCAATTAGCAAGGCGCTGATGTATTCTATACAACATTTGTTGTTCTTGCATTATCGTGAATTGACCTAATTAGGAATTCACAGTAAAAAAACAACAACACTTTCCTGCTATTTTAATACTAAACCATTACATGAGTTGATTGAAAACATGGTCATAGGCCATAGCAATTTAATGTGCAATGCGATACAATGAAGTTTTCTGCAAAGTAGCATTTAAAAAACCCTTCCAACTTATTTAAGGACTTTCAGCAATAGACAATGTTATTAGGCTAAGTTGTATAATTACTGTCACTGGAGATGTCCTAGAAAAATAATAATTAGATTGCCCAAGCCTTAGGAGATAATTAAAGTAGGATTGCCTAACAGGCCTAGCAACTGGTATTTTACTGGTCCACTTAGTACAACTGTGTCCTTCCACCAGCTAACCAGCACTGGGGTCTGAAAAGTCAGTCAAATTCAGGTTCTACTAGAGTCTATTTTCCTCCTATGTTTAAAAAGAGTTAAATGAACACGCATATTGCAGGGAGCAGTATTGCAGTGCCAGGCTCCATAGGTGATCTACAGCCGTTTGCACAAAGGGATATTTCCATGCAATCTGGAATACTGCAAAGGCAAGATCCTAGCACAAGTGTACGCAAAGGGGCTCCTAATCCTGGAGGGGCCCTAGAGAAGAGTCTATGAGGAGAGGTTCTTCAGTTAAAGAACACCAGCCTAATTTACCAGTCACTGACTTCAAGGGAGTCAGGGGATGGGGAGACTGAGGTTCTACGAGGCCTTCTGAACTGGACTCCTTGGAGTCAGAGGAGGGCAATGCAATTTTCCCATGCTGGAAAGATACTGCCACAACAGACATCTCTTGTACAAGTGCTTCTAGACGAGTATCTACATCTGGGGGTGTCCCTGGGGACAATGACTTACCCAGTTTTGAATCCTTGGTCTCATCTCCTGAAGGTGAAGTCTGACCTCTGGTCATGGCAGAAGCATATATGCAGGGTTTCAGAGAAAAGTCTTCTCCAGCCCTACCTAGATTCCACATCATTCTGCATGCGAAACACTAGCTGCGGCCCTTTCCCTCTCTCTGTGTTGTAGATGCAGAACAACTTATCTAGATTTGGCTTCAATTTCCTCCTGCAATGCTTTTCTGGTAGGTCAGAAACAGTCCTTATATCAATGTAATATCCCCCCCCCCCGTACAGGCACTATTAGATTCCCTGTGTGCCTTACTCTGTCCAAAGACTGCACACTGTAAGCATGAATCAGCCCACAAGCTCAGAAGATTAGACACAATATTCACATTGTCAACATTTCTCCTGCAATCCTGAGGGCTAGAAACCTATTTTCAAATGGATGCTGAGGTTATTGTTTGTTTGTTTGTTTGTTTGCTTGCTTGCCTTGGCTTACTTAAAAAAAAATTCAGCAGTGGTTGCATGGGAACAGAGGCTATATACAACCAGCACACAACAGTTGTTAAAGCAATTGCTATTCTTTGTGGATAACCCGAAAGCCAAAAGCTCCTGGAGATTTCTAGCCCACCAGCTGAGAAGTGATGCAGACTATAAAACATCCTATTGGGGAATCAATCCAACAAATCAAGAGTAGTGCATTTAAACTGTATATTTGTCCATTCAGGCATTGACCAACCGGAGATTGTGGGGGGATAAGCTGCAAGTAAGCTTATTGCTAGTCAGGCTGATGCCATGAAGAGCTCATTGACTGGAGCTTCAAAATCATTCATTGGAGCTCACTGTCCCAAGCAGCGGTCTGTTGGGAATCTCTCTCTGAGGCTCCAGATGGATATAATCTACTACATCAAACTGAACACTCTTTCAAGCTCTTCTCATGTTCTTTGTGGGTGAGAAAAGTTGGGGCAGGGATGGACCCTGATGCCAGTTTCCTTTACTCTTGATTCAACCTACACGGTTTTCATATATGCATTGATTTCCATTAATGCTACCAGCACAGCATCCATGCCTGATAATAATCTATGAGTTGCAACCAGGAGTGGCTGAATCTCAGTTTCAGAATCTCAGAATTTTTTTGGCTTCTCTCAGTTTCTTCTTCTTCCCACTTTAAATTCAGTTCTTCACGTAATGTCTCTGACAGTGAAGGCAGAACATGGCCACCATGGTCTAGTCAACCTGTGTTTCTTCTTCTTCTTCTTCTTCTCCTCCTCCTCCTCCTCCTCCTCCTCCTCCTCCTCCTCCTCCTCCTCCTCCTCCTCCTCCTCCTTCTTCTTCTTCTTCTTCTTCTTCTTCTTCTTCTTCTTCTTCTTCTTCTTCTTCTTCTTCTTCTCCTCCTCCTCCTTCTCCTCCTCCTTCTCCTTCTCCTTCTCCTTCTCCTTCTTCTTCTCCAGCAGTTAAACCCCCCACTGGGCCAATTTGCAGCACAAAGGGCCCACCAGAGGATGGTTAGACAAGGGCCCTTTCAAACCTGTAAGGTCCTGGCTACAACCAAACTGACTAGATAACCTAGTGGAATGCACATTGCCCAGGCAGGAACATTATGTGACCCATGAGAGCAGCAAAATGACCAGACTGTACAACAGTGATGGGATGAAATCAGGCCAAATCTTTACTGACAGCAGCAGGCAGCGTAAGGGGTGGCATGGCATTGGGTCCCAGGATCAGTTCACCATTCCCCAAGCCCCATGTTGATGGATCTGCCAGATTCGGACTGCTCCAAACCTGTTCCATGGGAGTTGGCCAGTGTTGAACCTTTCCACGATGCAAGGCAAGCAAGTTCTCACTGGGCAACCAGGGTGCAGTTTCCTTCCAGGAAGATATCCCAATCCTCCCCCCAGGCCCCTTATGGGGCCACCTCCATACTATGTTGATCCTGCTCAATGTCATTTCTGTCCTCATACAACCTGATGTGTTATGCTATTTTACAGGCATAGTTATATAACTAAATTCAATGCAGAAATGCAAAGCTGCTGTGGTTTATCAGTGGGATCTGGGATCAAGAAACATTCTTCTGGCAACGATAAGGGACCTAAATCTCTGGTACGTGTTGTGATCCCTGGGCGTGCTTATTTTACACATCTTTCTTTTGTGCATTTCTTAAAAGGGCAAGCATGAATGTGGCTTAGCAGGCTGCAAAGCTCCGCTCAGTCTCCAAGAGAACATATTCCAGTACAGAAATTTAATAAATTATGTTGTGTCCCTCAGCAAAGGGTAGCAAGAGGGATGAAGCAAAGTCACAGTCATTAAAGCACATCTGCACTAAACCGTTCACTTCTGAAGAGATTAGAAATTATCTGCATGGCTGCAGGGGAAAGGTTTATGCAAAGCAGGCGACCTGCAGTTACAACATCCAGTCTGACCAGTCTTACAAACAAGCTCAAATTAGAATTGTGCTCTGTTTCTCCTGAAGGTTCATGACACCAATGCCATGGATTTTAAACTTCCAGAATTATACTAGGACTGTGATGCTCCCCTGGGAATCCAGCGGCACAATAAAGATGAACCCATATAGTAGGTTGGAGTGCTAGGTGGTCTGCTGTGTTGTTTAAATAGGTTAATCTTCTTGATTTGGTCACTTTTGGCAGTTTAGGTGCAGGGAAATAAAGTTTGGTTTAGCCTGGTGATGCCCTTTAGGTACCCTTCAGGTTGACCCCGAGGCTCATGTCTTAGGCTCTGCAGTTAAGAAGGTGGGAAAAGAGCTTCCTTTGATGCCAAACTCCTGCATCCATCTGGGGTTTTGCACTCCTGGGTGGTGGGAGCTAGGCAAGGCCTCCCTTCTCACCTTCACGGGAGCCATGCCCTAATTTCTTAGGCAATGATGGGTCACCCAAGGACTGTAGTTATCCGGTTATGTTAGTTTCCGCCCCATAGCAATCCCCCCTCTGCTGATTCTAATTTAAGGTCTATATAAAAGTGGCCTAGTCCAACTCCAGCTTATGTCTCTGTCTCTATGTTTGCCTATTGGGACGCAGCTAGCACGCCAGTTTTCTATGAGCAAAGCATATCCCTTGGCATGTGATTGGTGAGCATTCTGCAGCTGGAAGTGGTATTGTTCAGGAAATGCTTTGCAATTTGGGTCCTGTTGCAGATGAAGCCCAGCCCTTCAACCAGCCTCTGCCAACCTGGTTCTCTCTAGATCTTTTGGACTAGACCTCCCATCTGCCTCAGTCAGTACAGTCATGTTGGCTGGAGCTAATGAGAGGTCTAGCCCAAAACATACGGAGAGCAGCTGGCAGGCAAAAGCTGCTTTAGACAATTCCTCCTCTTCAAGCATTAAGTGAGGAGTTGAAAATGAAAACATGCCTTCTGAGCAGTTTCCGGCTCCCTTACATTACTCCTCAGCTGCAAATTTCAGCCTTGGCTGTCAGATGGTATAATTTAAAAAGAACCCACTTAGGTGGCCCTTATTATGCAAACAGAGCTAATCTGCTTTACCTCTTTTTAGCTCAGCTTGCCATGCATATCCCTCCAGAATAATATGCTTCAATAAACTGAGCTCTTATGAAAATGGAGTCAGATTACAGAGAATTACTTGCTTCCCCCACCCAGTATCTCCAAGAATTCAAATTAAGTACTATAAGAGCATCAAAGTACACGCCTGCTTCACATTTGCACCTATTTTCCCTAACAGGAAAACCTTTCCTCCCCTGAAGAGAAAATGATATCAGCTTTCCTATAAAATTATGTGCTAACTTTTAGATACTGCAATTAAACGATCATTTGAGGAAGCTCTACGTTTAGGAAACATTGATGGTATCTCCTTCTCAAAAAATGCATGGTGCATGTAAGCTCCATTATCACAAGGACGGTATGAACTCTCGTGCATCAAACTAAACAGGTGTAGGCTCTTGGCTGCCTGAGAATCCCAGCTTGCTTGCTTGCTTGCTTTCAGGAGCTGGGAGTCTTTGTGTTTGTGGCTTAAGCCACATCAGCCAAATACTGTGAACTATAGTGTTTTCATAGAATCATAGAATTGTAGAGTTGGAAATGACCCACCAGGGCAATCTAGTCCAACTCCCTGCAAGGCAGGAATCTCAACTAAAGCATCCATGACAGATGACCACCCACCCTCTGCTTAAAAAAGCAAGTCTTTAAGTAACTATTTACCTAACTTACATTCATTTCTGTGAAAAACAAACAAACCACCAAAACAATATGAAAATGTAATTACATATCATTAGGGGACTTTAAAATAAACAATGTGAATGAATACCGATAGTATGCACTTGACTGATTTCCATTCCTGATCACGGGTGTACTTGTGAACTGCGACAAATGCTGCTTCCTCCCCCCCCCCACTTTTTTTTGGGGGGGGGTGGAATTCTCCAACCTCCCTACATCTAAGAGAATAGCTCTGAATTTTATTTTACGGTATTTTATTCCTTGTTTGAAAAAAAGAAGTGTTTTCATTCAAAATATTCTGAACTAAAAATTCATCAGCAGATGCTATAATGCTGACACTGCCTGAGAAGGTTGAGCGGTACATTGGTTCTTGCGTACAAACCAATGGGGGGAAAGCCAGTATTTTACTGACACACAACGGTTGAGTGAACTTGCTATACATCGCCTGCTCTTTCCTGTTCTGCTTTCAGGTTCTGTAAACACGAGTTCTTTTTTAGAGGAAGCTTCAAACTCCTGAAATAAAGACTCCAGGGAAATATCAGAGTCTTGTAAAACCATGGCAGGTGGGTTCAACCATGTTTTGTTTTGTTTTAAAGAGCAAGCCTGTCTTAAGGAATGGCAAGGGGGGGGTGTAGGGTAACTACTGGCAGCTAGCTAATGAAATTCTTAAAGATACTGGCTAAGAATTGAAAATCAGGCTGCAGATGGTATTTTTAGACAAAAAAACCTTTTCACAAGGTTGGGGAGGGTGTGAATGTGGGATTATTCCTTGAGCATTGCCTGTCACCTATCTTAATTCCCATTGCTTCTCAGCCCTTAGCACTCCTTAACTGTATGACAGATTATTATTTTGATATATAAAAAGATTAAATAACAAGTGATCCATATTAATGAATTCCAAGCAGTGTAGAAAAATAGATTTAAGGGCCAGTTCAAAATGAGGCCCTTAACCTAGGAGTTGGTATGGTACATTGATGAACAGATTTCTTCAATAACTATTGTCCAACTAAAGCCCCTTTCTCTTTCAGGTTGGGAGTCCTCACCAACACTCGTTGATGAGGCATCTATTTCCTGGTCCCTGACCATAACATGTGTGAGACACAGTGTGAAAACTTTCCAAGCTAGCACTGCCTTCCTCCAGGTAGAGTTATGCCATCTTATCAACCTCTCCTGCAAGGTTCTCTGATTTCAAATAATATGAAGGGGAAGCCTAGGGGAGTAGCTACTATGCCATGTTAGTGTTGGTACTCAGGATCCAAATCTTGCATCTGTGTTGTCTTCCCTCCTGGAAGTTAGAGGCTATGCAGGGAAACAAAACTCTGCAGCGCAAGTTATCCAAATTAGTGAGGCAGGGTTTCCTGAGGTGGCACTGATGAGCTCCAAGGGAAAGAGAGACAGTCTGAGGGCAAGAGAAGGGAAGCTACCCGGTCTACCTGCAGCAAGATATACCTGGGTGAATGTATATGAATGGCATGCATGGGTCATTGGAAGGAGAGTATGTGAGTCAAGGCTGGCCCAGAGGCCATTTCACTATATGTTGGCTGTGGTCCAGCCTTCAGTTTAGACTTCAGGATAAAGGAAAACTAAAAAGAGATTGGATTTCCGTCTCAGAGGCTGCGTGAAAGAGTTTTAAGAGGCCCCTAAATGAAGCTCTATTTCACCTTTCCCTTCCATCTCCCAGTGACATTTGTCATCAGGACTGAACTTCTTGCCAACCAGATCTTTCCCCACACCGAGAATTATAACACAAAGCATGAATTCAGAATCCTCTGGAAAATAATGGGTACACAAATCTTCATGCTAGTTACTGTAGCCTTTTATTTGCTAAATTTAAAAAAAAACCAGTGATTAAAGTAATTGAAATATGACATTGCTGGTGTATATTACAGTGCTGATGTATATACAATCTTTTCCCCCACCTTGACTTATTATCCAAGGGCATGAAAGAGAAATATCATAAGAAATTAAAAGTCAGTGGGATTTAATAAACCAGCAGTACCACATTTCAGGAAGAGTAAAAGAAGGTATCCTTTTAACATGAGTTTTAAAATTCACTCAGAGCCATAATGCTCCGTTTTGGCCTGAAATACCCTTATGTCTTTTGCTAGCTATGCCTATTTCAACGAACATGTAGATAGCTTATGCTTGTCTATAGTTCCATAAATATTGTAGTCTCCAGGAATGAGTAATGGAACAGTGTCTTCCCTCATTTGCTGTATCTGCATCTGGTCATATTTCATGCCTATTATCAGAAATTATCATACAGGCTGCTGAATGTGATGAAAAATTCAAAGGTTTTTATTTAAAGCACGTTTCCCCCCCAGAAAGCTGTAGTTCAGGCACTATAGATTCACAGAGGTCGCAAGAACGTATAAAGGGAAGATCAGTGAGTGAGCCAAAAAGGTGGGATGGGACTGAAAGGAGTTGGTATCTTAGGAGCCCTTGAATCCCCCTCAAAGAGCCCCCAACAAATGGCTGCTTTTACTTTGCAACAAACAATTTTCAAATTCCCACAACTCATTCAACCTCTTCAGGTGTTCACATCCAGGGTTAATGAAACTATACACGTGAGATTGCTCATTAGCCCTGCCCGATCATTGTTCACTCTGCCACCAACAAGTTGGGAGGATGGATATATAAGGCAGGGAGCCATCTGAACTTCTGAATGCTCCCTGTGCTTTTTAGAATCCTGGGGGGGGGGGGGATCTGATTTCTAAAAGATGTGGGAAACCTTCATAAGTGCAAGAGGCTCCCTGCTTCAGACAGTGAACGGATTCCTATGCTCTGTCCCATGTTCAGTTAACACTGGATGTCAACTAGCAACTATTTGATGCATAGAAATAAACCCATTTCACAGAAGAGCAACTAGTGACTGAGGGGAGACAAGCAAAACTAAGGTAATAATAAATGCCCGTGGTGACCACATATTACTCAAGAAGAGGACTGAAAGAGGATAGAGATTTGCATAAAAATTGCATGTGCCAATTTATATGCATAGATGCACATTTAGACATAATTTCTATTATTTAAATCGAAGTACATTGTATCTCACAATGGTGAGGAAGACTGTGCCCAGGTGACCTGGGTCCCTGCTCAGTTTGCTATATGGGTACTAACTGTTGATGGGCAACTTGAAGGCGCCTGTTCTCCTTCCTTAAGGTTCTTTATCTTTAAACCAGGTTTAGAATAATAGAACCGTAGAGTTGGAAGGGAGCGCAAGGGTCATCTAGTCCATGTTGGAGTGTTGTGGGTATCAAGGAGTTAACGCTCTGTGCTAAGTGGAAATGCTGACCCAGCAGCATGTGATGAGTAAGCATCAGGAGACATAGGGTGTTGCCTAATTGGTCTATAGCCAGCTAGTATAAAATGGTATGGTTGACCTCCCCACACTGGCTTCTCCACCTGTGATATGCTGATTCCTGAATGTAAGAAGAGGACTTTATGATGATGCAAGACTGCAACTGGAATAAAACCCATATGGGGGTTTCATATGGGGTTTACATACATCACAACAGTTACATACATCACAACAGTCCAACCCCCTGCAATGTAGGAATCTCCCCCCCCCCAAAAAAATGTGGGGCTTGAACCCATGACTTTGAGATTAACAGTATCATGCTCTACCAACTGAGCTATCTCAGGGTTCAGTCAAATAACTCTACAAATAGAGGACACCTTCAAATAGAGGACTGTCCTCTATAAAGAGTGACACAATAGCAAATTTGTGATTGCTACCTGCACCCAACAGTTGCACTCAGCTTGGAACTTTTCCAGTGCTGTGTCACTGCAAAGAAGTAGCCATTAATTTGAATGGGCTGCATGTTGAAGAAAGCTTGTCCATTCTTTTGTATTGAGAGTACAACTCCCACCCTGGAAATATATTATACATTCCGCAACAGACAGCATGCAAATTAAACATTTAAGCAAATGCATCTATTAAAAAAGCTGAGGAAGCAGGATGAATATGCAATATGCAATTACTTATTGTTATTAAATAATGAACTCTTGCGGTTTGTTTGTTAGTCAGATAATGTCATTTGAAATATTCCCCATGTTCCTCCCAGAGCATTTTTAACAGGAAGGCATCAAGGACGCAATGGATGAGAGATGAGATGAGAGAAATATGCATTGTTGAAAGGAACATTTACGAATTAGATGTGGCATGCCATGTATGAGCCTTGTGAAAGTAGCTTGTCAAAGCCTCTTGTTTACTATCAAGGATGAACCGTGCTCTTCCCTGGGCTCACAGAACCGGAAGCACAAGTTCAGTGAGCCCAGGGGGAAGCATGCTTCATCCTTGATCCCACCAGATAACTTTGCTCCCATGAGCCCCACAAAATCTGTTTCACAGTGTAAAGAACCAGGGATTTGGACCAGGGTGAAGTAGGTATAAGGCACTGGGCAACTTGAACTAAACTTGGTACTCTTATCCCCTGCCCCACTGGGACAGCTCTCAGCGGCCACATTCACATGATACATTTAAAGTACTGTGATAAACAGCCATGGCTGCTCCCGAAGGATTTTGGGAACTGTAGTTTGTTAGGAGGGCTGAGAGAGTTGTCAGGAGGCCCCTATTCCTCTGATAGAGCTACAATTCCCAGAATTCCCTGGGAAGAGGAGACTTGGAGTCTCCTAACAACTCCCAGAACCCTTAACCAGCTCCCAAAATTCTTTGGGGGAAACCACGAGTGTCTGATGTGGTATCAAAAAAAATTAATGGATGTTTTAAATGTTGCCAGACTGAAGGGACTACTGGCTTGATGACATAAGGGACATAGCTGAGTGGCATGCATGCAAAAGGTCCCAGGTCCAATCTGTAGCATCTTCAGGTAGGGCTGGGAGAGAATGCAGCCAGAAACCCTGGACAGCTGCTGCCAGTCCCTGTCAACCATAGCTGCCAAGTACCCCGTTTTCTCTGGAAAACCCCCAATTTTACTCACCTTTTCCCGGTGGTCCCCCGTATCACTTCGTCTCCCGTTTTCTCCGTTATTTTCTCCTGCCGGTGGCCATTTTTTTCCTTTCCGATTTGCCCTTCTATGGGCACCAAAAATGGCCTCCGGCTTCAAAAGTCGCATCTACGCATGTCCGGAAGTGAAGTGCATAGACGCGACTTCCGGTGTCGGCGGCGGCCATTTTTGGTGCCCTTCTATGGGCACCAAAAATGGCCGCCGGCTTCAAAAGTCACATCTACGCATGTCCGGAAGTGAAGTGCATAGACGCGACTTCCGGTGTCGGCGGCAGCCATTTTTTGTGCCCATAGATGGGCGGAGCGACACCGGAAGTTGCGTCAACGCACTTCCTGACATGCGTACAAGCGACTTTCGAAGCCGGCGGCAGCCATTTTTGGTGCCCATAGAAGGGCAAAGCGACACCGGAAGTTACATCGACGCAACTTCCGGTGTCACACGGCTGCCAGTCCCGGATTCTGCAGTCCAGGACTTGGAAGGTAAGCTGTCAACCATTCTGGGCTAGATACACCAATGGCCTGATTCACTATAAGGCAACTTCCTATTATTCTGTCATGCCTTCAGCACCATGAGAACATGGCTTCAACATCAGAGAACAAGCTTCATTAGCTGAGCCAGTTCAGGGATCTAATGAACCAATATGGGTCTGACTGACTCGATGTAAGTGCTACTTTGAGCTTGACATCTCAGTTTGAGCAATGTGTCTCATTGGTTTCCTTCCCTGCTCTGGAACGCCACAGGGAGTGTTGACATGCGGGGGCAAGGTGGTGTGCTTGGGTGCAATGTGTCACTAGGCTGGTGATGGCTGGTGGAAGCTTGCCTTAGCCAGCAGAACTAATGGATGTGTGGAATTGCCCTGTTATTTAGCATTAGTTAGTAAAGAGTTTTAAGAGCAAATCCTGATGTCTTTAAGATGACATTTCTAGATTAAGATGAAAGAATTTGGTAAAAAAAAATCAACAAGTGTGAGAAATAGCTTGGACTGCTTCATCATTCTATTAATAACTCCTTTAATCCAGGATATTGCAAGATAACAAAAGCTACACCTTTAAGAGGACCAAAAAAATCAGCTTCAGAAACTGGTTATTTGTAGCGAAGGCAGGAACATCCACTCTAATAGAACAATTTAAATGCATAACCGTTAAAACAAATTCTTTAACTATTCCCTCCATGTTCTGACATTCATCATGTTGACTAGCGAGACATCACTTATTCATAAAATACTTGGTCACTGGGAAAAAAGGCATTTAAAGGAGAGGGGGGAAATTGAATGATTGCTGGATGGTCTATAATATCAGCATTTTCAAACAGAATTGTGTTAGAGGCAGAAGGGACCGTCCACTTTGTTTTACAGATTTTATTCCCTATTCTCACACATGTTTAATTCTTCTTTTTTTAAGCTGCATCTGCCTGGTGGGAGATCTGAGACTACATATATTTAAAAAGATGCTGGTGGGGGAGCAAATTAGCTGTGAAATTGTGAGGGGGCTGACAAAGTTAGAGTCAGTCCGCAAAAGCTTACAATTACGTTTTTTTAGCGATGTCACATTCTTTCCAGATGGGTAACTGTGATAGTCTCTTGCAGGAAAACAACAACATAGAGTCTTGTGGCACCTTTCAAAGACTTTCAAGAAATATTCTGTGTTCTTCTTCTTATTATTATTCTTAACAATAACAATAACAATAATTTATTATTTGTACCCTGCCCATCTGTCTGGGTTTCCCCAGCCACTCTGGGCGGCTTTCAACAGAACATTAAAAACAGAATAAAACTTCAAATATTAAAAACTTTGCCAAACAGGGCTGCCTTCAGATGTCTTCTAAAAGTCAGATAGTTGTTTATCTCTTTGACATCTGATGGGAGGGTGTTCCACAGGGCGGGTGACACTACCGAGAAGGCCCTCTGCCTGCTTCCCTGTAAATTTGCTTCTCACAGTGAGGGAACTGCCAGAAGGCCCTCGGAGGTGGACCTCAGTGTCCGGGCAGAACGATGGGAGTGGATACACTCCTTCAGATACATTGGGCCCAGGCCATTTAGGGTTTTAAAGGTCAACACCAACACTTTGAATTGTGCTTGGAAACGTACTGGGAGCCAATGTAGGTCTTTCAAGACCGGTGTTATGTGGTCTCGGCAGCCGCTCCCAGTCACCAGTCTGGCTGCCGCATTCTGGATTAGTTGTAATTTCCGGGTCACCTTCAAAGGTAGCCCCACGTAGAGTGTGTTGCAGTTGTTGTTGTTGTTGTTGTTGTTGTTGTTGTTGTTGTTGTTGTTGTTGTTATTATTATTATTATTATTATTATTATTATTATTATTATTATTGCTATAACAGATGAGTATGCCCTTTGCCAGGCTCACCAGTCATGGGTGAACCTGTATCTGAAGGCTGACTCACCGCATCTCTGAGGACAACCAAAGCATTTTGGGGATAAAGTAACTTTACTATGCCTTTGCTTTGTTCCATTCCACCCTGGGTGGGTCACTACCAAGCTTGGTCCTAAACATAAGCTAGGAGAGCTTGTAATGCTCATCTCAAAAAGAGAGATGCATGAGGAGGAATTAAGTGCTGAGCTTGAAGAACTTCTGGCTTAACTACCTCCTACGTTCTACCCATTCAGACAGCCCTTCTATCCCAGCCACCCTTCCTGCTGCACTGATCAACAGGTCAAACAGCTGCTCATGGCCAGAGAGTTCTCTCAGGGCAGGACCTGGTGCTGGTGCACTGTGTGGGTTTTTTTTTTGCTGTAGTGTTCTTGGGGAACTAAATTTCTGTACTCAAACTGCAGAGGAAGTACAGTACAGATGAAGCAAAGTTTGGGAGTAGATAACAAAGCTTGTAGGGTGGTGAATCTGCAAAGACTTCAGTATATTCCAAGGCAGGGAGGGACACACACCCACCCACCCACCCACCCACACACACACACAGTGCACTTGCAAATCTGTTATTTGAAAGGAAATACTCCCAGAGCCAGACCTGTTGGGGAAAGATTGATCAAAGGAAAGGAGATTCGCTCAGCCTAATCATTATGTTTTAAGCCAGAAAAGTCCATTATTAAGTGAGAAGTGAAGACTATTTATAAAGAGGAAGGGGCTGTGAATTGGAAAGCAATTTATTTGTGTCATCAAGACTCCTCAGATTTTAAAAGAGCTGTACCATATGCCTTAGACAGCAGCTCCATTTATAGCACACCAGCTGCTGTACTACACATTACTGATGTAGACAGGGTCAAAAACTAGACTATGTATTTGGAGGAGATCTTTTCTAAATATGTTTTTGATGCTTTTTTTGTTTTGTTAAAAACCCCTCATCTTTGTAAAATGCTGGAGCATTATTTCATATACAATCTGGTCATGGGTGGTGGTGATTTGTAGGTGCTTCAACCTGATGTGGACAGGATACAAATTGGTCCAAATCAGCCAAATTCATCCCAGGATTCAGGATTTGGTTGAATCCAGTTCCTCACTCACTTTATCATGTCCTGCAAGAAGGAACCACGTTGCAATAGCTCCCACACTGTCAGAATAATGTTAAGAAGTGGCCCTTAGTCTGTAGTTTACAAAGTTGGCTTGTGTCAATAAACCCTGGCTAAAAATAACTCAGGTGAACTCAGCTCTGGGTTTGGAGGACATGCCAAACCATGGTTAACTGAAACTGAAGAGAAAGTTTCTGATCTTAACTCATGAGTGCAAGGCTCGTTGTGACATTTTCTTGTCATGCTAAACTGCAGTAATGGCCTTTTTGAAGGTGTACTTGCAGCCCATGGCTCCAGTGCCTAGATATATATTGGCGCACTTGTCAATCTAGCCATCAACCATGCTAAGCATCAAAGCACTGCACTGGGAACCCTGAACTTTTATTTAGTAGCCCTCAAAAGGGCTTCTTGAAAATATCTCCCACCAAAAGAATTATTGAACTGTTAGGAATGTTATTAATATTATGGGCTTCATCACACTATTTCATATTTAGAGATTTATCACTGGGTTTTCTAACGTTGATGTGGCCAGTCTGAAACACTCATCCATCATCATTATGCCTTGCATCTGACTTTCCAGGGCTGTCCATTCTCATCATTTTTACTTTTGTTGCAAAATTGCACAGAACAGAAAGATGCCAAGGGTAGAAGGCATTTTATAGTTTTAACCCCTATTTTATTACGTTTAATAGAAACTAACCAACACCAGTAAACCAAAGAAAAGAAAAAGTTCTGGGTTCACAGTGCCTAGAAGGAATAGCTTTTCATAAAACCCCTTGTAAATTTTTATGTGACCCAGCAAAATTAGTTGTGTCCAAGCCTCATTCCATGGATTTCAACAGGGCTTAACTGAAAATCCATTTTGCTAGATTATCTCTGTGAAACAGGATAATGTTGTGTTGTGCTGTTCAACTTTCAGTGGAGTGGGCTAGAAGTCATCCTCTTAGCAAATAATGTTGCTGTATTTTTTGATGTTTTAAATATTTGGGTGGAAGTCAACTAACTTTTACTTAGGAATATATTTATTGAAATGAATAGCCTTAACATAGTCATGTCCATTAACCTCAATGGGTCTACTCCGAGTTTGAATTTGTTTTTTAACAACTGTAAGTCACTTTGAGGACATTTTATGTAGAAAGCATAATAAATAACTATCAGATCACCATATTAATTAATTAAGTCCCAGGATAGCATACCAAAATGCTTGGATATCCTACGGCAAACTGACTCCCAAAGATTTTGCAAAGTTGCCCACTACAGCAGAACCTGACATTTGTCCCTATTGAAATGCATTTTGTTAATTTTGACCCACTTCTTCAATCTTGAATCCTGATTCTGTCTTAGGTGGCACTGGCTTCTTCTCATGGTGTGGTGTCCTCTGCAAATTTGATGAGCATCCCCTCAATACCTTCATCCAAGTTGTTTATAAAGATGCTGAATAGCAACAGGCACAGGAAAGAACCCTGTGACACCCTACTTGTCACTTTTTTCCCAGGATGGTGAGGAACCAGTAGTGAGTACTCTTTAACCACCCTGAGATCTTGTGATGAAGGGTAGTATATAAATCAGAAGAAGAAGAGGAGGAGGAGGAAGAAGAAGAAGAAGAGAAAGAAGAAGAATCCTGATTGTCCATGGTAAATGGCCATGTTAGGAGCAGGGATTGGTGACTCTCTCAATTTCAGTTTCTCTATGTTTCTACTTTTTCCAATCTTAAGCTTGGTTCACATCTCCACATCAGTTTGCATGAAAATCTATTAGCATTTTTGTGTGAATTTCTCTTAATTTACACATTCTCCTGTGCAATGTTGCCTAATACACACGCTTGCAAACCAAATTACTCCAATATAATGTATGTTTCTGCATTGTTTCCACCAGTTCAGGCATTTTTATACACAGTACAGTATAGCCTAGCCCAGGCATAGGCAACCTCGGCCCACCAGATGTTTTGGGACTACAATCCCCATCTTCCCTGGCCACTAGTCCTGTTAGCTAGGGATCATGGGTGTTGTAGTCCCAACACATCTGGCAGGCCAAGGTTGCCTATGCCTGGCCTAGCCTATGCATTTTGGTGCACATAAATTCAGCTGGAGCTGCATTGCAAAATTCGGGGAAGTGTTTCAGCAAATGCAAATTTGCCTTTAAATGCAAAATGGATTGAATTTCTGCCCCATCCCTGGCTGAAGACTGGGCAGGATTGGGCCACTACATTCCCCCCATCAATATAATAATCAAGTTGAGTGTCAAACTTATTTGGAGATGATCCTAGGTGGTCGTTTTGTCTACCCAGCTGCAGCACACATGCTTTACTTCATTTGACTATTAGTTAACAAACACATTCTGAAATATTGTGATGAGGCCTACCGGCATCTTGCAAATCAGTTTATAGCTCTAGATATCAGCTGGAAGAGCTGAAAGTAGTTATTTCCCGTAATTGTGAATGATATCAGTTAATTTTATGCATGGCTAGTTAAGAAACCAGGGGCTATAAAATCATAGGATAATGAAAAGAACAGTTCTAATAGCTTTTATTTATTGCCTCTGCTATCACCAAAGACCACAACCACTATTATAAATGTATAAACAATACCAGTGAAGGCTTAATGCATTTTATCACTGATCTCCTTTGTCTGGGGCCTACCGAGAAGCTTTGTGCTCAATGTATTGTGTAATTAAGATCCTTTTTACTGGTTTGCAAAGCTGAGACTGTTATCAAATAATTTATGTAGGAAATGAACAGCAGCTAGTGCAGTAACGCACAATGTGGCAATAAGAATCCTGTAAATATTAGACACTCGTATTAATTGCCACCATGAGCAACTAGGCAAGCAGCTAAGATATAAATGATTGTCACCCCAGCTTGTGTCTTGGTGACAATGAGATGCGTTATCAAGCTGCGATCTTCAGACATCAGAATTTTGATGCTGATCAACGGCTTTCACAGAAATGACAGAAATAGAAGCAGAGTATGCAGTGGCCATGTGCTGTCAAATTATTAACCAGTTTTTTAAATGGTGGCAGGGAGGTGGTCTGAAGCATTTTGGAGCCACTGACTGACTGACTTATTGCATTTATATCCTGTACTTTAGTCAAAAATGCATTCTGAGTGGCTTACAAAAATCAGTACCTTGACAGATGCTTGTTCTCAGGTTCACAATCACACGAGGAAAAAGGAATGGGAGAGGAGGGGGAATCAAGTTTTGTGTCTCACATTACTATAGAACACTGTTCCCTAACTGGGTTGTTATGCCCAATACAGTGGTACCTCGACTTACGAAGATAATCCATTCCAAAGGTGCCTTTGTAGGTCGAAAATTTCGGAAGTCGAAAAAGCGGCTTCCCCTTTAAAAAAAACAGAAACGGAAACATTTGCAAGTCGAGTAAACCGCATCTAAAACTTTTTAAGTTAAGGAAACCGCATCTAAAAGCGCCACGGTTTCCCTTTGGAGGTCGGAAAAAACGTAAGCGCACGGCCATTTTTGCCGCGCGTAACTCGAAAAATACGGAAGTCGAGTACTTTGTAAGTCGAGGTACCTCTGTACTCAGTAGCATCAGACTGGCTTGAATGCAAAAATTTGTTGTTGTTTCTAATCCATAATAATTTTTCCTTTCTGAAAACTCTACTCATATTTGTAAGGATGAACTAGACATTAAAATGAAACTAAAGCAATCTGGGAATGCTTGGAGTCTGAGGGAACTTCCCGGTTACTTGCTTAATGAGCATTCACCCAGATATGTTTCAAATTCCTTCACAGCGCTTTAGCAGAGATGTTAAGAGTTCCAGTTTCTTTAGTGCAGTATATTTATTGTGAGCTATATACAAATATCTACAGGCAGTTCATACACAAGCAGTTCATACACTCTCTAAACCTCTCAGTGACCACACCCTTCTACAACACCACCACCCCACTGCAAGAAAGGTTTTCCTTTTAAACCACTGACAGCCAATCAACTGACAGCGCATTACTGCTGAGTCATTCTGACCCAGCACTTCTATAGAAAGTATTGCATCAGCCAGTTTCACTTTACTAGTACACTCAGGCCTGCAGACTTACTATTTCACACAGCATTCTGTGGATCGCAACAATTAGATGGCATTGGTTATTTGAGGAGCGTTTATTCTGATTTGTTTGTGGGGAAGTTAGATGACGTTTCAAGTGTTATTTCACACTTTCCAGCACATTTTCCCTGTCACTTTCCTTATCACAAAAAGTCTGAACCTGCTGGCTTCGTTTTTAAGAGAAACCTGTCCCTTTACCTTTTAAAGGTGAAAGATGAAAGGGCACTTGCAGAACACCTGAACACCTCAAAAATAAAGGGAGCACCACCACAACAATGAAAAGCCCATCATTAAACTTTTCTCTCCCATGTCAAGAATTTTGCAAATGCAATTTCTTTTCTCATTAATTCATGGTTTAAAAAATAAGAAGTGGAAAAAAAAATTCAGCACAGCACTAATCATTTCCAAATCAATACTCATTTACATGGCATCACACACACATATATAGTTTGACTAAAAGGCACATCTCTCCTTTGAACATGCTCAAACTTGTGAAGTTACTTCACATGAGTAAATATACACATGCGCACACATTTTCAGTATGCAAGACTCAAGCGGCCCATTTTTAGTCACTGCTGTTGTATTAGAGTAAAACCCCATGAAGAACCTTCAAGAGACAACTGGTTTTCTATTTCCTCCAAGCAAGAGGAAGTGCTGGAAGCTTGGTTCAGCAGAGCCCAGGTTCCTCTAGACCAGTGGTCCTCAACCTTGGGCCTCCAGATGTTTTGAGACTACAATTCCCATCATCCCTGACCACTGGTCCTACTAGCTAGGGATCATGGGAGTTGTAGGCCAAAAACATCTGGAGGCCCAAGGTTGAGGACCACTGCTCTAGACCACTGCCAGTTGTTTTATAGTGGGAGTAGATCACAGTCTCTTGTAACTTGGACATCCTTGCTCTATATCATTAGCAAACTCATTTCCTAAGCATGGATGCTTATGTAGCCAAAATAAGTATTATCTATGTACAGGTGAGTGTGGTGGTGGGGTGGATGGGTGAGTGGGTTAGCCAGCTTGAGGAAACTTTTTTGGAGTTCAAAAATGTTTAGGAAAAAGTCCAAAAAAAAGCAACAACAGTCCGGTTGGAGTATGCTTGGAGGTATGGGATGGAGGGAGGAGGAATGGAAAACTGGGGAGGAATGGAAAATGTAATGGAGTATCCTGAAACCCAGTATCCTTGCTGGCTGGAACCCTAAATAGGAGTATTGCATACTGCAACTTTTTCTTGTAGATCCCATTTGTCAGGCTCCAAAACAGATCCCCAGAGGAGGACATGCCTTTCACAAACAGGCTCAGTGCATTTGAATAAATACTGATGAATCTCTTACTTCAATCAATTATTGCCCCGTCAGTGATGGATGAACATGGGCATTTGTGTCTGTCTCCTTTAAAGTATGTCTAATATACTTTGCATGGTATCTAAACTGGCTACTCACTCTCATATCTTGATCAGAAAATGGTGCCACACACCCAGATGCTATTAGTCATCCTGTGTACACGGCCGGCATAAACTCCTTAATTTACTCATTTGTGAACTGTAATAGGGGTTTTTTGCTTCTCTGTCACACACATGAATAAGAAACAACAATGGATTCCATTTCTTCTGGTTATACTTCCAAACCGTGTGACATTCCAGCACATCTCAATAGTCAGGTTTCCAAAGTGCAGCCTAAGCGTTACTATTGCCTTAGTACTCATTCCTAGCATTTAAAATTTTCCCATTTCATTTGCAACTCAACGTTCTTAATTTAAGCTTCTCACATCTTTGGTTAAATTAGCTGTCTCGTTCTAATTAACAGTTTGTACACTTGAGAAATATAACCTCTTGTTTTAAGAGTAATGACTCTTTCCTATTCTCAGTGCCTGCTTAATTTGTTCTGTGTCAGAGAGGGTAGAGATGGGAGCATTAATTACAGGGAAAGGTAAGTTTTCAACCTCCATGTTCAGCATTTACTAGGTGTTTCCTTGAGCAAAGATATCTTCATGGCTAAGCCTAATGAGATCGTCAAAGATCTTCTGCCATTTGTGTTGAGATGTTACAGGTTATATTGCTAGGTTCAGCACATCACTGAAAATGTGGCATGGAAATTAACTGAGATGTTAACCCAGTTTTAGAAAGCTGCCAGGACAATGGAAGAAGTTCATGGAAAAGCCATCTATCCTGGATATTATTGCTGTTGCCAGTGAGAACAATCAGGTTGGTGGGCCTGCAGGATAAGACCTGCTCTGCAATGACCCCACATCTTTGGAGTTTGACCTGTCACAAGCTCCATGCCTACAAGTTTGTGTGCAAATGCTCATTTTTTTTGTCATTTTAGTAACATAGGTAAAGGTAAAGGGACCCCTGACCATTAGGTCCAATCGTGACCGACTCTGGGGTTGCGGAACTTATCTCACAATATTGGCCAAGGGAGCCGGCGTACAGCTTCCAGGTCATGTGGCCAGCATGACAAAGCCGCTTCTGGCGAACCAGAGCAGCGCACGGAAACGCCGTTTACCTTCCTGCTTGGAGCGGTACCTATTTATCTACTTGCACTTTGACGTGCTTTCAAACTGCTAGGTTGGCAGGAGCTGGGACTGAGCAATGGGAGCTCACCCCGTCGCAGGGATTCGAACCGCCGACCTTCTGATCGGCAAGCCCTAGGCTCTGTGGTTTAACCCACAGTGCCACCTGCGTAACATAGGAAGCTGCTTTATAATGAGTCAAACCATTGGTTCATCCAAGTCAGTACTGTCTACTGTTTGGGAAACCTGTATTTCCAACTGCATTTGGACTACAACTCCCATCATCCCTAGCTAGAAGGACCAGTGGTCAGGGATGATGCAAACTGTAGTCCAAAAACAGCTGGAGACCCAAGTTTGGGAAAAGCTGGTCCAGGGTTTCAGGTAGAATATACTCAGAGACTGAATCTGAGACATTCTCCATTTCCACTTTCCCCCCTAGTTCATTTTTAACCTGCTTGGAAATGTGACCAGGTTTGAGAGTCGCAGATTCAAGCTTCTCCCCACAGCTTTAATTCTGACACCAAATCACGTAACAAGGAAGAGAAATCATTTAAGGGGAACCTCTCTCCCAACCCTTCTATTATATTTTTTGTGGGATCCCATGTTTCACATTAAGGAACTTGAGCAGCAGGTGTCAAGTTGGGTGCTGCAATTTGTCACTATGCAAATCTGCAAGTGACGCAGCTTCAAGGCATGAGGGCTACTAAGTTTTAAAAAGCAGAGGAATGTTAACTTAGGAGTATGATGAGGCTGCAGCACTGTACACTGGACTGAAAACAAATGCTTGCTTGGCATCTCTTCATAGCTTCCTGCCAAAAATTTGGAAACAGTAATATCTCGCCTAATTAAAAAACACATGATTGCTCCTTTGGAAGAAAGAAAATATCCCAGCTTGGGTTGCTGGATCAGGCCAATGGCCCATCTAGCTCATCATTCTGTTTTCACAGAGGGCAACTAGATGCCCATTAGAAGCAAGAAAGAGCTGAGTGATTCCCAGCAACTAGGATACAGAGGCACACTACATCCAACAGTGGAGGTGGAACCATTGAGAGCAGATATTGATATTGTGAACTGCCATGAGACCTCCAGGTAGAGGGCGGTATATCAATTCAATCTACAGTGGTGCCTCGCTAGACAAATTTAATTCGTTCCACGGGTCTATTCTTATAACGAAAAATTTGTCTAGCGAATCCCATAGGAATGCATTGAATTATTTTTTTTAAAAAAAATGCCCATAGGAACACATTAATTGAATTTCAATGCATTCCTATGGGAAACTGCGATTCACTAGACGAATTTTTCGTAAAATGAATTCGTCTA
Source organism: Zootoca vivipara (assembly GCF_965207765.1). Lineage (NCBI taxonomy): Eukaryota > Metazoa > Chordata > Lepidosauria > Squamata > Lacertidae > Zootoca > Zootoca vivipara. The sequence goes on along the minus strand of NC_142588.1, from coordinate 77,709,047 downwards.
GCGAGGCAACCTCCGCTAGAAAAATCCTTTCTTTAAGCGAAAATTTCGTCTTACAGGGCATTCGTTAAGCGAGGCACCACTGTAATCTAATCTAATCTAATCAAAAAGTCTAATCCTCCATGAATTTGTCTAACCCTCTTTCAAAGCCATCCAAGTTAGTGGCCGTCACTACATCTTGTGGGAGCAAATTCCATAGTTTAACTAGAGTTTAATAAAGTTAAAAAGCCTTGCTTTCCCACGAGTAGAATAGACTCCCAGCTGTTAACAATTACATTAGAACACAGGGAAACTTGACACAACCACGTGACTACAAAGGTGGAGCTAAAGGCATGGCTGTAGTGGCCTGAAGAGGACTAGAGTAGGGATGGAAAGAATGGTCAAGTGGGTTCTCTCTATTTCTCATTCTTCCAATCTTAACTTCAGTTCCCCACATTTCGCCTCAATTTGCAATTTATTTGCATTAAAAAAAAAGTTATCATGAAAATTCATCAGCCCCCCCCCCCCGAATCCGGGGAACTATAATTTGCAAAGGGTGCTAGGAATTGCAGCTCTGTGAGAGGTAAACTACAGTTCCCAGGATTCTTGGTGTGTGTGTGTGTGTGTGTGTGTGTGTGTGTGTGTGTGTGTGTGTGTGCTTTAGATGTATGGTGTGTACGAAGGCTGAATGTCCTCATAGTCGAGAGACATCTGGGCTCTTTTCCAAATCCCCTCTTGGGCACTTTTTCTCTCTCAATTGCATCTAATTTTAATCTTGCAACACATTAGCCATGTCTTTGTTAATGCCAGCAAGCAACTTTTTCTGGGCAGTTCTTGGGTTTTGAAAAGAGTGTGGGTGTATGCTACTTGATCTGTTTCATATTCTGTTGCATCAGCTCATTTGCATCAGATCCCAAAGGACTCAACAGTGTGGGCTTAATTTTAAACTACAATTCGTCACTTCCATTAGGCCAGTTAGCTCTAATATCCCAGAGAGCTCCATTCTGGCTTTATTATTTGAGTATTATTTATTCATAGCTATAATAGTTTTCGGAACTGGACCAATCCTATAGGAATATGTATGTTAGCTAACTCAGTGTAATCAAAATATGCTATTCTATTACTCACACATTTGGCAGGCAAAAAGTCATAGGTGGCTACCCATTTTCTTCCATTAAACTATGAAAAGATGGCCATGATTGGTTTTCATCCTGATCGTGACTCAAGGCAAATTAACTTTCAGTTTGAATTTTGATGAATTGCGGTGGACTGTAGATTGTTCAGTTAGAAATCCTTGCTCTATTTTTCATTCTAAATGCCATTTGAACAGCAAATTTGACAGGTTATTAAGATTTTAGTATCACTTTGGCAACAGTTTCCCCAGCTTTTGTTATGTCTTGCATCCAGAATTCAGATAGGTTAATTAAGTTTTTCTTCTTCTTCCCATTTGACTAACATATACCCAGCTTCCTCCTCTGCTAAAAACGCTAGCTCAAGCTTGACCTTGTACATTTTTTTCCAGATATATGTTACTACATGCAATAAGAAAGATGAGTGGGTATGTTTTTAAGCTTAGTCTTTTCAAATTGACATTTGCAGCAATTTTCCTTTAAGATTTTGAGACTTGTACTCTCTGTGGTCATGGCACTAATTGTAGCAGAATAACAATGGTAGCAATTGTAGCAGAATAACAATTCCACATGACCTGGAAGCTATACGCCGGCTCCCTCGGCCAATAATGTGAGATGAGCGTGCAACCCCAGAGTCGGTCACGACTGGACCTAATGGTCAGGGGTCCCTTTACCTTTAACAAGTCTAGGAAATCACCTTAAGAAACATGATACTGTTGAGCCATTAAAGCTAGGCAATTTTATTTCAGGACTGTATCTTTTTAAAAAAAAAAAACACCAATGTCTGGTAGTCTTATATAAAATGTTTTGGATTTACCTGAAAGAAGACAGATAAATACATAATTCTACTCTGTTGACTTCTGGCAAATTTCAGAGGCCAGTTTCAGAGGCCTCCCAAGGCATGGCCTTTTCTGTTTTGCCACCCACAGAAACACTGTCCTCAGTGACCCTGGGCCAAAATCTAACTTCTTTTTGGCACCAAGCTAAGAATTTTTTTATACATCCAAGCATTTGAATGTTGATACCTGTCTCTTGTTTGAAGAATGGATGGGTTTTTTTTAGCTGCTGTTTTATGATGCTTGTTTGTGATAATCTTTTGGCAGAAAAATGTGCACCTTCTCACAGTAATAACAACAACAATAAATATATAAATAGCTTGACTTTGTGTTTTTCCTTGTCCATAATGAGTTGAAAATGGTGGTGTGGAGTAAATTGACCCTCACTTATTGTCATGGGATGCGGGTGGTGCTGTGGGCTAAACCACAGAGCCTAGGGCTTCCTGATCAGAAGGTCGGCGGTTCAAATCCCTGCGACGGGGTGAGCTCTCGTTGCTCAGTCCCAGCTTCTGCCAACCTAGCAGTTTGAAAGCACGTCAAAGTGCAAGTAGATAAATAGGTACTGCTACAGCGGGAAGGCAAACAGCATTTCCGTGTGCTGCTCTGTTCGCCAGAAGCGGTTTTGTCATGCTGGCCACATGACCTGGAAGCTGTACGCCGGCTCCCTCAGCCAATAGAGCAAGATGAGTGCCGCAACCCCAGAGTCGGTCACAACTGGACCTAATGGTCAGGGGTCCCTTTACCTTTACCTTTATTGTCATCCAAATATTGCCTTGGTCCTTCAGATGTTCCTGGACTACACCTCCTCTGTGTAGTGGCGATGCTGCCAGTTAGAATTCAATGTATTTGGAGGGTCATACTCCCCCCCTCAATTTAATGCCAGGGCAGGCCCAAGAAGTTTTGCTGCCTGAAGCAAAGATGGCGCCCGCATTCCACATAAAGTGGCTGACTGGATTGGCTGTTTAATGTTATTTCAACTCTGGCAATGAGATAGCATCCTCCACAGCACCTGTGGGCAGCAGGCTAGTCCAAGGAAATGCTGCCCTCCAACAACTGCTGCCCGGGGCAGACATGTCACTTTGCCTAATGGGAGGGCCAGCCCAGTTTAATGCATTAGGGAAGCTGTACAAGTGAGAGACTGAACGCAGAATAATAGTTGCATGAACACTGTATCTTGAATGTCAATCAGGTGGCATTATGTTCTCAAGTATAAAACTTAGTGAAAACTGCGCAGGCTGCATCACTGAAAATTGAGTTCCAGGTCTCCAAGATCAGAAAAGCGCTATCTGATCATGTGTAAATATAACCTGCCTGAGTGTTAATGACAAGATAGATGGAGAGTTGTGCAAACTATTCTGATCCAGCCATTTCTTGGCTTTTTCACTGCCAGAGTAATCAGGTTGGGCTGCTCAGCGGCAGATATATTGTTCCTTTTGATTTATGATATCATCGATCCTTGCTCTATATCTCAAACTTTTATAAAGTAGAATGCTGGCTCTCTTTTAAACACGTTCTTGTTGCTTAAAGTTTTGAGAACTTTAGAAGCCCTTTCCTATTAGAAGTTAGTTGTGTGCATTCTATAGCATTAAAAAAAGTATTATTTTCAAATCAGGCAACCAGATGTTTGCAAAGCTATGGTAGTATTGGACTCTTGCACACGCACACACACCCTCCATCGTCCCTACACCCCAGTGAGAAAGCAACACCCGATCCAGGTTATATGCCTCATAGATTTGACGACCTCTCTCTGACCTGACCTCAGAAAGACTTTACTTTGATCGCAGTATCGGGGACATAAAAATATAAAACAAACTGCAGGCCAAGTCAGGTGGTACTTTCTCCCCACTAAATTCCCTTGTTCATGTCTTGTTCCAATAGCATTGTGGTTTGCATGGGAATTCCATTAAAATTGAGCTCTCTTTTTCTTCCATTTTGGCAGTGGTTTTTAATGCAAACCACTTGTGCTACGGATCGCTGCAGAAAACAGTGAATTTAAGTGTGCTGAGTCGGTTGTGCAACCAAGTTGGCTGCATGGGGAAGTTGACCCTTCCAACCCCTGAAGAGAGTAGGCTTAAACTAACTGCCCATGAGTGGTTAGTACTGAAAGGCGCTTGGCAAGCTTCCACCGGTGCTTCCAATGGTGCATTTGCACTACATCAACCTGGACGCTGCCTCGCCTCCTTCCTCTCTACCCTGGTATGCAGCAGTGATGTGGGTGACTAGAGGACAGGTAAGTAGCACTGCCCCATTCTGCCATTCACTACAGGAGGGGTGTGGCCAGGGAAGAATTCCTGTGTGGTCAGAGAATAATTCCTTGAGCCAGAGAGACAACCATTCCCTGAGCTTAAAGTACCCCATCCCTGCTCCAAAGTATGGAAGAATGTTCAGAGCTCCCATACGTGCATTAAATATTAACATCTGCTAAGCCCCAACGCATGCACCAATCACACTCCCTACCAATACATAATTGGCATCAGTCGGGGCAGGGCAGCGGCACTTATACGCATTTAGGCTTTCCAAAATGGTAATAGGAACCCAGGCCAGTCAGGGTTCACAATTCTGTGGAAGAGACTTCCTTCAGACTGATGCTAATCTAATGTCAGCTGGCAGGGCTGGCAAGCAAATGGGATGGCATGAAATAGCTGTTTGGTACCCTTAACAGGGTTTAAAAGTAAGTGTTCCACTGTCCAGCCCAGAGGCTGTTTTAGGGTAGCATGAGTGGATCAGCTGTACTGGGTGCCGGTGATGTAGAATGGAGCATGAAAGGTGGAGGTACGGCAAATTTTAAAATTGCACAGGGTGCCGCTGAATTTGAAAGCCCAAAGTGTGCTGCTTTGATTTTTAATAGGCTTTTTTTTTAAAAAAAAAGGTCAGGCATTAATGTGAATGGCAGTTTCCTGAGTAACATTCCCAAGATAGTTGGAAAGCAGAGAAGCAGTTTGTTTTGCAATTGCACAGTTCCTTGGCTTATTAAATTTTGAAGAAGTAATCAATTTGGAACACAATGTAAAGAGTTTATGTTTCATAATTTCTCTTTATTGCTGAAATATTTATGCAATTGTTCAGGCTTGGAAGAAACTGCCAGATGGAAAGGCAATAGCTGTGGACTTCATCCTGGCACTTTTGACAGAACATATAATACTGAATAGTTTTATGCTAATGCTTTGCACCCAAATACATATTTTAATGGTACTTTGAAATGCAAATTCGAATAGCTGGAAAAACCTTATCAGTGGGAAATAAACTAGTATGCAAAGTAGTAGTTAGCAATGTTAGTTACAAGAGCATCTCTAGTCAGTGTAACAACATCTGTCATGTCTCAAGTCCAAAGATGTTACCTGAATGCATTATTTGGTCTAGCATCACAAACTTCACTGGCTTTTGTAAATAAAAATGGAAAAGATAAAACCAGCAGTGTTGAATTTTCCCTAAAAAGGAGAATCCTATGATTTCTCTGCTTAAGGTCAAGTTTGGCAGGTATAATGATAATATAATAATAATGAAGATTTATTATTTATACCCAATCCATCTGGCTGGGTTCCCCCAGCCACTCTGGGCAGCTTCTAACAGAAATATTAAAATACAATAATTTATTAAATATTAAAAGCTTCCCTAAACAGGGCTGCCTTCAGATGTCCTCTAAAAGTCTGGTAGTTGTTTTTCTCTTTGACATCTGGTGGGAGGGCGTTCCACAGGTATTCCTTCTATTTCTCCATGCTGATGCCTATTTAGTCAAACACACAAGGAGGAGGTAGCAGCAAACTTGTATAATTTTCTTACAGAACAAAGAAAGGAGCAAGTTTCTCAAAATAGTGGACAATGTGTGAACTCACGTGCAGAACAGGGGTGAAGAGAAGGAGCATTAAAAAAACCATGCAGGCTTCCGGTTCAGCTCTGCCTTACTAGAAGCAGCCCCCACGACAGCAGCAGATCATTAGCAAAGGAAAAACAAGGATGATTGAGGGAATTTTTCCTTGCAAATTCCCCCCAGGGTGGGGGAGAGGAACGGGCTTCACTCGCAGATCATCTTGGTACCTGGCTCTCGCTGAGGCATGGAATGTGGGGGGCAGGGAGGCGCTGAGTGCAAAAGTACTTCACCAGCCAAAAACCGTCCAACATCGCCATTAAGAAGCAGAGCTTCTCCTGTTAATTAGAGCTTAATTGGACTAAAGTACAGGCATGTACTAGAAGAGATCACAAACTGCGGAACAAACCAACCGCAAGGACTTTAAGGTTTGAACTTGAGATAAGACTTCATCTGGTGCAAAAGATGGGGGAGGGAGCCTATGGTTTCTTTATTTAAAGTTTTAATCTCTACATTTATGATTTGGCAGCCTCTATCTAAAGCTTAGTTCAACTTATATTTGTACAAGTGAGGATGGAAGAAATTATTATAAATATGGAATATAACATCAAACGGAACTGTGTGTTTAAAAAAAAGGGGGAAGGGAGGGAAGCTCTATCTAGGTTATTTACTGGGACAGACTGATTTTTGCAGCTGTTGTTAGAGTTGCGAAACAACGAAGCACGGGATGGAGCAATAGGGATTTTTTTGGAACAACAATGGGATATCAGTTCTGCCCAAGGCATGACAGATAACAGCAACAACCAGGGGAAAGAAAGACATAACATCTTACAAGGACAGGAAGAAACACCATGGACAGAATAATTGTCACACAAAGGAAGAACAAGGATATAGTTTGAGTTCCTCACTTGTAGCTTTATAAATCATTTAATGTGTCAACACGAATGGAAGTTAATATTGCAGTTGTTGTATAAGGGATTATTATTATGACCAGAATGTAATTGAAATTAATGAGATTTTGGAACACAGAAATAAAGAAAATCATCAAACCATCAAATCTAGCACGCCGGGGGGGGGACTTACTTTATCTAAATTATATAATTTGGTATTTGAACAATTGTTATCAATAACTGTATTATAAATTGGGGTTGTTATAATGTGGCTATCTTTGGACTGTAATTGAAAACTAATAAAAAAATTACTATAAAAACAAAACATGCAGGACAGTTATCCAATCCATGCTTACAAGGTCCTCCAGCTGCTCCTTATTAGGGGGATGCATTCCTGCTCTGGAGAGCCTTGCTTCATCAAAAGGGAAGAAATGAAGACCTAATTTGGGCTGCCTGTCAGATGGCTCAATCCATGCCTTTAATGGCTCCAAGCTAAGAAACTGCTTGTGGGGAAGAAGACAGAGAGCAGAAACTAGTGTTGGGACAAAAAAAATCTACTGCATTTTCTATCAACTAATGAGAAAAGAAATTGCTTAGGATTAGAGGATGCTGTTTTATACTCAAACCATTGCGTCCACCTAATTCAGTACAGTTTGCAATGACTGGCTGTGGTTCTCCAGGGTTTCAGATAGGCTTCTCTCCACACCTACGTGGGGATGCCAGGGACTGAACTCCAAACCTTCTGCATGCACAGTAAAGTAAAAATTAAATAAAGAATAGTAATCAATAATACAGGAACAGGGAAGTTTTAAAACTATCTTTCCATTCCAAATCGGGGACCAGGGGGTGAATTTCAGCTGAGTAGCATTGCCCCCCTTCCCTTGTAGCTGGACCCTAGGTAGCGTCTGCATAAAAAAAGACAATAAATACATGGAGAAATAGAAGAAATGCTGTGCCCACGTAAAAGCTGCCTTGTTTCTTTCAAGCAGATATTTCCCAATTAAATAACATCATTCTGAAGACCTTCAGTTGTGTTGCTGAAATGACAAATCCAACTATGACCAGAAGCTGAAATTGAACAAATTGCTTTGAAAATTGTACTATGGGACATGGCACAAGCTTTTTCTTCTTCTTCAGAAATAAAGCTTAATTTGGATTTCAGCTCAGCATTTTGACAGCAATATAAAGTTGGAGTGTCAATTAAATGTGATCACGCTCAGAATAATACGGGTGGAAAAAGAGGGAGGGTGTGGGGGGGTGACATTCCAAATGCCAAGCTGCAGGTAGAAAATAGTAGGACAGTCACTGTCTGTGAGCAAGGTATGCAAAACCCAGCTCAAGAATTTACAGGATTCCTGTCCAGTTACGCTGTAACTCTAAGCCTCAGCAATCTGTCTAGTTTTGCTATATAATTATGACAGAAAATGTTTTAGTAGCACTCAGCAGATCAGCTGCTGGTCTATTCCAATATATCTGGTTTATCCATGCAAAAGAGAGAGAGAGAGAGCGCTGTAGAATCCTGAGGTGGTAAGAGTTCACCAGTTTTCTCCAACCCTGTTGCCCCTTAGATGGTTTGAACTACAGCTCCCATCAACTTTGGTCCCTAGAAATGCTGGATAGGACTGATAGGAGTTTTTAGCTCCAAACATCTGTACAGCACCAGACTGAGAAAGGCTGGAGTAAACTACATGCTAGTTTTATCCTGGAAAGTAGGGATGTCGGAGAATTCCGACAGAAACAGGAGCAGAAATTGCCAGTGTCCGCTTATTCATCCAATGTCTGGAATGGAGATCAATCCAGCAAATACTATTGGTAGTCACTGCTGTTGTTGCTTTCAGGCTACAAATTATATGTAACCGAATTGTGTCCCATCCCCCCATTTGCACGACATGTTCCCTTTACACTGAAATGCAAGGGGTGGAATAATGCAGCAATGCCTCAATTACATAAATTACAAGTTACACAACTTTGCGATAGTGGACAGCGAGTACAGTTAACGTAGTTTTTGGTGGAAGACAAACTGCTACGGAGCAAAATGGTGTTTCATGTGACGAATTCAGGGAAGAATGGAAAACCATCCCTTCTTACAGGCCTACTTGCAACGAGTGTAGGGGATCACTTTGGGACATGATTCAGAGCACCCACAGAAATAGTATCATATTATCTCCCACTTCAGTAATTTACTATTTCATTCCACTTTCCTTGTGCTATTATGCGTTGATGATGATGAAGAAGAAGAGAAGAAGAGGAGGAGGAGGAGGAGAAAAGGTGAGGGCAGCATCACAAACACAGGTACTGTAAACAAACAAACAAACAAAAAGGAGGTGAAGCATCAAAGCAGTGCTGAAATGTTTAGGAAACCTTAGTCAATACTCAGGAGCATCAGAAGATAAAACGATCAAATGTGTAAAATTGGCATGGCATTTTGCTTTGTATTTCTTCAATGCAAAAGCATTTGTGGCTACACACTGGAAAAAGATGTCAGAGCAATGAATCAGGATATACCAAGCTCATCCCCCAAGGAATCCACACACAGCCCAGAGTGCCTTGGGAATCGCCATTATGACATGTGTTAACACTAGTTCCCTATCTTCCCACAAAAACCCTGGCAATGGAGACCATTGCAACTGTTGCTAGAACAAATCCTCCCCTAAATAAAGCAGTATGTGGAGTTTGTGTAAACTAGGCTAATCTGCTTGGTAAGCAAATATGCCTACACGTTTTGACTGAAGAGAGGTGGAGGGTGGATTCCACAAGCAGCAAAAAGGGCACCAGAGCTTCTTAAAGTTTCTGAAGCCCCACTGCCAGCTATTGTTGGCACACTGTGTGGCTGCACAATCACATGCCTTCCACTGCAGTACAGGATCCTATCTTCCTCAAGGAAGAAGGGGAATAAAAAATGGAATACCTAACCAAGCCCCTTCCAACTCTAGAACTCTGCGATTCAAAGTTTAGGTCTTACTATTGGCAGATAAAGCCCATAGCAATTTGCAACCACGTTACCATACTGCCTAAGATACATCTACCTGGTCACATGGATCCTTGTGAGAGACACTCACTCTTAGTAGTATCATATTATTTATTTCATAAAATGTATACACTGCTTGGTTGTTAAAAAAACAAAAACAAACAAACAAACAAACCCAAAACCTCTCATAGCACTTTACAAGAAGATTAAACAAGAAAATCAAGAAAAAATGACAACGGTGCTTTAAAACATACAAAAGTTAAAATAATAAAACAGATTAATTGCCATAGGTTTATCATGTCTACTAAAATCAGGGCCTTTAGCATGGTGGCTCCTGCCTTTTGGAATGCACCCCCAATAAACATGAGGCAGGGATGATAATAATAATAATAATAATAATAATAATAATAATAATAATAATAATAATACCCTGCCCATCTGGCTGGGTTTCCCCAGCCACCCTGGGAAGTTTCCAACAAAATATTAAATTACAATATTAATCAAATATTAAAAGCTTCCCTAAACAGGGCTGCCTTCAGATGTCTTCTAAAAGTCAGATAGCTGTTTATTTCCTTGACATCTGATGGGAGGGCGTAGATGGGAAGTATTGGCATTTAGACACCTGTTTAAAACTCATCTGTACACCCACTCTTTCCCTGATGGGTTATCCAACTATGTTGATGTATTAAGCTGTACTACTGATTTGTAATGTACTTTGTTTTTGTTTTATGAATGTAATCTTATTGTTGATTTTATGGTATTTTTTTCTTAATGTTTTTATTTTGCAAATAAAAACAAAGCAAAGCAAATAAGTGTGACAAATTATTTCCCCTTCCATCTTTAAAATGCTTCATTGCAAGTAATAAAAACATACCATCACAGAGCTTCCCTATTTTTAAAATCTAAAATTATTAAAATGTTAACATACCCAAACCCTTCAAGAGGAAGTTTGCTATGAAGCATATCACATACATGCTTAAATTCTCTAATGTCTATGGAAGAAAATGTCTTTTCCCCCCACCCTCCGCACATGCTCCTTTCATCAAGAAGGGATAATTTGTCAAATTATTTTTTTAAACAACAAAAACAGTACCCTGGATATCCAATCAACCTCATCTAATCAGAAAAGAATCATGTTGCATCCAACACACGAGAGGTAAATTAGGAATCACCATCTGGCAGAAAGAGTTTCTCAGAAATTGTTCCCCTGTTTTAATTAAAATGTGTTTTAATTAAAAACAGGCATGTCAAGAAGCCCTGGGTATCATATTTTACCATTCCCCCTCCCATATATTCATAAAATGTATGCATCAATCTGGGTGGGTGGGTGGATGCAGTGGTTTTCTGGTGGGCGATACCAGACTTTTCTAACCTGGCGCCCTCCAGATGTTTCAGACTCCAGCTGTAGGGCCATGTTGGCTAGGGCCAATAGAAGTTATAGTCCAATACACAGCTCCATCAAAACTCACACAGAAACCAACTTCCTGCCTTACGTGTGAGAGCTCACAAGCAGATTTCAGTACTGATCTTTTGATAAACTTTCACCCCAAATTTATGCAGGTCTTGCTGGAAGATCATTTGAGTTCAGTGATACTTAATATCTGGTAAATGTGTGACCATAAGCACTGGTGGAGGTACGGGGGTGGGGGGAGTGCACCGCCCCCCAGCACCATCGGGGAGGGGGTACCATTGTGGCCGCCCCCAGACACATGCCGCACACCCTCCCACCGCGCCGGGCGGCATGCCATGCCCCTGGGATACGTGTCATGCCCCCGCGGGGGACGTGCCACACTCCGTGGGATGCGCACCAGCCACGCCCCCGCCTGCTCTCCACTCCCAATGCCAGAGCATGCAGTTTCACATTGGCATAAGAACATAAAAGCACCCTGCTGGATCAGGCCAGTGCCTCATCTAGCCCTGCATCCTGTACTCACAATGGCCTATGAGAAGTCAACAAGCCTGATCTGAGTTCAACAGCTCAGATTTATCTATTTTAGAACCATTTTGCACATAGCCACTGCTTAGTTTGCCAGGGTGCTAGGACAAAACAATGGCTTGACCTTACTCTTAACTTTGTACAGTAGGCTGCATCCCCAACAAGCAATGGTTACATTTTTCAACTCATGCACAACATGCACCTCTCTCTAAACCCCCCCCCCAATTCAGGCAATCGTGAGGCACTATCACACTTCAAGGACACAACTGAGCCAGGCAAAAACACTGAAGGAGGGTGCAGAGCACAAATGGTGAGCGAAATAGTTCTTCAGCCCCAAAGAGAACGGCAGGTTTTGGCCTACAACCAAATGAAAATATATGTTGCATCTATAAGCCCGATTTCGATCTTGTTAAGCAAAATGAATCAACTGTCATGGATGACTAAACATTCCATTATGTGCTACATATTTAAAAATTGTGTTCTCTGGTCACTCACAAAACGGATGCCAGCAAATGCACCCACCAAAACCGGCTGAAAACAAAACAAAACAATTATGCCTCCTGATTTTTTACTGCTAGAAAAATTCAGAAGCATCTTTAGACGGTTTAAAGATGTTTGATTTTTAAATCTTTTCATCATTTTATCATTTGTTCGCGCTCTTGGGTTTCTTTGGGAGAAACGGAGGGATGTGATTTTAATAAATAAAAATCTTCCACAGAAGCCCTGTGGGTGGAAACACCTCCACCCCAATAATATGATAATAGGAACACGCTGTCTATCATCCACCAACCCCAATCTAAAACCCTAATGAATAGAAGAACTAGGGAGCCAGCCAAAGAAGTATATGTTGCAACAATGGGTAATTTCAACTACAGTGGTACCTCTACTTATGAATTTAATGTGTTCCGAACACACATTTGTAAGTCGAAAAAAATTGTAAGTCAAATCCCATAGGAATGCATTGGGAGAAAAAATTCGTAAGTAGAAGCAACCCTATCTAAAAATTCGTAAGTAGAAAAAATCCTATCTAAACCACATCCAAGATGGCGGACGGAGCTCCATTTGTAAGTAGAAACATTCATAAGTAGAGTTATTCGTAAGTAGCGGTACCACTGTACTCCTATATTCTGTTTGCAACAGACACAATAATTTACAGATTAAAGAATAATAGAATCTTAGAGTTGGAAAGGACCCTGAGGATCATCTAGTCCCTGCTATGCAAGAATATGCAGCTGTCCCATATGGCAATCGAACCTGCAACCTTGGTGTTGTCAGCACCATGTTCTAACCAATTGACTCAGTTTCATAATGATTACTATTGGAGCTGACTAACAGTGAGCCAGTATAAGATAGTCTGGTGCAAAAGTACACCAAATCCAAGCTCTGTTCAGCATCAGATAATAAGAGAATATTTTGAACAAAATTTGAATAATGAAATCAAACTTCAAATAGTCTGGGATGCTAGCAAGGCGGTCATGAGAGGCCTATTTATTCAACAAAATTCAATTAAAAAGAAGACAAGAGAGAAAAGAAAGAAGGAAATTTTAAATAAAATAGCAGAGAAAGAAAAAGTATCAATAACAGCACCAAACAAAGAAACAACAAAACAGGCGATAAAATTATTGCAACCACAATATTCTATGTTAATTAATGAGGTAATAGCATGGAAAATTAAGAAAACAAAACAGAATTTTTTTTGAAAATGCCAACAAGCCAGGAAAACTTCTGGCATGGCAATTGAAAAAAGTGAGAAAATAATTATGTAAATAGGATAAAGCTTAACAGCAGAATAACTGAGAAAACAAAGGAAATAAGGGAAGCCTTTGTAAAATATTTTACTGATCTTTACAAAAAGGAACCAGAGAAATTGACATTGATAGAAGACTATATCAAAAATAGCAAGCTACCAAAGATAACAGAGGAGCAAATGAGGATATTAAATACAGAAATATTGCCCCAAGAAGTAATAGAAGCAACAAACCAAACAAAGGTAGGGAAGTCCCCAGAGCCAGATGGAATAACAGCTAAATATTATAAAAAACTGAATGACCAGCTTGTGAACCCATTGAAAGATACCATGAACGAGGCCTTAAAAACAGGGGAAGTTCCAGAAACATGGAAATAGGCTTATATAACTTTGATACCAAAACAAGATTCAGATGCAACATTGGTAAAAAAAATTATAGGCCTATATCATTATTAGTTAATGATTATAAATTGTTTGCATTTGTTTTGGCAAATAGATTGAACTTTTTTAAAAAAAGATTTTATTCATTATGACCAATCGGGATTCCTTCCAGGCAGACAAATTAAAGATAATATTAGAAATATATTGAATATTATAGAATACCTGGAAGTGAGAAATGAGAAAAAAGCAACATTGATGTTTATAGATGCAGAAAAAGCATTTGATAATGTTTCTTGGAGCTTCATGAGGAAAGTGATGGAAGAAATGGGATTTGGACCAAATTTTAACATGGGGATACAAGCTGTCTACTCAGAACAGAATGCAAAAATAAATGTAAATTGGGTGATAACAGATAAATGTAATATTCAAAAAGGAACAAGACAAGGATGTCCATTGTCACCACTGTTGTTCATTCTGGTACTGGAGGTTTTGACAAGAAGGGTAAGAGAAGATAGAGAAGTGTCAGGAATAAAAGAAAAGAAAAATGAACATAAGTTGAAAGCATTTGCAGATGATTTGGTAATAACCGTGGAAGATCCAAAAAACTCTCTCCCAAAAGTAATGAATATAATACAAGAGTTTGGTCAAGTGGCAGGATTTAAATTAAATAAAAGCAAGACCAAATTGTTATTTAAAAACCTTAAAGAATCTGTAAGGAAAGAAATAATAGAAATGACAGGGATAGAAGTACATAAAAAGTAAAGTATTTGGGCGCATGGATAACTGCAAAAAATATAAACATCTTTAAAGATAATTATGAAAAAATTTGTCATGAAATCAAAAGAAATTTGGAAATATGGAATAGGTTGATTCTCTCTTTATTGGGAAGAATTGCAACTATAAAAATGAATGTACTTCCAAGGATTTTATTCCAGTAATAACAGGGAATGCATGCTTCAAAGAATGGCAAAGAGAGATCTAAAGATTTATCTGGAATGGGGAAAAGCCAAGGATAAAAAAATAAGATACTTACAGATGCAAAAGAAAGAGGCGGATTCTCACTTCCAGATTTAAAACTGTACTATGAAGCTGCATCCCTAATAGGGATTCGGAATTGGATCAAGTTAGATAGGGAGGAAATACCATAACAGAACTGCAAGGACATGACAACAGGTGTGGATGACATGATTATCTATGAAATGGAAAGGTGAAAATACATAAAGGGTTTCACAATCATATGATAAGGAGATCATTGTTTAAAGTGTGGGGAAAAATATGAAGACCTACTAGAACCTAAGACAGCTTGGTAGTTATCACCTATTGAGGCACTGTCACTTAAAACATTGGGGGGGGGGAGAATGGCCAACATATAGAGATTTATTAGTAGAACAGGAGGGAAAATTAAAACTGAAAGAATATGAAGAAATAAGAGAGCATCTTCAAAGTTGGTTGCACCATAGACAGCTAAAAGATATTTTTAAAGAGGACAATAAGAAAGGTTTTTCATATTTGGTTTCTAAATTTCAAAAGGAAGTGATAGAAGAATACTCGAAATTATTAAAAAAAAGACATATAATATCCTTTTGGTGTGGGAAACTAAAGATGAAGAAGTAAAATCGGTAATTATAAAATGGGCACAAGATATAGGCCACAATATACAATTTAAAGAGTGGATAAAATTGTGGAAAGTAAATTAGAAATTTACGGATTGTATATTGTTGAGAGAGAATTATATGAAGATGAAGTATAGATGGTATATATCACCAGTCAAACTAGCAAAAATGTATAAAAATGAAAAGAAGGAGTGTTAGAGGTATGAGGCTGAAGGTACTTTTTATCATATGTGTTGGGATTGTAAAAATGTACTGGGAAATGATATATAATGAATTGAAGAAAATGTTGAAAATAACATTTGTTAAACAACCAGAAGCCTTCCCGTTAGGTATTTTAGGTCAAGATCTACTGAAAGAGAAGAGGACATTATTTATGTAAGCTACTGCGACGGCGATAATTCTGATAGCACAAAAGTGGAAGACTGGAGAAATTCCAACTAAAGAACAATGGCAAGAGAAATTGATGAATTACGCAGAACTGCCAAAATTGACAGACAGACTTCGAGAAAAGGACAACAGTGACTTTGAAAAAGAGTGGGAACCATTTATAATATATTTGCAGAAACAAAAGAAGACTATTGACTTGATGGCAGGATTTAAATAAACACTCACATCTTTATTAACAAAGAACATCTAAAATAACAAAGAAATGATATAGTGTACTTTTACGAAACAGCAGTATGTAATAAGGGGAAACAAACCAGAAGTGGAAGCTGAGGGAAGCCCGGGAGGGAAGGGAAGAGGTGATGCAATATAAATGTTATTGATATGAGATGTATGTAATGATAGAAAAAGAAAAGTGAATAA
This sequence comes from Zootoca vivipara, assembly GCF_965207765.1. Lineage (NCBI taxonomy): Eukaryota > Metazoa > Chordata > Lepidosauria > Squamata > Lacertidae > Zootoca > Zootoca vivipara. Next base: position 77,692,958 of record NC_142588.1, on the reverse strand, counting down.
AAAATTAATTTTTTTTTTAAAAAAACCAATTTGGGCCAGCTTGAAAGTAAGCACAACAAAACCCAGGAGAAACTTCCCCCTGCTCACCATTTGACAACACTTGAATGCAATTTTTTTTTCCATGAGCTGATGAAGAATGATAGCGATGGTGAAGAAAACATACAGGAAGGATGTAGAATCCTCTAATGGGATTTATGAAGAATAAATATAACATGAATGATGGCGAGTATAATAGCTTCTCCACGTAGCAGAATACTAATGTATGTATATTATAGGTCTTTATAATGTGGACACTTAGTTATTTGGTGTAATTACTGTATGCTTTTGGGATATTTTCTTTTTTTAATGCTCATGAATTGAAGCTTGGCAGACGCTGACCAGCCTTACTTCCAGTGAGTGTCTGTGTCTCGTTTTACATGTGGAGAAGTTGCCAAGAGGGTACTCTTGGCCCCATTCTATGTCCTATGACACGAGCCTTTCAGCAAAGCTCACAGATCCTAAAGGCACCAAAACCAGCAAAAGGTGGGAAGCACAGAAGCACAAAGCCTTATGCTGTGATGTGTGTAAAATCAGAACGTTCTCTGCAATCCTCTTTAGGAGAGATTACTCAGGATGATCGGCTTACTCCTATCAATCTGGGAGGCTGTCATTTTAGACTACTCTTCCAAAACCCACCTCCCCACAGAAGGAATGCCTGGGATGAACTGGCAATGATGTTGTGTTCCTGACCCTCTATTTATTTGGTAGTTTTCTCGGGTGGGGTGGCTTTTCCCTTGGGTGATGAGGGGGAAACTTAGCAAGTTTGCTAGAAATAAAGGAAGAGGCAAAGCCTCACCCCCCCCCAAATATTTATTTATTTTATATATTAGAATTGTATACCATTCTTCATGCAAAGATCTCAGAGCGGTTCACAGCATAAAAGTACAAAATAAAAGCGCATAATATAAACAAGAACAAAACAAACTAATAACCCCACTCCCACATTTAAATTGCACCCACAACAGTCTGTGATCAAATCTTCCTGAATTGGCCAATGACGGGAGGGAACAGCTGATGTTTGTGAATTATCCTCTACTTTGCTTTACCCATATTCAGATTCTGTAACAGAGTTTAGTGTGCTAATTACTTAATTGGTTAAGCCAAATTCACTTGATTAATAAAATTGCTCTTAATGAAAAACTCTCAACTATTCAGGATTTACCAACATTGAAAAAAAGACTATGATGTGGAGATCTCAAGCATCTCTTAATTACAGTTAGAGAATTTAAGATATGCAGAAGCAGCTGGTTGGGCGTTTGAGATACTTAGTGAGAAAATGCATCAAGGAATTCATCTAAAATAAAAAAAGATGAAGGAACCACTCTTCCTGCCTCATCTTGGCTTTAAAAGTCAACAATCCTCTCTCTTCACTACCACCCTCCTGCAACTATCAAGTTTGATTAAGGGTCCGTCTTAAGGCTAGATCCGCTGGGGGTAGCAGAGTTAGGATCCAGCAGACCTCAGGCTGGATTATGCCAATGTAAGTCAGACATACACTGGCCTACCAGGGCTTTTTTTCAGCCAGAACTTGCCAGAACTCAGTCCTGGTATCTCTCAGGTGGGCACCATTGCCATTATAAGAGAACAAGGGAGGCGTTCATGGTGAGTTCCGGCACCTCTTGCCCCACAGAAATAGCACTAGGCCAAAGTTCCTGATCTTGGCTCAGCTGGGGGCCCAACCCTTCCCCCCCCATATATTTTGGGGGCATATTTTATGGTGCTGGAGGAGACTCTTGAGAGTCCCAAGGATTGCAAGAAGGTCAAACCTATCCATCCTGAAGGAAATCAACCCTGAGTGCTCACTGGAAGGACAGATCGTGAAGCTGAGGCTCCAATACTTTGGCCACCTCATGAGAAGAGAAGACTCCCTGGAAAAGACCCTGATGTTGGGAAAGATTGAGGGCACAAGGAGAAGAAGAAGAAGAAGAAGAAGAAGAAGAAGAAGAAGAGGAGGAGGAGGAGTAGTTTGGATTTGATATCCCGCTTTATCACTACCCGAAGGAGTCTCAAAGCAGCTAACAATCTCCTTTCCCTTCCTCCACCACAACAAACACTCTGTGAGGGGAAAGATGGTTGGACAGTGTTCTCGAAACTACCAACATGAGTTTGACCAAGCTGCAGGAGGCAGTGGAAGACAGGAGTGCCTGGCATGCTCTGGTCCATGGGGTCACAAAGAGTCAGACGCAACTAAACGACTGAACAACAACAACATGGGGAGGGGGGCAAGGCCTCCCAATGTTTTTTAAAAAATCAGGGGCAAGCTTGGAGCCAAGCACAGTGCAGCTTCAGTGGCCTGCTCTTTCTCTTGTGGCCCAGAATGACATCTTGTATTTACTAGGAAAAGCATTTTATCCTCAGAACAACTCTATGCGTTAAGTCAGATGGAGAAACAGCATCATCAAAGCCCACATTTTGAGCTCAGTAGTTCAACCTGCATTTTTTGTTGTATTACATTTTTGCCCTACCCTTCATCAGAGAAGCTCATGCTGGCAAACAAGATCCCCCCCCCATCTTAACAACAATCCTATGAGGCAGGTTAGGCAGAGAGATTCAAAACCCATTCTCTGCCTTGTTCCCCTGATGAAGCAATGACATGCATTTAAATACCAACACGCCAAAAACCCTTGTTCGATCTCAAACCTGCAAGTCTATTTGAAACACACTATGGTATTGGATTTCTGTCTGAAAGCAGCTGATTTAAGCAGTTGATAGGGTATGGCAGATCCCCCATTCATTGTGTTATCATTTTATATAGCCTGTGCACAAAACCCCCCAGAGGAGGATGTACTGCCTCCCTGTGAAAAATAACCCACCGTCTGTGGCTTATGGAAACCACAGCAGAATCTTAAATACCTTGGATGAGCCAGGACACCTCCATTTACATGAATACGGAGGCGCCTTTCTAGCTAAGTAGCCAGACTGAAACACACAAGGTAATCATACAATTAAAATAACCAACATAATGAGATTTTGAAAAAAAGGGGGGGGGATTACAAATCAGGTTAAAAGGCCCCAAAAGCTTCGCAAAAAAGTCAAGCAATGAAGTAACATAGCAGCCCATCATCTGAAGAATGTGATTTTTTAGACAAGACAGTAAATGTCACATATAATATACGGCAGCAATATCCTTTCCTTCCACTATTGCTTTTTTATTTCTTCCCCCCTTGTATCTCCTGCTGTTAACTGTTCATCTCCCATCAATTTTGCCCTCATTGCCAACTAGCCTGGCCAGGCATTGAGGCTCTTTCAGTTTAATTAAATGCATCCACTAACGAGACAGAGGCAGGCAAGTTCAGGCATGTCTTAAGCAACAGCTGTCATAGATAAGCAGGTGGTAAAAACCATGTTATTTTTGAGATCGGTAAAAGCTCTGTTACTTTCAAGTGCCATTTATATCAATTATTCTGTATTTTGTTCCATTGCACTGTGAATAATAGTACTTTGATTGCTTGTACTTTATAGCATGCACACAAACATCTCTTTCTTTTTGACACAGTGTACAGTAATGTTGACTCTGTCAAGATGAACCAATAAAAAATATTGACATATTCTATTACAGCATTCATCTGTCAATATTTTCCACTAGCACAAAAGCTTTAACTCATCTTTGCAAAACAGCAATTTCCTATCTAATTCACAAAAGCATTCTGGAATGAGATTCACACACATCCCCGCAGAGAAACACTGATAAGGAAACATTTTCAAATGGATGGACTAATTGCTGTATGAACCGTGACATGGAGATGAAGAATTTGCTTGCAACATGTCAAATGGAAATGCTAAGGATGGCTTTTAAAGCTATGCATTTGGGGTTGAATCCAATGAAGCACTAAGGAACTGGTTTTGTTAGCAAAAGGATTTAGCATTGCTGAACAAAACTCTCTCTCATCTCTGGCTCTCCCTGTCCATCCACTATATCTATTCGGGGTCTTCCCGCAACCCTCTGTAGCAGATTTGTGGGGGATGCAATGTTTATGCAGAAGAGGAGGGAAATTTCCATTGCACAAACACAAATCCTTGCACTAATAGATCAAGTGTGTTGGATACCACCCTTAGAAACATAACTGTGTGGGTATCCTGTTCTGAAGGGAGGAAACAGGACTTGCCCAGTTCACCCAAGGGAGAAAGTCATGTAGAAGTCATTACCATCACAAAATGGATGTACAGTGGAACCTCGGTTTATGAACACCTTGGTTTACGAATTTTCAGTTTACGAACGCCGCGGACCCATTTGGAACGGATTATTTCACTTTCCATTACTTTCAATGGGAAAGTTCGCTTCAGTTTATGAACGCTTCAGTTTATGAACAGACTTCCGGAACCAATTACACCCATGCTTCAGGTTAAGTATGCTTCAGGTTGAGACTCCGCGGACCCGTCTGGAACGGATTAATCCACTTTCCATTACTTTCAATGGAAAAGTTTGCTTCAGTTTATGAACGCTTCAGTTTAAGTACTCCACAGACTGTCTGGAACAGATTAATCCACTTTCCATTACTTTCAATGGGAAAGTTCGCTTCAGTTTATGAACGCTTCAGTTTATTAACAGACTTCCGGAACCAATTGTGTTCATAAACCGAGGTATCACTGTAGGAGAAAACCCATTAAACAATATCTGCACTTGCCTTGCGATCAGGAGTTTGGGATTTGTGGGGATCAAGGTTCCACCTAGCCAAGACACTGGGACTTTTTCTCAGAGGAAAAGGACCCTACAACAGATCTCACCACCACTTGTAACCATAAGATGTCTTAGGACTGAAACATTCCTCTTGCACCAATTGCTTGGGTTCCTACCTGCCTCTTGGCCCTTGTTACCCCTAGAATCTCAGGAGTGGAGGGGACAGTGATTCAGGTAGGAATTTCCTATATGCAACAGAGCATCACCTTTTGCCCACAGCCCATCAGGCTCTAACTTTGCCAGCTCCCAGATCCAGCACAACCTTTCTTTGCCTCTTATAATTTAAAAAGAGTGACTGAAATGTATTACACATATTGTGGAGAAAGCTTACGATGAGTCTGCTATCAAATGTTATGGCTTTTTTTCTTCCTTCCCTCTTGGCAGAAAAGAAAGTACAGGTTAAGTCTCCCAGATGTGTTGAAAGAGAAGATGTATATGCCTTCTCTCCTAGAGAAGAGGGATGCATAAATATGAATTTACTCCTAGAAACCCAGGGAGGTATAAATTTAGCATCTGAGCAGAAAGTTTGTGCTGAATACAGTGGGAAGGAATGCATTCTGGAGTAATGATAACATTCAACTATTTATTATTGTGCATGGCATAGACGATATGCATTACACAGTTTTTCTATTTTCGTATTGAAATTGCTCTGTATACCCCTGCATGACAAACACCAAAGTTATTAAAAAGACTGTGATAGAATGCAATTGCTTATTACAGGTGTCCGTTAAGTGCCTATGGAATAATGCATTACGATATAATACTCAAGGGTTTCTAAATTGCACTGCTGTTGTTCTGGCCAAAGAGAAATACTGTATACACTGAAGGACCGAAAAGAGATCTACTGTATAGAGAGGAGAGGTAAATTGAATGTGAGTGTTGTCGCTCTTCTGATTGATATCCACAATGTGTTTTCCGCTCTGTGATCCAAAGCAAAATGTGTATATCTGTGAAGGCAGAGGTCAGTGAAAATTCAACTGGTAAACAAGACTGTTGCCTCAGTTGCAATGGAAGATGGCTCACAGAGTGACATAATGGCTGCATTGTAGTTTCTTTTATGTCATCTATTCAACAGAATGAGGGGTCAGATAATGACCTCATTACAGACAGATGGGTCCTTATTTCAAATGGCATGGCCAGAGGTCATGGATTTTGACTTTGTGTGATTTGTGAATCATGTGTTGAGCTAATTGATAAATATAAGGGATTCCTTGGGTCACAGAACATTACAATATACCATCTCCCTTAATTCATTGAAAAATATTGCATCAGCAGTATTAAGTCTGCTGCTCCTTTAATACCTGAGACTTTGCCTATATATTGATAGCCATTTAGAAGGGCCTGCAAATGTAGCCTGAAATTCTGTTATACAAGAAAAGTTGCAGATATGTCAGAAATGTTGAGCATATTCTGTAATAACTTTCTTGAACACAAATTCTACAGCTCCTGCACAGGGGGAAGCATTCAAACAGTATAAAAAGCTGCTTATCTGGATATATTTAGATGTGTTTGGATGGACACCAGAAGAGAAATAATCACAGTGGGAGTTCTTGCTAAAAACAAAATAAACAAAAACTACCACAAAGGATTGTTCACTACTTTCATTCTTCAACGTCAAGCCCCCCCCCCTTAATACATTTGTAAGGAGGACCAAAAATAAATAGCTGTGTCTTTTGGGAGCAAATGTGAGCAGGCAGCATTTTAGGAGATGCACGGCTCTTTTTATAAGAGTCATTTCTAAAACGCTACAGCCACCTTTCATAGTTGGTATGGCAACTGTTATAATTAGAATGAAGCCTTTCCTTAAAAGAAGAAGAAGAAGAACTGTACTAATAAGCATTTGGTCTCAAGTATTAAAACACCAGTGTTGTAAAGATTCTTTCTTCATGGGGGAAAAATGTATTTGGTGATCTTTCAACATTTCATTTCCTATTTCACTAACCTCTTTTTCCTTTTGCTTTCCTCCCCTTTTACTTCAATTAAGAGGTGATCATTCATATCATTGTGCGGGTTAATTAACAGAGACAAGTTAGAATCTGCTGTTCTCACCTGGAGTTGCAAAGAATCTACTGTATTGTACTTCTTGCTTTCCCTGGGCCGATTGGTGCTGTTGTTGTTGTTTTTTTAAAAACCAACAACAAAGGCAGCTACACAGAGGATTTCTTTCCAAATACATTTATTTCTCTTATCACCACATTTCAGCAGATTTTGTTTTCCTCCCTTCCTTCCACTGAGACAAAAATGGTGACAAAGGGGCCTTCCAGCCACACAGACCTGGAAGTATTTTTTGCTCAAGCTGGTCTGGTATTGAATTAAACATTCCATTCAAAAGGGATCCCAACTACACTGAAAAGACACAGAGATAACTTAGGATGCTTCATTGATCTTAACATAATTTAGGATATGCGTTCATATGCGTGTTCTTTATATTCTGAATATTATAGAATCTGATCGTTTATATAATGTCTTGTGCACACCCAGCCACAGAAGGGAAACGACAGATAATTATTTATTGATAAAAGCACACATTTACAGCAGCTCCTTAGCTGCACCGGATGTGCACACACACACACACACACACACAATACACACACACACACACACTTTTCTAACATCTACACAGCTGTTTTGCAGCTTCCACATCTGGGAGAGTGACAAGAAGGCACCCCACGGGGTGCTTTCCCTGCTGCCCCGGCCCGGGCATGGTGGCATGTGGACAATCCTCCGTTTGTGGTGGCAACCTGCTATGTACAGTGCATGCGCGGCATCGCACACACGAGCTGTACGTAACGACACCGTACATACGCTGTACATAGCGGTTTGCTGCCGGTGCCGCTCAAGCACCATACTGCGGTGATGGGATCCCTCCACCACTGCTACAGCCGCAAACGGATGATCCTCCGTTCGTGGCTGCAGCCACGAGCAGAGGATCCCGGCACCGCCCGTACGGCGCTGGAGCGCCACCGCCAGCAAACTGCTATGTACAGCACATGTGAAGCGTATGTAGCGACATCGCACATGTGTCCTACGTAGCGATGCCCCGCCCTGGGTGTCATGACGCCTTCATTCGCCCCTGGACTGGCGGAGCAGTTGAAGCAACAGTGGGGCCACACACACACACCCTCATTTGATGGAGTGCAGCCACACAACCTGAAACTTCCCCTGCACAGAAGTCATTGCTGTGCTTCCCTCTTCAAGCCCCTCCTGGTTCTAGGAGGCAGCGGGGGAGGAATGGCAGGGATATGACCAGCCTGCCCCTTGCCTGATCAGGTGTGTATTCCATAGCTGCCAAGTCTCCCGTTTTCCCCAGGAAATCCCCGTTTTTCCAGCTGTTTCTAGCTGAAAAAACAGATTTTTTTGTTTCCCCCCAGTTTATTCTGGTGCGACGGCCATTTTGGAACTGGGCAAAGCAGCATCAAAAGTCACTTCTGAGCATGCTCCGCCCAGTTCCAAAATGGCAGCAGCGCTACTTCCGGTCTGCTATTTCCGGCCTGGTCCCTTATTTCTCTGACAGCAACTTGGCAGGTATGGTGTCTTCAGCAATCAGCACAGTGAGAAGAGGTGGAAGTGTCTCCTCCATTCATGCCAAAATCAAAGGGGGAGAGCCCCACCGTGTCTGTTCCAGAGCTGCAATGGCTGCTCTCGGCGAGAACTGGTAAAAACAGACTCCAGTCCTGTTGGCAGATGGCATGGGAACACAGCGTTTGCTATTAGAAGGAATGGTGATTGTGATAAAACTACTTTTGAAGAGGGCATTTATATTTCAATGGGATTTTAAATGTGCAGCTGTTCACTCTGATCCAGAAAGACCCTTCCAACCAATGCCAGAGTTCACTTGGGTTGCACCACATTGCAGCATCTCAACTGACAGTTGACTGCACTGAAAAACTATGCATTTGAAGTGATAGAGCACCGATGGCGTCAGATCTGTGATGACTCATTAAGATATTCAAGCCATGCTGTATTACTCACATAATAAAAAATGCACATTTGAAGCCCAGAAACAAAGAAGGAATTCATGGAATCAAATGTATAAATGTGTGCAATCAGTCAGTGTGAGACCCAGAGCTGATCAGAGTTATGCTATGTTATTTATTTTTACAGAGGAAAGCCTCAACTCCCACCTAGCCAATTAATAAGCATCTTGCCTCGTATTTGCTATTTTTAACAAGATCTTTGAAGTCTGCCTCAGGAACCAGATTGTTCTACCAATATTGGTCAGTTTTATTATGTGTGAAATTGAATTCAGTTTCTCCACCTTCATTTGGACACACACCATGAAGTCAAGAGAGCCTGGGCTGGTACAATTAGGGAGGATTCAGGTGGACCCCTCATCACATGCAATTTCATTGCTAGGCTCCCCACCTCAAGCTCATTGTGCATCTCAGAGGCAGCCAAATGTGACCAAAATTCCTAATTATCAGGACAGCACTTTGAAATTTGAAAGACACAATAATGATGTGACTTATACCTCTTACCCAATTTCAATATTAAAAACGGAAAGGAAGCTTACAAAAAAAACCCTACAAAAGGAAGGCAGGTTATTGTTTTGTTGTTTCTGTTTTAACTGTTTATTTGCGTGTGCTTTTATCTTGTGAGCTGCCTTGAGATCTTTTGATGAAGGGCAGTATATAAAATTGAATAAATAAAATAATTACACTAGAAGATGCTAGATGCACCTCTATGGGGAAGGAGCTCCACAACTTAATGGCTGTCACAGAGCATGCTTTATCATCATTCGCCACATTTTCCTACAAACCATCTTTGACATGAGATATATATTTTAGGACACCCCCTGTTTTGTGATTGTAATCCATTTTTAAACAGTTTTTTGATGTGCCTTTGCTTTTTTTAAAAAAAATTGACCTATTCTGGGACCTTAGGTGAAAGGTGGATAGTTAATTAATTAGGTTAAAAAAAAGATAAAGGACCCCTGGACAGTTAAGTTCAGTCAAAGGTGACTATGGTGTTGTGGCGCTCATCTCGCCTTTAGGCTGAGGGAGCCAGCGTTTGTCCACAGACAGCTTTCTGGGTCATGCGGTCAGCAAGCAGACCAATTTGAGAAAGGAAAGCTATGAAGGGTTTTGAAGGCGAGGATGAAAAACTTGCATGGAGCAAAAGGAGCCAGAGGAAGGATTTAAGCAGAGGTCAGAGCAAAGAGAGAAGTGATGATGATAATGATCTACCAAGTAAGGTAAAGGTAAGGTAAAGGACCCCTGGATGGTTACGTCCACTCAAAGGCGACTATGGGGTTGTGGCGCTCATCTCGCTTTTCAGGCCGAGGGAGCCAGCATTTGTCCACAGACAGCTTTCTGGGTCATGTGGCCAGCATGACTAAACCGCTTCACAACAGAACACTGTGATGGAAACCAGAGTGCACGGAAACACCATTTACCTTCCCGCAGCAGCGGTACCTATTTATCTACTTGCACTGGCATGCTTTCGAACTACTATGTTGGCAGGAGCTGGGACAGAGCAACGGGAGCTCACTCTGTTGCGGAGATTCAAACCACCAACCTTCTGATCGGCAAGCCCAAGAGGCTCAGTGGTTTAGATCACATTGCCACCCGCTAACCAACTAACCAACAACAAGAAAGCCCCCTCTGAAGATCTCAATATCCAAGCAGGTTGGTAGGGATGGCGACAGCTATTTGGATATTAATAGTGCCTATATCTCTGAAGAACACAGGCAATGCTGGGAAGCCTATGCAGGGTATACAGATAGGTGGACTATAGGGGAAGGATTTTTTTTTTTTCATTTTGCAAAAGCTAACATCTTGTATTGCCTGCATTATACTGGTTTAAACCAATTTACACAAATATTACTAGACTGAAATTGGGGCATTGTTTTCTCAATAATTCAGTGTACTTCTGCAGTTTAATGGAACAGTTTTTAATGGAGCTGATTTAAAGTGTGCATGGAAACACAGAGTCATCATGTTATCTGAGAGCTCTTATTAACCGCAACCAGCTTATAACAGATGTTGGCATATCCATGCTGAGGTGGAGGAAATGTATGCAAAAGAGCCACGTGGAGAGGCAGGCAAGATTGGAGAGAAAAGATAAGGCTCAGGCTTTCTGGTCTCACCCCCACCTGCCATTAAATATAGATGCAAACAGCAGGAAAGGGAGCTTTGCACTACGAATGCTCAGATATACAAGTTCAAACCATATGCAAAGCAGGTTATAGAGAATTTATGTGGCAACCTTTTGGTTCTGAGGGATTCTGTTCTATATTTGCATTTCAGATGTTTCCATCTATTTTCAGTCCAAATGGATCTGAAAAGCTGTTTGCAAAAGACTAAAAACAGGATATCACAAATATTGCCCAAAATTATTAAAGCAGATCCTCCTCCAGCATATATAAACTGTCCAAGTTTCTAAGCCACCAGCCTACATAGTATATCACTTTGCCTGCATGTTGAAAACACTTCCCATGCATTACTATCTTAATCATCTCTGCAGCAACCCATAATGGTTACCCAATGTTATTACCTCCATATTGAAGGTAGGAGGCAGAGAGACTGCAGCTTGCCTAAGGGTACCCAGTGAATTCTCACTCCAACTTCCCAAATGCTGCAGAACTATATGCCACTTCAACAACATCACCCTGTTGTTCTTCTGGTATTCACAGCCTTGGATACAAACCATTTTAAAAAAATAATAATAATGAAAGAACCTAATATTTACTACTGTGCAAAAAACAACAACAAAGTTTACAATGCAGTTGTACATGTAAATAAGAGAACAGCTCACCAAACTGTGAATCAAATATTTGAGGCCTAACACTTGAGCCATGTCTCTTGCTGTCTCCACACCTTATTTTCCTCATCACACTCTCCTCTGCCACGATGCCCCTGTCACTGAAATAGCTCCACTAGCTGTGCTCCCCAAGGTACTTCCATCACATTCAGGTCTCTCCCTCAAGATCCTTCCCTGAAACAAGATACCTTCACTGTTACCTGAGTCTCCTCTGTCTCATCTTCATCACACGTTTGACAACCTATCCTTGCACCTGACTGCTCTTTCTCGACACTGAACCTCTTGTCTAATGTCCACGGTGCCAATGCTGTGTTGAGATCTCATGTTAACTTATGCACATTTAAAAGAGGAACCAGCATGGCAGAAAGGGTTTTTTTTATAATATCCAAAAGGGTTGCAAAAGATCTACAGCAGGCATAGGCAAACTCGGCCCTCCAGATATTTTGGGACTACAACTCCCACCATCTCTAGCTAACAGGACCAGTGGTCAGGGATGATGGAAATTGTAGTCCCAAAACATCTGGAGGACCAGGTTTGCCTATGGCTGACCTACAGAATGCTGTGCTGTCCTGAGCTGTCCACGGTGCTGAAAGCAACAGTGCCCATTTGAAAGCAACAGTTGTTTATTCAGACTGGCTTTAAGGTGTGGGGGACATGTGTCCCTCCAGATTTTGCTGACCCCCCCCCTAAGTCCCAGAAGTCATGGTCAATGTCTAGGGGTGATGGGAACTGTAGTTAAGCAACATCAATGGGAGGAGAGAAAAGATTCCTCACACCTGCAGTAAAGTAAGCTTCTCTGAAAAATCACACACACTGTGCACGATTATGTTCATAAGAGTTTGCAGCAGTGAGCATTAAACAACAAGAACACGTGGTCATAACAAGCATATAGGTGTTTCCACAGAAACTCAAGTGTCCAAAGTAGGGGGGGGGCACAAAAGCAGATTTTCTTATTTTTCACCAAATAACCTTTTCTGTCTGAAGAGATGAACTACTGTTATCCTTCTGGTACAAATTTGAATTTATTTTACAAGAATGCTGTAAAAACTCAATAGTCAGGGATGTCTCCTGCTTGTTTTTGTTCATCTGCTGAGGATTACCGCAGCAGCACGGAGCAAGCTCTCTGTGGCTTTTGGAGATTATGTTTGAACCATTTTAAGAGCACATTTATGGTGCTGGAGGAGACTCTTGAGAGTCCCATGGACTGCAAGAAGATCAAACCTATCCATTCTTAAGGAAATCAGCCCTGAGTGCTCACTGGAAGGACAGATCGTGAAGCTGAGGCTCCAATACTTTGGCCACCTCATGAGAAGAGAAGAATCCTGGGAAAAGACCCTGATGTTGGGAAGGATTGAGGGCACTAGGAGAAGGGGACAACAGAGGACGAGATGGTTGGACAGTGTTCTCGAAGCTACGAACATGAGTTTGACCAAACTGCAGGAGGCAGTGGAAGACAGGAGTGCCTGGCATGCTATGGGCCATGGGGTCATGAAGAGTCGGACACGACTAAACAACAAAGAGCCCCCTGATTTTAACCGATGTCATCTTTAAATAAATCACAATTACAGCCATAGCTAAATGCAAACACTCTGGGACTTCTTATATCCTGATCAGAAAACAAATGACAGTGGCTTCAAGTTTGTCTTAAAATTTTGTAAAATCATTTGGAGATAATTTCCAGTAGTAGTTTTATTACTTATCAGACTAAAGACCATAGCAAAGAAACTGAGCGTTACTGCTCCAATATAGCTAGAGGCCATGCTTTGCTGAGTTCCAGGGGATGACAGGGAACGTACAACATGACAAAGAGAGGGCATCAGGAGCAAGGAGCCAGAGAACAACTGGAAGGCTAAAAAAAGAGGAGACCTTCTATACTGTGGTCTCCTAAACCAACCTGCTGGTACATAAAGAAGTTCCAGGGAATGCTTACAAGCTGCATGATGAGTCTGGGTCTGTATGCATCACTTCCCACCATCACTTCTACCCATCACATTGTCCTCACGACAACCCTGTGGAGTAGGGAAGTTCCCTGGAACATTAGGGTTAGCTACTCATGAGCTAAGAGCTATATTAACATATTTGCAATTATTTCCTTCCCCATGAAGCAAAGTATGACAGGATTTAAGACGTATCACGTTAAGTCAAAGATCTAGCAGAGTCATTTTCATATTAAAATTGTAAAATCCCTTCTTATGTAGTCTGCTGAAGTGTAGGCTCCTAAAATAAAATAAGTCAGTCTTAAGGTTCTTCAGGTTCTTCCAGTATCAAGGCTTTTCTTTTAAAATAAGCACTCACAGACTACCATGGCTCAGCACTTTGGAATCTTTCAGCAAAACTATCATTGCTGATCCATTTATCTTCTCACCCCACCTCACTCAACCACCTTCCTCACAATCTTGGTTCCATGATGGAATCTTGGAATTCAAACCAGACAATTAGAGCAGAGCTTCTGTGTTTGAAGAACTGAGAGCCAGAGTCACTGTGATACCATATAGAGCTTTTTGCAAAACCTCACACACACAAAAAAATTTCATCTTTGCAGTCAACAATTACATTATCGCTAGGAACGAGGCTGTCTTGATTACTGTGCATGGGACTATTGGTGGGCAACTAATGAGAGCTCAGGGATTTTAATCAAAGAAAATTAATGTTCCTTGATAGTTGGAATGCTCCCTCCCCTGCCTTTGGATGACAGCGCTCTTCAGTTGGGGAGAGGGAGAGAGGGGGGGGGGGGAGAGAGAGAGAGAGAGAGAGAGAGAGAGAGGTGCCAGTTTAATTTTGGCAGACACAGAATGTCTGGGTAGAGTCAACTGGTATTTGAACAGGAGTTTAGCTTGATTGGAAGTAACTGATAGTGCTGGTGGGATTCACACCATTGCTTTGGGAGTCTGATGCAGAACCAGCCATTTTCCTGCCTGTTGTATTCACTTCCACTCTAATCTTCTATTTTTGAAAGAAAAAAAAATCACAAAGATATCATATGTTTTTAGCTGTTTTATTGATACTTTTAACAACCAAGTGGTATTTTTATTCTTATTATATGCATTTTGTTGTTTAGTCATGTTCGACTCGTGATCCCATGGACCATAGCACGCCAGGCACTCCTGTCTTCCACTGCCTCCCGCAGTTTGGTCAAACTCATGTTCGTAGCTTCAAGAACACTGTCCAACCATCTCATCCTCTGTCTTCCCCATCTCCTTGTGCCCTCAGTCTTTCCCAACATCAGGGTCTTTTCCAGGGAGTCTTCTCTTCTCATGAGGTGGCCAAAGTATTGGAACCTCAGCTTCAGGATCTGTCCTGAATTATGTCTTACTTTCTGGCTGTTTATCATCATGTTTGGTACTTCTGCCCTTCATACGTATATGCATTATATTCATACGTATATGCATTATACGTATATGCATTATATTTGTATATGCATTATACATATATGCATTATATTCATACGTATATGCATTATGTTAGTTAAATAAACAAATGTGTCCCCAATGCACTATGAAGGAAACTAAACCTTATTCTACTGCCCCGAGTTCAGGAAACTGGAGAGCACTTAACATAGAGATCAGAGCTAAGCCATGGACTGTGGCCAAGGTAAAAGCTGCAACTTTAATATTTATTGCTAGGGAACTGCATGTTTCTTTCAACACAGGAATTCAAAAGTGGAATTCCAGTGCTGATCACCATAATGCTAAGCCATAGATTCCTATGTTACATCACGAGCTTCCCTACCCTTGTCAGCAGCAACAAATTATGTGGAGCAGAAACAGGGAAAACATGCAGTGGTATGAGACAAAGGAAAACATTGCAGTGGGAAGTCAGCTCACGGATGCCATTTTGGGCAGCACTCCTGTCCTACACCGCATGCAGTTAATTGCTTTTAAACATCCAGTAATTATGCAACCTTTTGTTGTAGAGGCAAAGAAGACATATAAAAGATGTCAAAAAGTTGTGCCTTGGCCATACGTATGAAGGGCAGAAGTACCAAACATGACGGTAAACAGCCAGAAAGTAAGACATAATCCAGTTTCTCCATGTTCAGAATTTAAAAAGCACACCACCAGTGACCAAGTAATTTATTACTCTGGTATACGCAACACTGTGCCTTTATACCAGGCATAGGCAAACTTCGGTCCTCCAGATGTTTTGGCACTACAATCCCCATCATCCCTGCCCACTGGTCATCTTAGCTAGGGATCATGGGAGTTGTAGTCCCAAAACATCTGGAGGGCCAAGTTTGCCTATGCCTGCTTTACACCATGTAGGAGCACTTGCCTAACAAAAATATTTCCCTCTACACATAGCATTTCATCTGAGGCATCTGCTGTTCATTGAATTCTGTGCGAGTTCAAGAAACCTGCGAGTTTTCAGTCTGGTCTGAAGTGTTCTTGCACCGTAATCTACTGCTTGTCCAACACCAACAGAGAAACAGTCTGCTTTGCAGCTCCCCCTCAGCATGGTGCAGGCAAGTGCATCACCTGAAGCCACGCCAATTACATAGAATTACTATTGCATATAAGCAGCAGTCATGGCTATTCAGCATCATTAGGTTTAAATCAAATCTGTCTACTGTCTGACCAGACAACAGATGCCTTGCCAGACCCCTTAATGTTTGATTTGTACAAGCAGACTCTCAAACCTGAAATATTTTTTCTATGGTATGCACAGTTACCGAAGTCAGAGTTGTGGAAAGTTAAACCTTCTTCTCCTTGTTCAAGATGTCGAATTTACAAGTGGTACCTGAAACAAAACGTTGCAGTGTTGACTGCTCTTATTCAGGGTTCCAGACAGGCAGCCATGCCATTTTCTAAGATACTCCAAGCCATCCATCCTTCCCACTCTGGCTTTCCACTCCCACAACAATAAGCAGCAGGCTATGTCCACTAAGTAGTTCTCAGTGAACCATTTTCATTTTAAAATCCCTATATATTAATGTAAGATTATGGTGCCAGAGGTAAAGGCAAAGGCAAATGACCCCTGGATGATTACGTCTAGTCAAAGGCGACTCTGGGGTGTGGCACTCATCTTGCTTCAGGCCAAGGGAGCCAGTGTTTGTCCACAGACAGTGGCAAATTTGTCCGGGTCATGTGGCCAGCATGACTAAACTGCTTCTGGCACAACAGGACACCGTGATGAGTGCCAGAGCTCATGGAAACACCATTTACCTTCCCACCACAGTGGTACCTATTTATCTGCTCACACTAGTATGTTTTCGAACTGCTAGGTTGGCAGGAGCTGGGTCAAAGCAACAGGAGCTCACCATGTCACACAGACTTGAACTGCCGATCCTCTGATTGGCAAACACAGGTGGCTAAGTGGTTTAGACCACAGAATGGTGCAGAAGTATAGTGTAGCATGTGATGTAAATATTTTATACATATCAGGCAGGATTCACCTAGTGAACACCTAATGATTCAATGAAAGCTGTATGCTACGAGTCGCACTTGGGCAATTGGGCTTCCCCCTTTTGCCCCAAGCACCCCCTGAAATTAGCATGGGAAAGATGAGAACCCCTAGAATAGAGCTTGGGGGGATGAGAGGGGGCATGTTCCATCTGGCAAGCTGAAATGCTTGTGCAGACAGAACATTCATCCTGGAGCAATGTTGAACTCCACTACACACACACTATGGATTTTTGTGTATAGTTACATACAATTACTCCCTTAACAAAAAAAAGTCATTGCACAAGTGGATTGGACATCAGCAGGCACTCAGTGGAAGTGGTGCTTTGATGTGAGGGGGCAGTACCAGAACTTTTTTCCTAGGAAAAAAAAGCACTGTGAGGAACCATTAGTGAGCACACTTTAGGTTTGGTCAGCCAACCAGCTACAAATCTGCCTAACAGTTACCTCGTCCAGCCCACATTTTACCAGCTTCTCTGCAAACATATCATGTCAAAAGCCTTACTGAAATCAAGATACACTATGACCACAGCATTCTCCTGATCCACCAGAAAGAAAGAAATGAGATTCATCTGGCATGAGTTTTATTTGAGAAACCCATGCTGGGTCTTAGTCATCACAACATCCTTTTCTAGCTGCTCACAGACTGGCTGTTTAATTATCTGTTCTAGGACCTTTCCTGCTATCAACATCAAGCTATCTGGTTGGTCGTCACCTGAGTCTTATTTCCCACACCACCCATTTTCGAAGATTTGCCTGCCTCCTGTCTGGAGGGACCTCACCTCTTCTCCAAGAATCCTCAAAGATTATAGACAGAGCCTCTGGGATTACATCTACAAGTTCCTTTAGTATTGTTGTATGCATGTTATTTTAGAGGTGATTGAAATGTTAAGCCTCTCCTATGAAGCCACCAAAAAGCATTCATTTGTGCCAGCATGCCGGTGGTTACCATTTCTAAAAGGTGCTGCTGTCCCACCATATGCTGTGTCTACAAGCTGCAGCAGAATAACCTTTGGTGCTGTGTCTTTGTACCCTAGCTGATGCACAGAGTAAAAAGTGTTTAAATGTTATGCTCACCATGTGGAGCCCTATCATGTGTAATCAGTTTGTACTGATGACCACATGGGGGCATTTAAATCAGCCTTCTGCGATTAGCTTATAAAATACAACATGTGGATTTAGTTAGAACCCAAATTTAATATAATCCTAACTTAAGTCTTTTCCTCTATGTAGACTATAAACCAATGAAGTAAAACCTCACTTCTACAAATTAGCCGGGCTCTTTATTGCAATTTTTTAAAAGAAGGAAATAAAACAGCTGGGAAAGACCCCAACATTGCATTGAGGGCTGTGCTGAGAGAGGAGGAGGAAGCAGATTAATTTTGGTTTTAAATGGTTTCGTGGAACCACAAGTTCAGTAAACATATTTACTACCTCCCCATAAATAAGTGGAATAGCTGCACGACATGAGATTCCTTAGGAGACAAAGCCTTTGCAGATAAAAGTGCATGTTTATTGCATGCCTACAGTATGTCAATTGCAGTATAGGATCCACAAATGATGTTATAAGCTGCTTGGATCGGGATCAAATGTTAGATGACCAGAATGATGGTGAAGAGGAAGGCACAGGCTTGATGAAGGAGTGACTGAAAATAATTCTCTCTTTGCCTGAAGGCCACATTCACCCTTGGCCTATCTGCTAAGGGCTGTGTGGGGTGAGTGTGGACCAAAGCAGGTATAGCCAGCACACTCTCTCACATGCATGCATATATAGCACATAAACAGAACATATGCGCAGGTACACAGCCCTGCTTCTCAGCTAAATTAATGGGCGGGTTATCGATTGGATGACTAGGGAAGGAGCAACTTGGATCCTTATCTGGGTACTGCCCATGTCAGTGTGGGGCAAATGCAACACTCTCTCTCTCTCTCTCTCTCTCTCTCTCTCTCTCTCTCTCTCTCTCTCTCTGGTGGAAATGAAACATTCCCTCCCCCAGCCCTACCCGGCAACAACCTTTACCAATCCTACTTCACATGCTCCTAGAGAGTTTATACCTGGGTGGAACATGACCTTGAACTGTCAGCATGTGACAGCGGCCACTCCCCAGGAACTACTTTGACTGGCCAGCTAAACCAGGTGAGGGTAGTCAATGGGTCTTAAATCTTCAGTGAGTTAGGAACTTCTCCTGCATGCAAAAACAGGCTTAGGTGGATTGAGCAGATGAGATCAATAATGGGTCCAACAGTCAAGAAGGCAGGAAGTGAGGGGCAGATGGGGCCAGGGGCGTAGGAAGATGGGGCGGTGGGGGCGGTGCGCCCCGAGTGACGCGATCCCAGGGGCGCCATCGCTGCTGCCCGCGCCCGCCCCCAAACGTGTGCCCTGCCCCTGCGCGCGACACGCCCTGCCCCAAAACGCGCACCATGTCACTGCACACGGTGCACCCCGCCCCAAAATGCGCACCATGTCACTGCCCACGGCGTGGCCTGCCCCCAAAATGCGCACCACGTCACTGTGCACGGTGCGCCCCGCCCCCAGAACGCATGCCACGTCACTGGGGGCAGCACGCCTGTTCTCCGCCCCCAGGGGCGGAGCATGAAGCTCCGCCGCTGGATGGGGCTCATCAATCTGGGAAGGCAGCTCATCTAGGAGAAGGAAAACTCTGATCGTTTGCGACTGGACTTAATTGTCAGGGGTCCATTTACCTTTACCTTTTTGAACCTCTTCTGCTTTGCAGGATATCTTCAGGAGAAGGAAAGGCTAAGGCAGGCATCCCCAGACTGCGGCCCTCCAGATGTTTTGGTCTACAACTCCCATGATCCCTAGCTAACAGGACCAGTGGTCGGGGAAGATGGGAATTGTAGTCCAAAACATCTGGAGGGCCGAAGTTTGGGGATGCCTGGGCTAAGGAGTAAACCCTACACAGATCAAGAGTGGAGTCCCTGAGATGGTTGGATAGCTCCTTATACACCTCCTACAAGCAACTCCTACAGCCAAGCCACGTATGGCTCTGCTTTCCTTGGGACCACGTCTGGGCAGCCCAGGACCTCCATACACACTGCCTAGGCTTGCACCCTGAGGAGGTCATTTTGATGCTGCTAACCTCCAAGACAGATGGGTGCCAAAAATAAATTTGTTATTTCTTTCTTACATTTATATCCCGCCTTTCCTCCACAGAGCTCAGCTTATCTCCCTCCTCATTGAATCCTCACAAGAACCCTTTGTGGTAGGTCAGACCAGTAGACTGCCACTGGTCACCCAGTGTGCTTCATGGCGAACTGGGTACTTGAACTGTGGTTTACCAGGTCCTAGTCTAACACTCCAACCACTGTACCACACTGGCTTAATGGGTGATGCTTTTTTTAAAAAAAGCCTGAATGAATGATAGAGAGGGGTGTGAATGTGTCTGTAGCAGGGAAGGGGTCAGCAAACTTTTTCAGCAGGGGGCCAATCCACTTTCCCTCAGACCTTGTGGGGGGCCGGACTATATTTTGAAAAAAAATATGAACGAATTCCTATGCCCCACAAATAACCCAGAGATGCATTTTAGATAAAAGGACACATTCTACTCATGTAAAAACATGCTGATTCCCGGACTGTCCGCGGGCTGGATTGAAATGGCGATTGGGCCGCATCCGGCCCCCGGGCCTTAGTTTGGGGACCCAGGTCTGTAGCATAAATTAGCTGACTCTGCAGAGCCAAAATTCACATTTATTGCTCTGCCCACTTTTGTCTCTGCCTCCACCACCAACAGGCTTCCTCAACCTCGGCCCTCCAGATGTTTTTGGCCTACAACTCCCATGATCCCTAGCTAGCAGGACCAGTGGTCAGGGATGCTGGGAATTGTAGTCTCAAAACATCTGGAGGGCTGAGGCTGAGGAAGCCTGACCTACAACTAGCATGTAGCCCCTGGAAGGCTGCCCAAAAGGAAATATGACCTTAGGACTGAATATGCTTTCCCATCCTTGAGTTTCATGACATGGCCTTTAGTAAAGTTCTAGCTAGGGAACAACGGTTAGTTTTTTGTGTGTTGGTTTTTCACATGAGTAGCATTCTCTTATGTGCATGTTACCTGTGACTACCGTTCCTTTTAAAAAAAACACAACTGGAGCCAACTCTCCACCCTCATTGCAACAAAATCTGCTGCCGGGAAGAATGAGGACAAAGATGTCAGGGCTTGAGAAAATAAATGGCAGCCTTTTCCTGCCATCTGCTACTCATCAGCAAGCCAAGGGAGGCACAATGCACACCTGCAGGCAGGAGCTGGAATGCCACAGAGACAAGTAGCTTTAGCAACTGTGCCCAAAGGCTACAGAAACAAACACACTGAATGGAAAAAGGAAGAGCTTTAAGACTTCCTGTCCCCTTCCTGTGTCTCACAATAGAATGCAGGTTCTCCAGAGAATTGACCTGTCTCTTTGCATTTGACCCCGACCTTACCAACATGGGTGTAGACAGGGGGGGGCAGGGGGGGCAGCTGCCCCCCCCCTAGAAGCAAAAAATTATTGTATTTTACAGACCATAACCAATACTTTGCCCCTCCAAAAACTGAAGTGGAAAGGGCTTTGCTTTAGCAAGAGCAGCTCTCCACTTGCTGGGGGCGGGAACACAGCTGTAACAAAAACACATCAAATAAATAAAGCAAAGTGGCTACCAGTACTTAAGCAGTTAAGACAATGGAGCAGAATATCCCTTCAGGCAAGGTTCACCCTATTCACCCTATTGTTATTCAGTGGGAGTTGTTAATGGGCATTCAGGGATCGCATTAACAGTTCTATTGGCGATTTAATGAGGGTGCAGAGGATTCAATTTGACTAAGGTGGCCCTGCAAGGCTAAAAGGAAGTGAATAAGAAGGGGGGGCTGTAGCTTTGATAGACACAGTGATGTTTATAAAAAGCATTGGTGTTCCAGTCTGCCCCTCCTCCTGCATCTGTATACTGTAAATCAGGGGTGGCCACCTCCCAAGAGACTCTGATCTACTCACAGAGTTAAAAACTGGGAGTGATCTACCCCCTTTTGGGGGGTTCAGGTCAAAGCTGTTGAGTTTTTTTAAGGAAGGGAAGCCCTGTTTTGGGGGGTTTAGGTCAAACTTGTTGAGCTTCTTTTAGGAGGGAGGGAGGCCCATTTTTGTTTAGGGCTTCAGGTCATAGTTCAGCTTTTTTTAGGGAGGAGGAAAAATTTGGGTGAGCTTTTTTTAGGGGTGCCAGTGATCTAGCAGTGATCTACCACAGACATCCAGTGATCTACTGGTAGATCACAATCTACCTGTTGGACGTGCCTGCTGTAAATCAAGCAGAGAGAAAGCTGCTTACAAGGCTCCTGTACAGGTGCACCGGTATCTTCCTCTTGCTTCAGAGTTCTAGCATCACAGCGTCACCCAGAGGCACCCACAAATGTGAGTTATCCCTCTCTCTATTTCTTCCTTCCTTCCCTCCCTCTTCCATCCTCAATAAAATACTGGGGGGGGCAGATAAGCCCCACATAGAAAGCCCATCAACATGGGGGGGGGAGGACTCTTTAAAATACAGTATTTACCAGTAATTTCTTTGGGGGGGGAGGCACCTAGGCCTCTAGGAGTTGGCTGCTATGCCTAGGACAATTCAAGAAAGCAGAATCATGCATACGCTATGGTAATATATCAATAGAATCATGGAATTGTAGTCGGAAGGGACCACAAGGGTCATCTAGTCAAACCCCCTGCAATGCAGGAATTTTTCCCCAATGTGGGGCTTGAACCCACAACATGGTTGAAATATTATGCTGATATGCAGCAACGCCTCGGAGCTGTCGTGACTGCGGCCGTGCCTTCCCTCGCCCTCACCCGCCCTGCCACCCCCTCTCGTCTGCCCGACCCTCCCATCCTCTTGCTGCAGAGTTCCAGCTTCACAGCATCACCCAGAGGCACCCACAAATATGAGTTATCCCTCTCTCTATTTCTTCCTTCCTTCCCTCCCTCTTCCATTCTTAATAAAATATGGGGGGGGCAGATAAGCCCCACATAGAAAGCCCATCAACATGGGGGGGATGACTCTTTCACATACGGTATTTACTAGTATTTGGGGGGGGGCACCTAGGCCTCTAGGAGTTGGCTGCTATGCCTAGGAGTAGGACAATTCAAGAAAGCAGAATGATGCATATGCTATGGCAATATATCAATAGAATCATAGAATTGTAGTCGGAAGGGACCACAAGGGTCATCTAGTCCAACCCCCTGCAATGCAGGAATTTTTTCCTAAGGTGGGGCTTGAACCCACAACATGGTTGAAATATTATGCTGATATGCAGCAACGCCTCGGAGCCGTCGTGACTGTGGCCGTGCCTTGCCTTGCCCTCGCCCACCCTGTCACCCCCTCTTGCCTGCCCGACCCTCCCGTCCTCTCCAGCCAAGCAGGGTAGCCGCCGCCGTTGCCAGCCCCAGAAGCACAAGGTGGCCGCTGCCGCCGCTGCCGCCACCACGATGTCGTCAGGCCAGCTGGCCCTGTAGCCCCGCCCACGTTCCCACTTTGTGGCCCCGCCCCTGAATGATCATGGCTTGCCCCCCCCCCCTAGTTTTGATCCTGGCTACGCCCTTGCTTACCAACAGACTTGGTTGCACAGGAACCAGGAATTAGGAAGGAAAAACATCTTACTGGACAGAGGCGGCAAATTTGGTGTTGCCCCACCAACTTCAGCCAGCCCCCAGCTGCCTGCCTTCTTACTTTCAACCAATCCAGGGGATGTGATTCCCTGTCACCTTCCTCCTCCTCCTCCTCCTCCTCCTCCTCCTCCTCCGTGTCGGTGCTGCCCTTGTAGAACACAGCAAAGAGGGTGGGGAATTAGTTGGCTCTCTGTGTTATAGACTCTGGCTCCCCCTATTGTTTTGGCTCCCTGTATTCTGCCGCACCAGTCCAAATGGACATCAGCCGCATCTAGTACTGGACCCTCCACTGATGTGAACACATTACATACATGTAAGGAGGTCAAATAGGCAAGTATCTCCTCCCACACAGTTCTGGCTTCATTGCCCAACCCTGTGTCTCCCCTCATCTCATCTATTTTTTTGTATGTTCTTTAGTATCAGTCCCTTTAATAGCAACCTCAGAACCTCAACTAGTGGAGTGTGAACAGGTTTGAGACCAGAAGCAAGGGTGTGTGAGAGAGACTGAGGACTTGTAATAATAATAATAATAATAATAATAATAATAATAATAATATATTATTATTATTATTATTATTTATACCCCGCCCATCTGGCCGGGTTCCCCCAGCCACTCTGGGCGGCTTCCAACAAAATATTAAAATACAGAAATCCATCAAACATTAAAAGCTTCCCTAAACAGGGCTGCCTTGAGTTGCCTTCTAAAGGTCTGGTAATTGTCGTTCTCTTTGACCTCTGGTGGGAGGGCATTCCACAGGGTGGTCACCACTACTGAGAAGGCCCTCTGCCTGGTTCCCTGTAACTTGGCTTCTCGTAGCGAGGGAACCACCAGAAGGCCCTCGGCACTGGACCTCAGTAATTCCCAAGTTATGCAGAAGTGCTTGTCTCTGCACCCCATTAGGTACCTCTGGGTACTTTGCACCCACCACATAGTAGGAGAGAAGGAAAAGGAAGTGAGGGCCACTATCTGATCAGCTTACTTGAGAGGGAACCGGCTCCTTTTGCAAGTTGCATTTCTGAAGGTAACTAAATGCTTCTAAGCATGCGTACATTAGGTACTCATTCAAACCACAGAGAAACTAGCAGCTGGGGTCTGTACAATGCATGTATATCTGCCATGCAGCAATCTGTCTTTTTAAAAATTGCATGATCAAATAAGGAGATATGGGGGTAAGCTCTGTCCCTCAAGGTTTGAAGGAAGCTGAAAATCCCTGCAATCTGAAAGATGATTCTCACATGCCTGTCAGTACTTGCCATACACAATGTATACCTATTTTCATAAGGCGTGAAGCAGGTGATGACAAGGCTCTCTGTACCTGATGCTTGGCTTGCTGTATGATTTGTCTCTTACCCGTTAACAGGTGAATCTCTTTGTCTTGAAAGAGCTGGGTGACACAAGCACTTGTCTGCATGGGGAGAGCATTTCTAGCTTTTCAAAGATGACATGAATTCCCAAGTCTGAGGCATCACCTTCTATAGCAAAGATTGCATCAGTTTGGTCTGAGCATAGGCAGTGGCTCCAAAAATCTTTGATATATGTCTGCACTGTGGGACACTATTGCTGATTTATCAGGTGGAAGAGCTTAGGAGGAGAGAGGGAGAGGGAGGGAGGGAGGGAGGGAGGGAGGGAGAGGGAGGGAGGGAGGGAGAGAGAGAGAGAGAGAGAGAGAGAGAGAGAGAGAGAGAGAGAGAGAGAGAGAGAGAGAGAGAGAGAGAGAGAGAAGCAGATTGTCTGAAGGCAAGCAGCTTTACAGAAAACCTTATCTAACCCTATTGCTGTTTAGAGGCTAAGAAACAGATACTAAATCACTGCTGCTCCTTTATTTCTATTTTATTTTTTTGGAAGATGTACAAGCAACACATCACCAGAGGGAACATCCCTATCACTCTAGATAACGCACCAGTGATCAAATGACTGATTGCATGTCGGCCACATCATATTGGCTAGGGGGAAATTCAATTTTAGTAGCTCTCCCCAGCTCATGAAACCCTAATAGCCTTTAAAAACTCTTATAAAAACCACCCAAATGAAAGCTGTGATATGGCTGACTAGCACACAAGTCAGCCCACTGAATTATGACTTGGAGCCACTGATTTCAAGGGATTAAGGAAGAAGCTGATCAACACGGTTGTCATGATTCTCCTAGTACGTTTGGAGTTTCTTTTCTCAGCAGGTGACTGAGACCACATAGAAGTAAGCAATTGGATGAACCCATCTCTACAATTCTGTGATTCTGTGATTCTATGAATCATAGGATCATAGAATTGTAGAGTTGGAAGGGACTCCGATGGTCATCTAGTTCCCTGCAATGCAGGAATCTCAACTAAAGTATCCCTGACAGATGGCCATCCACCTCTTCTTAAAAGCCTCCAATGAAGGAGAGCCCACCACCTTCTGAGGGAGTCCATTCCACTGTCTGAAGCAGGTACAGGGGAACTTCCAGCTGTTGTTGGATTCTAGCAGTACCCATGGTCAGGGATGATGATTGGTGCTGGAGTCCAGCAACATCTGGAGGGACACAAGTTCCCCATCCCTGGAGATGCTAGGCAGACAACCCAGCACTCTCATCTCCCATAGTCTGGAAGTTCGCTGGGTAGACTTGAGCTTTCAGAATAAGCTACCCCACAGATGCCACAGAGACAGATGTGAATGTGGAATGTAAGTGGGACCTGCATAAAAGGTTGTAGTTCGAAGTGCTCCTGTTCACTGTTCCAGTAAGTCAGCCATGCCTTCTTCTGTGAGACTCCATTCCTCAACAGCAGAGGCGGTTTTGGGGTAGCATGACTGGTGTGGTCACACTGGAAGCCATGCTGCAGGGTGCACCACAACAATGCTGCAGAATGGAGTGAGAGAGGCAGGGGGTGCCAAATTTTAACATCGTACTGGGTGGTAATGAAATTTGAGAGCTCAAATTCGTCACTGCCAACAGATAGTTTCATGACCTATGAGTATGCTCAGTCTTCATGTGGGCGTTTTGAAGGTTTCTTCCCTACGAAACACTTTCCCCCCTAGTGTTTTGGGTTGGTTGGTTGTACTACTGGAGACACTGAGATTCCCTCCCGCCCCAGCCTCCTGATATCTCCCTGTTGCATTTTAGTTTTGGCTTCCTAAGCATCGGCACTCAGATCTGAACATCAAAAATAGTGAGAATGAAGGAGCAAGCAGAAAGTGGAGCAAGAGTGATAGCCCGGGAAAAAAAAGGTGTACAAATCTTTTCACCATAGTCTACCTAGAGGTAGCCAGGAAGGTAATACCCAGGGGCCCTAATGTCACAAATAGCTATCATGAAATTTCAACATACAAGAATTTTAGAAGCACATGTGTAACATATACATTTGAAATCAAAAAACCATCATCTGAAGGCATTGGTAAAATTCCAGTTGGTGTTAATAGCTGTGAGTTGAACTGATTCTTACCAGAGTCAAAGCCAAGCTGTTCCTGAGTGGTAGAAGAGAGACCTCTTGCGGCTTTTTTAAAAAATGGCACAGTCTAATATAAACCAATGCATTTAAAGTACCCAAACATTATTTAAGCAGAAAGAGGCTTAAAAAGATTTCACTGAGTTGAAAACTGTGATCTTAAAAAAAAAAATCATTGCAGGAGGGAAAATAAAGAGGAAGATAGTGATAGCTATGTTTAAACAGGCCCTAAATTTATAAAAGAAGTGCATGGCAAAGCAAGTGCTAGAAATTACCCCAGAACTGGCCTTATTAAACATATTCCAAGACAACAACGCCCACGCAGAATACAAAGAACTCATAACCCACCTACTGTCAGCAACCAGAAACATCATAACCAGACACTGGAAAGACCTGTCAGGAGTAAGCATGAACCATTGGTATCAAGCAGTATGGGAAACAGCCCTACTAGAAAAACTAACCAGTAAGCTGAAAATGACACGGGGACAAACAGAAGAAGACACCTTCACCCCAATATGGTTCCCCTTCATCAATTACACAGCCCAACAAGACAATGACAAAAACCCACTGTCAGCATACAAATCAATATGGTTAAACTAATCAAAAGCACCCACCCACCCCCACTCACACAAGAAACCAAAGACCACCACAGCCATCCACAAATGAATAATCACACCCTACGCCAATCCCCGACCTCTCACCAATGAAGGAACACGAGCAAACAACAGAGAACCCGCACAAACAACGCTGACCCTGAACCTCTGCATATATCAAGAAAAACAGAAACATAGGCACCCCACCCCACCCACTCCCCCATCCCGCCCACCTCTTCCCCCCCTTCTTCCTAATGTCTCAACAAGCAAGATTGATGTGTAACAATGGAAAAATTATGAGACACTGCATTACCTTTGTAAACCAAGAAAACCCTCAATAAAATTTTAAAAAAGAAGAAGTGCATGGCATAACATTTGATGCAATGTGGAAGGAAACATTATAACTCATCCCCTTAAGACTGGCTGAGATGTTCCCTCTGGCAAAACCCTTAAACTGCACCAGCTAAATGACCTGTTCCTTTCTATTTGAGGTAGCCACTGAAGTAAACTGCAAACTATTGGTTATCTCATCCTTTTAGCACCATAGACAGCAGTCCCACTTTCAAGCCACTCTAGCCTTGCAAGTATCCTGCCATGCTCATCTCTGCTGAGATCCCCCTTCCAAGCCCTTTCCCATACACTCGCTACAACTTCTGCTCCACATTTATCTATCTATCTATAGGTCCTTCTGTACCAGGAATGGGTCAACTTATCTAGACTCCCTTCCTTTCCCCCAACTTCAGTACATGCACAGCCACGATGACTTCCTGCTACTTCCTATGGGCCATAGTTTGGTGGTAGATTATCTGCTTTGCATACAGAAGGTCCCAAGTTCAATCCCCGGCATCTCTATGTAGGGTTGAGAGAGAACCTTGCTGGGAACCCTGTAGAAGTTGCTGCCAGTCAGTGTACACCATACTGAGGTACATGGACCAGTGGCCTGACACAGTATAAAGCAGACCCCTGTGTTCCCTATGGTGTAATGAACTGTGAAAGAGTCAGTGGATTCCCAGTGGAAACTGCCAAAAATGCAAGACGGTCCTTCCAAACATTACACTCCATAGTTCAATGAATTTAAGGGAAGAGATGCATTTTTGCCTTGGTGTGAGAGATGTTATGATCTGAAACTGGGATGGGGTATCACATTGCCACCCAGCTGCAACAGAGGGACAAGTGAGACATCTGACCTGCCCTACAGTACCTTTATGAAACAACTGGTACCCAAATGTACTGATTTTCCTCTTCCTTTTTGGATTGTATCTTTCAACCTTGGAACCAAGGGAAGTCAACCTTGGTTCCATATACTGGTATTTTTATTATTACTTTAATACCCCACTTTGTCTCTCAAGATGGTGTGCTTCTCCTCCCCATTTTACACTCACAGCAACCCTGTGACACAGCCTAGACTGAGAGACTGTGACTGGCCTAACACCACCCAGGGAACTTTATGGCTGAGTAGGGATTTGAGCCCTGGTCTCCCAGCTCCTGGTCCGACACTCTAAATCACTGCACCAAACTAGCTCTTGTTGTTGCACTCAGATTCCCCCCCCCCCCCGAGGAATCACCATGCTGGCTGGGGATGGTGGGAGTTGGAGTCTAAAAGCATTTGGGGGGTCCCTAGCTAGCATACCCAGGTGGTGCTGTGGTTAAACCACTGAGCCTAGGGCTTGCTGATCAGAAGGTTGGCGGTTCGAATCCCTGTGATGGGGTGAGCTCCTGTTGCTTGGTCCCAGCTCCTGCCAACCTAGCAGTTCGAAAGCACGTCAAAATGCAAGTAGATAAATAGGAACCGCTACAGCGGGAAGGTAAACGGCGTTTCCATGTGCTGCTCTGGTTCACCAGAAACGGCTTTGTCATGCTGGCCACATGACCTGGAAGCTATACACCGGCTCCCTCGGCCAATAATGCGAGATGAGCGCGCAACCCCAGAGTCGGTCACGACTGGACCTAATGGTCAGGGGTCCCTTTACCTTTACCTTAGCTAGCATACTAGCCATTATTTTAAATGGTGAAAAAACCCCAAAAGCTTTGATAGAAAGGTAGTATAAAAGGCAGGAAATGAAATATGTACCTCAAATATTCTCGCTGTAAATAAAACATTCACCTCTACATAGAGACACAGAGAAGTCACAGAAACAAAGGGTTGAAGGGGACCACAAGGGTCAACTAGTCCAACCCCCTGCAATGCAGGAATCTTCTGCCCAACGTGGGGCTTGAACCCACGACCCTGAGATTAAGAGTTTCCTACTCTACCAAGTGTGAGGACGTGCAGTAAAACAAGCCTGCAAACTGTAATCACATAACCTTCCCAGATTCAGGGGACTGAGATGTCACTATCAGGATCACAGTGGGCAAGTAAGGTTAATGCCTTCGCTTTTCAGCCATGCCCTCCTAAAGACTGGTTCATTTACATGGCTATGAGGCTTAGTTTTCAAAAGTTCCCGGGGATGTGGGTGCAGCTGAGGAGTGTAGATGCATACATTACATGTAGTTTTACCCTTAGGTATTTTAAGTGACAGAATAGTCTAAGGAACATAAATGTTTGTTTAAAGCTGGTTCCCACATTACCACCTGGGCATATGGTTTCCAAATAATATAGTACAGTTAGTATTGCCACCATGGTCCTATGTTCACAAGCAGCTGCTTCCAAGTTTTGCATTTGACCTTCAATTCATTCCCCAGAAATATCCCTCCATTATTTTGTAAATAGTGGAAGGGTGTGTTTTTTTCTTCCCAGATTATTTGACCACAGCAGAAAGTCACTGAGGAGAAACAAAGCTGCCTTTGCATGCGGTGCAACAGGAACCCAAAGCTTAAAGAGATCTGTCTCACCAGAGTCTGGATAGTCATGGCATCAATAAATGCAAATCTAACAGTTACTCTTCCAGACTGAAACAGAGGTGAGCACAATCCACAAACAACAGGAACACGCCGAGCATATCCACATTCCCTGTTCTCATGCTTCTGCAACTAGTTCAAAGCTCAAACGTGATGCTAGGCTTTGCAAAATCCTCAGGCAGAGCAAAGAGCTACCAGCGTCATCTGAGAGCTAACATACAGGGCCGGCTCTACGTAGACCCCCGGTGTGCAGGGCACCATGGCGCTGGCCCGGCAGGAGGGCGCCACGAGCTGCGCCCGCCCGCTGGCCGGCCGGTCCGCTGCGCAGCTGCGCGCGGCGCCCACCTGCCCACCGCGCTGGGAAACGGGGCGGGAGGGCGCCAGAGAGATCGTGCTATGCCTGCCCTCCCGCCCGCCATGCAGCAGCGCCGTGCAGCAGCGCCGCGCCCACCTGCCCACCGCGCTGGGAAACAGGGCGGAAGGGCGCCGGAGAGATCAGGCGCACCATGGCGACAGGGGCGCTTAAGACGGCGCTGCTAACATACAATGAGAAGTGGCCTGGAAACACAAAGAGATTCTTTACAGTATTTCTGAGCAGTGATATTAGCAAAAAATAACTTAGCAAAACAACCTTTGAAGGGGAAAACTTTACTTACAGGGGTGCTGCCATCTGAAAAGGTGTTCATACTGATTGAGCTGCTCATCTTGTCAGATGACAAGGAAGGGGGTGATGGACTGCGCTTCTCCAGATGCTCCTGGCTCTGTAAATCTTGACGCTGTAGATATTCACGCCATGCTCTCTGAATGCTGTATGTAATTTGAAACATGGGTGAATAGAGAAACCTCTTATATATGCGCACACTACTGAAACATTTCCCTCCAATGGGGGCCTGATAGAAGGTAATCTCGCAGAGCCAGAGTGAAATTTTGCACAGTGTTGGAATTTCAATGAAAATCTTTCATCTTTTGAAATTGGACTTTCAAATATATGCTTTTCCAAAAACACAGGGTACAAACCCAGCCCAAAATCCAAAGCCTGCTTGTTTCTTTTCAAGGGAAGCGCTAAGTGCATGCTTCAAGCTGCAGACCTCTGCGCACTTACTTGCAGTAAGTCTCACTGAATTCAATGGGGCTTACTTAAAAAAAGACTTATATAGGATTGTGTTGCTTGTTTAGTTTATGAAGTTTTAAAACAATAATGTAAAGTATCAACTTAAGTGGCGTGTGGTGGAATTTTTCATAGGGGAGCAGTTAGGGCCAGAGACACCAACTTTCAAGAGTGATTTGAGGGGGGCGCACCAACGTTGCATGCATGAGCATCGCACCTCCCTCCCTAAGTCAGACAGAAGCTTCCCAGGCTTTGGGAAAGAGGCACTAGGCTTTAATACCTTAATTTGCCAGGAACATTTAGGGGGACAGCTTTGATCCCTTAGTCGACCGACCACGCACCACTGATCAACTTGTCAATTTCCATATGAAATCTAACAGACAGAATTTGGCATGTTGAGGGCTGGGGGAAAGCAAATTAGGAAGAGCAGGAACTTGAATTTAGATACATCTGACTTATTCACTTCTCTCCACTAACCAACCAACCCCTTCCCACCTTCTTAAGCTTTACATTTAGCCAGTAGTGGTTGGTGGCAGGGAGTTGCATGGCTCACCTGGTTTCCCAACATGAGATCAGAAGGTCAAGAGGGTTAGAATGGTGCAGCCACAGTAGCAGAACCAAAGCAGCACTTCTGCACCTGCACCAACCTCCCCTCCCTCTCATCTCAGTTACCAGCAGCAACCTTCGCACTGGGAAGCCAGGTAAGCAATGCTGTTCTACTCCAGCCCCACTTGTGCCCACACTAGGGTAGCCAAACAGAAATGAGGGCAGGGTTTGTGCCCCTTTCAAAGCTGTGCAGAAAAGGAAATTTCAGCAACTGTAGCTTTTGCAATAAGCCTGCCAATATTTCCTCTTCTGCATAGCAATTAGAGGTGCACAAGTCCATTCCATCTTTTGCTATCTGGTTACCGAGTTCTACCTACCTACCTACCTACCTACCTACCTACCTACCTACCTACACACACACACATACACTGCTTTTTCTAAAAAGAGTGCAAAGCAACTTGATTTGTTTTATATCAAGGGGGAAAAAACCCAATACAATCTTATTTAATACATAGACATATGCACAGATGTATTAATGTGTTAATTAGCTCACCAATGCCAAGATGCCTGTTATCAGCAACAATGATTTTGTGAATGGCCCCTGTTAATTATGCAATTATCGCCGTCTAGGTGTTCTATATTTTATTTGCCTCTGACCTCAGTGCTCACAGGTCCCCCCCCCTCACATGTGAATACACAACCATAACTAGGGATAACACTTCAGACACCTGATGAATCGAATGTAGTCAATGAAAGTGTATCCCATAATAAATGTGTTAGTCTTTACGGAACCACAAGACTCTTTGTTGTTTTTGCTGCAATAAACTGGCAACACAGCTACTCTGGAACCAGAGGCATATGCAACAGAGACCATGGAAAATATATGCATTTCCTACATTTTGATATGCACAATCTTAAAACAGGTTTCCAATACAGTCTTTAAAATAAATAAAAAATTGGGATTATTGAGAAGTCAGGTGCTTGGTTACAACCCTGTGGGAGGTGTATATGGGAGGTGACAAGGTTGGATGGCCACCAGGTGGCAGTGTAATATCAAACAAATTAGCTTTCAAATTAGAATAGTTACAGTAACTCAGATAAAATTTGTTCATTAGAAGATTGTCTGTATAAATCCTATTTGGCACCTGTATTGGGTTTGAAATTGTTTCTACATATGTTTATATTGTTGATGCTTATATTGTTAAATCGCTTTGGGTTGTTTCGTGGGAAGTGATTCATGCACAAACAAAATCCCAGACAACAACTCCTTGAGATTCTGGTCAAATCTACAAATTCTTGTGTCAATTCTTTATTTTATTTTCGATATACTTCCAAACACTTTAAAAAAATAATAATAATCCTCTTTGGCATATAGAAGCTGAGCACCTAAGCTCTTTACTCCACAAAAGGCCAATATATTTTGCATCATCCCAAGTTCTTAGTGTTTGGTTTTGGGTTGTGTTTTTACTATTTTTTGTTGGGAGCCACCCAGAGTGGTTGGGACAACCCAGTCAGATGGGCGGCCTATAAATAAATTATTAGTATTAGTATTATAGGAAGGGAGGAATCTAACATGTTTTCTGCCTTTAGAGAATAACCCACGTGTTATTTCCATTTAGTGATGGGCGAGCTCCTTCCATTTAAACTGGAAATTTAAACTCCCATCATCCCAAACTTAGCAGGACCAGTGGGCAAGGATGATGGGAACTGCAATCCAAAAACAGCTGGAGATCAAAGTTTGGAAAAGCCAGGTCTACTTGTAGGCTTCCCACAGGCAACTGGTGGGCCACAGTGAGAACTAGATGCTGGACCAGATGGGTTTTTGGTTTGATCTTTTGAGGTCCTTATGAGTAAGCATGCAAAGTACTGTAGCACACAACTATATATGCACCAATGATAAACTGATTTTTTCAGTATGAAGAAGGCACTCAGTTAAAAAGAGGAAAAGTAAAGGCAGTTACAGTACATTTCTAAAACGGGATCTAGAATTTTCACACCACACCACTAGCTTCTATCCAAACCCTACTTAAACTCTTCGTATTCCTTCATCTACCTACAATCTGCTTCACTAAAAGGATACACTTGGTTTTAATTTGAAATCTTATGTCCCATAAATATTCTAGTAATATTTTAACATTCGCTAAATTGCTTGAGCTTGAGCTTTTTGATCTGAAAGTAGGATTCAGTTTAGTAATGGAAAAGGTTATCTAGGAAAAGTAATCTTTGGCAAGTCTTACAGAGTCAAATTGAGGCTCAAACTACAGGCCAGAGGCCAGTTAAGCCAGAGTAGGGGAACTCACCCTCCCCCAAGCACGCACACACACACACACACACACACACACACACACACACTGATGTTGCTGGACTCCAGCTCCCATCATCCCTCACCATTGGCCCTGCTGGTCAGGTCTGATGGGGTGTGGAGTCCAGTAACTTCTGGAGTGTCACATGTTTCCCACTCCCGGCTTAAGCACACATCTGTTTTCTCCCTTCCAGCTGGGAAGATAAAGACCTGTTTTTTTAGAGCAAAAGTTCATGAGCAGGGTAGATGCTAAATGCTCTCCAAAGGAAACTGCCTTGCACCAAATCAAGCCATTGGCCCATCAAGCAGCATTGTCTACTCTGACTAGCAGAGGCTTTCCAGGGTTTTTGAGAAGTGTCTTTCCCAGCTCTACCTGAAGATGCTGGGGATTGAACCTTGAATCTGTGCGTGTAAAGCCTGTGCTCTGTCCCTGAGTTACGGCTCAACCTGCGGCTCATCTGCTTCTGACTTAGCAGCCTTTTTGAGAGTTGCATCCTCAGATACAATCAATTCTGCCACACTGCTAATCAATGGGCTGGAGCATCTGAGAAGGGAGGGGATGAAAACCTTTTCACCTTCCCTACCACTGCTAAAATGAAAGACAAGGAGTATATTCTGGGGACTGGGAGAAAAGGCTTCTGGGGGTAGAGTCAGCCAGCAACTTATAAAACACCCCAAAAGAGGTCAAAGGAGGACACAGATTTGCATCAAAATTGCATATGCTAATTTATATGTACAGCTGCAGTTAGAAATGTAGATCTGTGTGCCTGCTCATTTTGCCATTCAGGTGATCACTGTCTTCTCTGAAAAGCCGGTTATAAATATGCATCATCACAGAAGTGCCTTGCCAGGTGGGGTAGAGTTCCTATGCTAGCTTCCCAATAGATGGGGCACTGCTGCTTACCAAGAAGAGGAGAGGAAAGGGTGACATGGCAGGGAGGTCAACATGCTGGAAACACATTGGCAAGAGTGCCAGATTGGCTCCACTGGTGTGCTTGCACCACACTGACCTCCCTGGTGCCTCACCTCAACCGCTTGCGGCAACTGGTGAGGATTTTGTATAGTGCCTCCCCCCCCCAACCTGGGGAGCTGCTTCTGTATCCCAGTTCAAAGTGCTGGTGTTGACCTATAAAGCCTTAAACAGCCCAGGACCTACCCAGACCCTGAAATCATTCTCTGGGGCCCTTCTTCATGTGCCCCCTCTACAAGAAGTCTGGAGAGTGGCAAATGAGAACGGACGTTTTCTACAGTGGCTCCCCATTTGTGGCACCTTCATTATACACATTTAGGCACGAGATGAAAGCGTTCTTCTTTGGATGTTTGACATCTGATGCCCTTTTAAATGTGTTGTGGGAGGGGCTGATTGCTGCCCCCCCTATTTTCCTTATGTATTTTGTGCAATTTTATGTTGTGAACCACCCTGAGATCTATGGATGAATGGCGGTATACAAATTTAATAATTAAAAATAAAATAAAATGACTTCAGGGCCCCTGCTCTACATTCTAATGCAACTTTTTATTTACACTGGCCTCTTTTGCATCTGACCACCATAGAGAAGCTTTCAGATAATGCAACATCAGCCTCTCAGCAGCCATAAAACACCTGGGATCCAGCATCAATACCTATCTTCTTTTTCGTATCACACTGACTCTCTTCCATCTTCCCTCAGAATTCATAACCAGCACAAAATGTACCATGCAAAAACTTCCTCTGTGGCATTTGTATATTGCATTTGCACTCCACAGTAATTTTTAGTTTTATATGATTTAAAAGGGATCAAATATGCTCTTGTTACCTTTTTCTGTTAGATTAATCCTAACCTTACATGTAAGGAAGCAGAAGGAAGACACTTAAAAATCAAAGGCAATCAGCCAAATAAAGCGTCTCCCTAGAGCTCCGGCAATGTTGCTGCATTTCTAAAGCAAACATAAAAGAGTAGACTTTATATCACTTACACTTTCACTTTGGATTCCAAGGGCTGTAAATTAATGTGATATTTCTCAATATTATTCTCCACATCCATAGCAAGCTGATGGCTGTAAAAGAGAGGTTATCCATTAAAATCTATTTCACCATGACATTTGTAAAGTCTCCAAGTACATAGATCCATTTAAAAGAGTACATGCTCCAACTGCTTGCTCTGAAATGGGTCTCCTTTGGAGAAGACACAGGGGCTGATAAGGGAAGTGTTGCTGGGGATCTTAAGGCCAGGCTGCCCTAAAATGTTGCCAAAAGCAGCATAATGGGCTAGTTTTGCCTTTACCAACTTTGACAGATGGGCGGGACCACCCACCTGTCAATCAGCTGCCACCATAATGACATCAGGAGATAGACACCTTTCAAACTTCAAAACTAGCTGAGTGGCACTAGAAGCACACCATGAAAGGTGTGGG
This sequence comes from Zootoca vivipara, assembly GCF_965207765.1. Classification (NCBI taxonomy): domain Eukaryota; kingdom Metazoa; phylum Chordata; class Lepidosauria; order Squamata; family Lacertidae; genus Zootoca; species Zootoca vivipara. The sequence continues at coordinate 77,656,243 of NC_142588.1, read as the reverse complement.
GGAGGTAACAGTGGTTTGTGGGAAACTGCCTTGCAGGCCTAATGAGCCCTATGGTCCAAAAGTTTCCCACCAATGCCTTAACCCTTGCAATTGTCGCTCATGCAGCAGTACTTGGTAGATCAGTAGGGACGTGGATGGCACTGTGGTCTAAACCACTGAGCCTCTTGGGCTTGCCGATCAGAAGGTTGGCGGTTTGAATCTCCACAACAGAGTGAGCTCCCATTGCTCTGTCCCAGCTCCTGCCAACATAGCAGTTCGAAAGCATGCCAGTGCAAGTAGATAAATAGGTATTGCTGCGGCAGGAAGGTAAACAGTTTTTCTGTGTGCTCTGGTTTCTTTCATGGTGTTCTGTTGTGAGCTAGAAGCGGTTTAGTCATGCTGGCCACATGACCTGGAAAGCTGTCTTCTGGACAAACACCGGCTCCCTTGGCCTGAAAAGCCATGCCCCATAGTCACCTTTGAGTGGACTTAACCGTCCAGGGGTCCTCAACCTTACTTTTACCTTACTTGGTAGATCATTATCATCATCACTTTTCTCTTTGCTCTGACCTCTCCTTTAATCCTTACTCTGGCTCCTTTTCCCAATTCCATGCAAGTTCTTCATCCTTGCCTTCAAAACCCTTCATAGTTTTGCTTTCTCTTACTGGTCTGCTTGCATTTTGAAATACTTCCCTATGTGTGACCTTTGCTCATCAAGTTCCCACAGGCGCCTGAAGATCTCCTGCTACCTCAGAACGATTCACCCTTTCTCCTTTGTTGTTCCTTATGCTTCCCACAATACCTCCATTATATCACTTCTATTATTTCCTTCAGGTCCCTCCTCAAAATACTTTGGCACCATCCTGTTTTGGGACTACAACTCCCATCATCCCTAGCTAACAGGACCAGTGGTCAGAGATGATGGGAACTGTAGTCCCAAAACAGCTGGAGGGCCAGGTTTGGCCATGCCTGCTCTACTCCTTATACCCTACTGCAGCGTGCCCCTGTCCTGCCCAATCTTTGCGAGCTTGTAGACACATTTCCCAAGAAAATAACATAGCTGCCAAGTTTTCGCTTTTCTCGCGAGGAAGCCTATTCAGCATAAGGGAAAATCCCTGTAAAAAAGGGATAACTTGGCAGCTATGAAATAAGTACAAGGTAGAGCTTGGGCTTGAGCCCCAGATACTACCCTCCCTAAAGCACGTAAAAACACACATTTCTGAGAAGGAAAGCTGGTGATACTCAAATAAAAAACCCCACCACCCACCCCCTTCCTCAAAAAAGGCCCCAAGGCAAAAAACAAACAAACAAACAAACTGAAACAGGCAAATCACCCCCTCCCCAAAGAGGCACCCCCTAAATATGTCCCCCAAAAACTCTCCAGCCCCTGCCAGTTCCCCAAACTTACCCCTCAACAGCAGTGTTATTTTTGCATTCTCTTTATTCTCTTTTTATTTATTTTTCAAGCAGTCCAGGCAACTGGGCAGCAAAGTATTGGCTTCCAGCTGCCCTGCCCTCTTGCTTTCCTTTCCAAAGAAGAATACCTCTGGGCCACATGTACATGGTATTATAATACTTTGTTTGATGTCTTCATATACTTCATATACACAATCACCCACCCACTTCCAGATCTTGAAACAAAGGGAGAGAGATTAATTTCTACAAGTAAATTAAAAATTGAAAGGAAAGCAAGGGAAGAAAGTAGGGCAGATAGAGAGGGCTATTCTTTATTTTCCTGAAAGCCTAGCTACTGCCCAAAGATTTTTTTAAAAGAGAGAGCAAAAGATGAAGTCCATAAGGGCAAGAGGCCTCAGGACACTATGGGAGGTGACAAGGGGTGCTGTGGTGCCTAAATGTACATAACTGAAATAATTGCCTGTTCTTCCCCCTTATATTCTTGCCTTCATTTCCCCTCCTTTCCTCTGCTGACTGCCTTCTATTAATGTATAGGTTGTAAGAGGGATCTGTCCTTTTATACTTTAGAAAAGGTGACACCTAGATGATGCTGCATAAAGGATATACATGCAGATAGATGCAGACATAGAAGCTCATTTTAGAATTATATTAAAAAATAAAGCAAGATGCTTAAAACTAAACAAATTCCTATCCCACTGATTTCACTAAAAGCATGATGCTTGACTATTCAGAAGTAAGTCTTGTTGAGTTCAGTGGGGCTTCCTCCCAGGAAAATGGGTGTAGGATTGCAACAAAGCTTTAGCTGAGCGATCTGATTAAAGCTGAACAAAAGTCTCCATTAAAATCTACACAAGGTTTTTATTTGGTGGCAATCCAAAAACGTTAGTACTTACTTTTCAAGCAAATATTTCCCATCACTAATTTGCTCCAATATATGTTGCAGCTTTTTGAGTTCTTCCTGCAGTGGGACAAAAATAAAAGATGTCAATGCATTAATTTGATTTACTCAGTGTTTGTCTTGAAGCAAGACACTGCAGCTCTCAGGATAGCTGAATGCCTATAGGAAACCTGCAAGCAGAATGAGTGTCACAGCGACCTCTTCATATTTGATTCCCAGCACCTGATATACAGAGTTATACCACCTCTGATGCTGCAGACTATAAAGCAGGCATCCCCAAACTTCGGCCCTCCAGATGTTTAGGACTACAATTCCCATCATCCCTGACCACTGGTCCTGTTAGCTAGGGATCATGGGAGTTGTAGGCCAAAACATCTGGAGGGCCGCAGTTTGGGGATGCCTGCTATAAAGCCATCACAACTAGAATCGACCCTATTTCCATGACTGTACTGTACTTTGTTTGAACTTTAATTTGTTGCAACGTGTCCTGGGACCTGCTGGTGAATGGCAGGTAATGATGATGGCGCTACAGACAGACAGCAATCTCATCCTCCTTGCCTCTCGTGCAATGGCTGCTGGTTCCAGCTGCAACCTTTGCTGGTGGGAGAGGAAAGCTGTAGATCTAAAAGGGATTGGACAAAGTCATGGACAACAGGTCTATCTGCCTGTTAGTCATGATGGTGACCCACATGTATGTCACTTGCTGGGGACGAAGAGTAAGAAAACATTATTAGTTCCATGTCCCGCTTATCGGCTTTGTGAAGGCTACCCTGTGAAGACTCAATGGACATTTGGTCCAATCCAGCAGGACTCTTCTTGTGTTCAGGTTAAGTGGATTTCCCCATCCGGTTAACATGAGATACAGCTGGAGAAAAGGGTCACCTACATGATGCCCATTAATTGGGGTGGGGAGGGCAAAGGTGGTGCAGTGAGGCAAAGACGAGGCAGAGGCAAGGTAAGGCAAAGAAAAGCCAAGCAGAGTCTGTGGCAAAGATTATTAATAGCAGGACAAGAGTCCCCTGGCCTAACAAGAAAAGCAGAGGGATAAAACATATAAATAGGCTCTACCCTTGATATGAAAAGCAATTACCTGTCCCTGAGAAAGGCATCTTTCTGTGTGAAGGGACCTTTGCTGACATGCTTTTCATTAACAAGTTCTAGACTCAGATTTAGCACAACAAAGAGTTATTCAGGAAAAAACAAACAAACCACAAAAGGCTCAAAGAACCCAATTAGACTAGAAAACAAACACATCATCTCTAACTTAATATATCTCGCCATTCTCTACTGTGCATCAATCCTGTACTAATTTAACATGAAGTGGACTTGAAGGCAATTTAAGAAGTTGAGGCATTGTTTCACGTCTTCCTTTAGCTGATTAGTTTTAGAATGTAATGTAAAGACAAAGGCCAATTGGAACTAAGTGAGGCTCAGGGTGAATTGCTTGCCAGTTTGCGAGGTAAAAAAAACCCTCAAAGTTGACAAGGTTAAGATCATTCTAAAAACAAAAGCAGGAAATGTGCGTTGTACATTGTGCCAAAGCTGACCTGGAAATAAGTCTGGGAATAAAAATAAAGTTTTGGATTTGTTGGCAAGGAGATCCATAGCTCAAACATACCTGTGTTCTGCATTCTCAAATAAAGGGCCAGTTTAGGGCTGAGTCAAAGGTCACCTGATACGGGAGCTAATCCTTTAACGTCTGTAAAGGTAAAGGTAAAGGTACCCCTGAGCATTAGGTCCAGTTGCGGGCGCTCTTTAGGCCGAGAGAGCCGGCGTTTGTCCAAAGACAGCGGTCATGTGCCCAGCATGACTAAGCCGCTTCTGGTGAACCAGAGCAGCGCACGGAAACGCCGTTTACCTTCCCGCCAGAGCCGTACCTATTTATCTACTTGCACTTTGATGTGTTTTCGAACTCCTAGATGGGCAGAAGCTGGGACCAAACAACGGGATCTCACCCCGTCGCAGGGATTCAAACCACTGACTTTCTGATCGGCAAGCCCTAGGCTCTGTGGTTTAGACCATAGCACCACCCGCGTCTGTAGAAAATACTAAACATTGATGGTCTGGTTGAAGCATATGTTGTTATTGCTGCTGCTGACAGATTAATGAGTATCAGAGTGAGGGCCTTCTCAGCGCTGGCCTCCATTTGGAATTCCATTCCCAGGGGGATATCATGGCACAGGCACCCCCAAACTTCCCAGTAAGTACAGTGGTACCTCGGTTTATGAACACAATTGGTTCCGGAAGTCTGTTCATAAACTGAAGCGTTCATAAACTGAAGCGAACTTTCCCATTGAAAGTAATGGAAAGTGGATTAATCCGTTCCAGACGGTCCGCGGAGTAACCGTTCATAAACTGAAGCAAACTTCCCCATTGAAAGTAATGGAAAGTGGATTAATCCGTTCCAGACGGGTCTGCGGAGTAGTTAAACTGAAGCGTTCATAAACTGAAACATGGGTGTAATTGGTTCCGGAAGTCTGTTCATAAACTGAAGCGTTCATAAACTGAAGCGAACTTTCCCATTAAAAGTAATGGAAAGTGAATTAATCCGTTCCAGATAGGTCCGCAGCGTTCATAAACCGAAAATTCATAAACCGAGGTGTTCATAAACCGAGGTTCCACTGTAACAGTAATCCATCTGCTGGGAAGCTAGCAAAACCGTTCTGCCCCACCTAGTGAGACACTTCTTCCAGCTGCAGAATCTCTGCACTGGCTCAAAAGTCATCTGTTGACAGAAAGGGCCTTTTCATCTGCAGAAGGCAAAGCTTGGACCCAACCCAATGAGACTGCAAAGTCACAGTGTTCTAAAAGTTGGTAGATGTACTTTCCACCACAAAAAAAACAAAACAAAAACAGTCTTAAGTTGCTGCTGTGGGGAAGCAGAATTTTCAGAAATTAAAAATGGACACTGCATCACAGTCAGTTACAGATCTACTAATGATGCAACTTTCATTTCCCATCAACTTGGAAACACCGATCAATACTTCAACAATATGTCAGGTATAAAGTAGATTTGTCAAGATGTGTTAAAAAGTGTCTTCCAACTTCTCATTTTCTGAACGACGCACCCCTAACCACTTCATCAAATGGCTGAAATGTTGCAAGATGATTTTAAACACTTACCATTGCAGACCAATTTAAAAGCCATTTGGAGGAGCCTAGTCATTAAACTCATCTTCCATTTCCAGATTTCCTCAAAAATAGTTTCTCCTTTTTGACATGTGTAAAACTCAGAAAACTCCCCAAGTTTTCCTGAAAAATTACTTGCCTATAGTACTCGATTCTAAAAGATAACCTTTTTCATTTTCCAAAGCACTCCAGCGGTCAATTTTGTTTTCAGTGTATCCCAAAGCAACATAAGGTAATTTAGAATGTGGAAACAATTTACAATTGACTTTATATATAGCCAAGGGTGTCAAAACCTACATGACTTACATAAATCATTTTGTGCATGTGTTTGACATCATTTTATATTAACCTAGGGGTAAAGACTTAGTAAGAAAAACAAAAAACCTTCCTAAAAAAATGCCTGTGACATTTTTGGGACCATTCAATCATTCGATTAACTATTATTGGCTTGTTTTTTTATGGAAAGCTGTAATAGGACGACTACAAAAGGAGCTAGTAAAGTTTGCATAATTTGGAAGAGCAGAAGACATAAAATCTATACTAATTTCAGTTTTGCATCATTAAACATGAAGTATTGATTATTGCTCCTTGCAACAAAATTTATGAAGCCAGCCATGTTGCTGTGTCCACATAAAGTGATTTTGATGTTTTGCCCTGAGACCTCAAGTGCCGTAAATGATGGCTCCTGGTGACAGGCTACAGCAGAGATGCTGTTGTTCCAATTCACAGCCTTAGGAGATACATCTCCTAGATTATGCCGGGAGTGACCCAGCTGCAAAATCTAACTTCAGAAAATTAAATTGGAAGCAGTCCAAACTTCTGTTGAAATACACGGTGAATTACGAGGCTTCTATAAACTTGTTATAATGTAAATGTACTGTAAAATTCAGTGCAGTGCCTCTTCTTCCCAACCCCACTGTTGAGAAAGGACATTAATAGTTAAAGAAACTGAGGGTCCAAAAATGCAACCTTGCTTTTTGAAGTGCAGAACATTTCTTGCTTGTGTCTATGGAGTTTGTAGATTTATATTGTTGAGGAATAATATTGTGGTGCCGTACGCAAGTGTTGCTTGGGAAAGTCTATCAAGGAATGAAATGCTGCAGCCATTTTATTCTCCTCTAGCTACTTCTCCCAGCTCTGCCAACATTTCTTTCACACAACTGGTGATGTCCATGTGTTTTCCTAGGCAATGTCAGAATCACACCCTCACAACTTGATCCCATTATGCTCTGGTAAGCTTTGAATGCTGGGCTCATGTGTTAAGGGGCCAAACATTCAATACCGATATATTTATAGCAGGGACTCCCAAACTATGTTCTGTGGACCATCAGTGGTCCACAAGCTGCATTCTGGTGGTCTGTAGCTTGTCCACATTAAATATCCATTATTAATTTTAATTGTATTTTTATTGCTTCTTTTCTTTCTTAGATTGTATGTTATTGTATTTCCATGTGAATTATATGGGATTCAAATTGCACTACAACAATACAATATACAAGATAAAAAGAAGCAATTGAAACACAATTAAAAATCACAGAGCACCTATCAGAGTGCATGTCAATTGCTATAAAAGCAGACCCACCCAGACCTTCAGCAATTTTCAAGTGGTATGTTGGATGGGTTTGGGGGGGGGGAGAGTGCTGTTTTTTTTTTAAAAAAAGTGTAAATTTTCATTAAAATATTATTCCTGGACAATCTAGAAAAAGGACAACATATGAAATGCATAAAATTGACCAGCATATTAGGGGCACCCAGCAAAGATAATAATAAAAAAATACCCACAGCACATAAAATACTTAAAATGAGCAAATAAAAAGTGTTTCACCAGATGCCTGAAATGAAGTAACACTGGTTCCTGGTTAATTTTTCTGGAAGGCATTCCACGATCTCTCTCTCTCTCTCTCTCTCTCTCTCATACACACACACACACACACACACACACGAGTAACACATCAGAGAGAGAGAGAGAGTAACACATCATCTTTCTATATACAAATAATAATAATAATAATAATAATAATAATAATAATAATAATAATAATAATGAGAAACTTTCAAGTTAGCATTTTAGCCTATGCAAATGTACAAAACTGCATACTCCAGTCAAGAGAATCTGAAGTGTAACACATCTAAATGTAACTTTTTTCTTACCTCAGCTTTCATCTGCTTTGTGGCTCTTACATGGTTAATTGTCCCTCTCATTTAAGGGTGAGTTGCCATGGTGATTGTTCAGCACTGAGACTGATGGACTAATGAGAGAACACAAAAAGTATTGCCTGCTTCACAGAGGCTGACAGTGTCAGTAAACTTTGTTCTTTAAACCAAATGGCCCACACTTGGGAGGATAATGTTATCAATGGCTCTCGGTGACAATGGCTTTATATGTGTTTTGCCTCTAGGGGAGGGTGCTGTTGCACCCAGGCCCTTCTTTCGGGCTTGTCTGGTTTGTCACTATGGAAACAAGATGCTGCACCACATGGGCCTTTGGCCTGATCCAGAAGGGCTCTTCTTATGACGTGGACTGTCAATTATTGTATCTTGTCCAGCATTCCAATGAGACCTAATAAATTGGTATTCTGTCTCAGACATATGTAGTACATTTGTTGTTGTTGTCGTTTAATCGTTTAGTCGTGTCCGACTTTTTGTGACCCCATGGACCAGAGCACGCCAGGCACTCCTGTCTTGCACTGCCTCCCGCAGTTTGGTCAAACTCATGTTCGTAGCTTCAAGAACACTGTCCAACCATCTTGTCCTCTGACGTCCCCTTCTCCTAGTGCCCTCAATCTTTCCCAACATCAAGGTCTTTTCCAAGGATTCTTCTCTTCTCATGAGGTGGCCAAAGTATTGGAGCCTCAGCTTCACGATCTGTCCTTCCAGGGAGCACTCAGGGCTGATTTCCTTAAGAATGGATAGGTTTGATCTTCTTGCAGTCCATGGGACTCTCAAGAGTCTCCTCCAGCACCATAATTCAAAAGCATCAATTCTTTGGCGATCAGCCTTCTTTATGGTCCAGCTCTCACTTCCATACATCACAACTGGGAAAACCATAGCTTTAACTATACAGACCTTTGTAGTACATGCCCCTTGCTTAACCTGATGGACCAGGTTAGTTTCCTCAAGAAAGCCTTAAACAGCTTGAGACCAGTTTTCTTGAGGCATCACCCTAACACAAATATGTCGACTCGATTGCTTCAATCTGCAGAACTGGCACAGGTTACAGGTGCCAGATGATGCTCATTCCACACTGGTAGAAAATTGGTATTTTCACATGGCAGCACCTACACTTTGGAACTCCCTGCCTATTGACATCAGACAGGTGTCTTTGCTGTATTCTTTTTGGCACTTGCTAAAAAAAATGATTTAAGTAGGTCTATCCAGACATGTATAAGTTGGCATGTGTTTCATTTTATTTTGACCCAACTGCTCATTTTAATTAAATGCTGATTTAATTTAATAAAAATAATAATACTTATTTTTGTTTTTATTGACTTTTTTTTGGGGGGGGGTAAACCAGAAGTTTAATTTTTTGTAAGCCACTTAAGGCTCTGTTTCCAATCAAGCAGTATGTAAATAAATAAATACAATTATGAAACAATAAAATTGTTTTCCTTCCCACAATGTAACATATTATTCTCTTCATTTTTGAATTAATTACTCTACCAAGTACTGAGACTAGCTGCTACTCTCATAAGAAACAGTGTTTCTCTGTTTTTAGACTGTCCCCTTTTATATAAGTTAATAAACCTATTTTAGGGTATAAACCATTTTTTATCTCCAGGTGTATTTTTAATTGTTCCTAAAATGTTTATAGGCTCTTCAGAAGACCACAAGCATTTGGAATGCTTGATGCCTGCAGACTAACACTGGTGATTGATGGTGGAAGTTTGCATCCTGTACCGCCTGCAAAAATCTATAAAAGAACAAAAATGAAGAAAGTTTTAATTTATGGCAACATCAAATTGTTTCCCTGACACGGTAGTCATTGATTGTTCCTTTTTCTTTCTTTGAAGCTGGTCTGGGACCATAATAAATTTCATTTCATTTTCTTTCTTTTCTTTTTCTACAATATTTATTTATTTATTTATGGTTGTCTATGGAAAAAATCAACAGTTTGTACCGACCATTGCTCCCCCAGTGCTTCCCCCAACCCATCTGCAGTAGCAATTTTTGCCTTACTCCTGCTGCAGGAGGGGCAAACAAAAGGACTAGGAGAGGGGTGGACAGGACCTATTACCGATCCCTTGTCTCTTCAATGAATTGGTGCTTTCAAAGCTCTCCACTCTGGGAGTCTTCAGCAGTAACATTCAGCCAAAGTTAGAATCTGTGTCCCTGTTTACACGGCGTCAAGCTGTTATGCTCGTAGAGTTGTTCACATGTAATGCTCAGGGTGTACAGTCTGTGTCCCTGTGTACAATAGTTGAGCTGCACAAATCAACAAATGTATGCTCTTTCGCACAAGCACTTGTAGCGACAGCTTGCACCTGTATTAGGTATGAATAAGCTTTCTGTGGGTGGCAACCTGGCAGAGCCATTTGTTGCTGTTGCATCATTAGAGGTGATAAGAATATACAGCCGGGCGCATTGGGGTGCTTTCATGCATGCATTTGTATTTCTAAACAACACGCATCAATCAAAGACCAATGAAAGTCAGAATAGAGGAAGGTGTCATGTTGCACAGAAATGAAGCCAAGAGCACGAGCTGGAGGGCAGGAATAATTGGAGCCTTTCAAAATGGAAAGATATAACTGCTAATTAGAACACCACTGGGATAAACATTACGCTTTGTGGATGCTTAGTGGAAATGGTTAAGTGATGGCACTGCAAGCAAGATTTCTAAATACCTACCCGATAAATGGAATACACTTACGGGAGCAGTAGCCACCAAGCAATTAACTCATACTGTTTATTGCTCTTCGTTTCATTATTCTCCCTTCTAGCAGATGCTGCAGTTCAACGTGTGCCCTACTATATTTTATTAGGGGCTGTTCACAGGGCAATAATCAAGAGTACTGCGACCATTTCAAAAACACATCTTTAGCACCAGCACAAGCTCTGCATTTGGCAGAGCACAGCCACCATGTGAGACAGAAGAGCACCGTCAGTAGTCTATTGCACATGATGCGTTTCTGGGCTGGAACACTTTGGGACCACAGATGGAGGATTACATTTATGAATGTTCTCTTGAATTAGTTTTTTTTTAAAGCCCTTTCACACACAAAATTTGCCTGCCTAGGAAAGCCATCTTCCATACATACTCAGACCCTCCAAGTGTCCCTATTTTCCAGGGACAGTCCTGGATTTACAGAAGCCGTCCCAGTTTCTGATTTGATCCCGAAATGTTCCACTATCCTTTAGGATGTCCCTACTTCCATTGGAGAAAGGTTGTAAGGTATGGTAGGAACAGGGCTTTTTCAGCTGGTACTCGGTGGAACTTAGTTCTGGCACCCCTCAGGTGGGTGCCATTGCCATTATAATAGATCAAGGGAGGTATTGCTGGTGATTTCCAGCACCTTTCTTTCTAGAAAAATAGCCCCTATTTTCATCGGACAAATGTTGGGAGGTATGCATAAAGGGCGTGTGTTCTTTTTTAAAATGTAGTCCAGACGTTCTGTCATCCTTTGGCTCTGGGGTGGGTGCTGTTGCACTCAGGCCCTGCTTCTAGGCTTCTCAGAGGCATCTGGTTGGCCATTGAAGATGCTGGTCCGGGTTGGCCTTTGGTCAGATCTAATAGGGCTTTTCCTAGGTTCTTATAGTTACTCCACAGGAACACTACTAAGATTTGGACAGAATACGACTCGAAATCTTGGAGCTTTATTTATGGCAATTTTACTACAAATACTTATACAGTCATACCTTGTTCAAACAGCTTAGTTCTTGAACGTTTTGGCTCCCGAACGCCACAAACCCGGAAGGGACTGTTCTGGTTTGCGAACTATTTCTGGAAGTCGAACGTCCGACGTGGCTTCCGATTGGCTGCAGGAGCTTCCTGCAGCCAATCAGAAATCGCGCTTTGGTTTCTGAACGTTTTGGAAGTCGAACGGACTTAAGGAACAGATTCCATTCGACTTCCAAGGTACGATGTATGCTTATATACATGTGGGGAGGGGCTGAGTTCAGGCTGGGCGGCACTGCTTTGTGGTGGTTCCAGTCCAGCTTGGATGGTTGGTTTCAAAGGGTGATGCTTGGGCACTGCAGGCTGCTACTGATCTCATGGAGCTAATTTCATTGTTCTTTAGATCCTGGGTGTGGTGCTTGTCACCTCCCACTTAGATCTTTCATGTTTCTCAAGGGCTGCATTAGCGATGACAATGGCAACAATCACACAGTTTCGCTCAGATTGTAAGACAACAGGAACACCTCCTTCATCTCAGATTGCACAATACTCCACTCCGTAGGATCCCATCCAGATATTTTCATACGAAACAAATGAATTATGAACGACAGCCACGATAATGAATAAAAAAAGAAGAGTTGGAAGGAGAAGCAAAGTTCCCCGAGAGAACACAAAGAAGGCAATGGAGAGTTAACAGCTGACATTTCTTTTTATAACAGAGCACGGGCTAATCCAAAGACCATTTCCCTATTTAGATCTCCCACCCACATGTGTCTCTGTGTTGAGACATGCTGTGCTCTGTCCCATTTCTTTGGCTAATAAGTTGTTTTCTTCCATGCCTACCGCCTCAGTAGCATGAAAAGAAACTGCAGGGTCCTATTGTTCTCCCATAGTAATGAGTTATCCCATACAGCTTTACAAGTTAAAAAAAATACACACACACACACCCTTAAAATGGTACTGCAAGGGGCACTCAAAATCAGGGGACACACACACACAGTCACACACACACACATCCCCCCCTTATTTTCTTTATGAAACTCTTTTATGTTAGCTGCAGCGGTAGCTCTACATGTTAGAATATGTCAGCTTTTTGACATGAGCAAAAGCCAAGAAAAGAGAATACATTTCTTTTGTTTTCGGAGTTTTGCTTTGTTTTTGTTTTAAAATACAGTACATGAATGTTTGTCACTGGAGATTGTGGCCACAAGAGCCTGAAGGAGGCAATAAAAAGGGATGCAAGCCAGAGCTAGATGCGAAGGTGCGTGCAGCGCTGGGGCAGCCAGCACAGTACCCTCCAGATGGCTCCACATTTCATGCCATTTCTTTGCTGTGGTGTTTCAAAACGGAAAACTGCCCTGAAATGAAATGAACAAACCTACCTGTGATTAACAGCCTGCGCCAGCCAGGCTCAGGCTGCACTGTGCTCCTTTCTAGTTCCCAGACACATGATTTGTACACAATCCTATGCATGATTGCTCAAAAGTGAGCCCCACTGTGTTCAGTGGGGTTTAATACAGGTAACTAAATAAAATTTCAGCTTTAAATCTATTTCTCTTAGAGGTCCTTTACGGCCTTAAAGTCACTCCAATGCAGAGTTTCTGTAACTTGGGTCTTCAGTTGTTTGTGGACTACAACTTCCATCATCCCTAGCTAGCAGGACCAGTGGTCAAGAATGAGGGGAACTGTAGTCCAAAAACAGCTGGAGACCCAAGTTTGCAAAAGAATACTCTATCATATCCTGCACTTTGTCCATCAGCCTTCCCCAACTTGGTGACCTCCAGATATTTTCACTACAACTCCCATCATTCCTGACATGGCTGATCAAACAACATCTGGAGGGCACCAGGTTGGGGAAGGCCGGTGTACACCAAAATTTGGACTGATAATAGCCTAGATTAATTCTCTGAATGTCATCTTAAGTGATACAGCATTGTATCACTTAAAAAGAAAAATCACACCATGTCATTCTCTCCTGGAACAATTCCTTTGTCTTGTTTCCACACTACATACCGTGTTTCCCCGAAAACAAGACACTGTCTTATATTTATTTTTCCCCAAGGAGACATACCATGGCTTATTTTCAGGGGATGTCTTATTTTTTATTTTGCATCCAGCCTCACCTCTTCCCTGGCACCCTCCAGAACTGCGCCTATCACTATGTCGGGGTATGGCTTATATTGTGCAAATGCTTAGAAATCCTGCTATGGCTTATTTTATGGGTATGTCTTCTTTTCAGTGAAACAGGGTCGATCTAGTTGTTTGCTTTGTCTTCTGAAAGATCCAGTAAATGCATGAAAACCTCAGTTGCAACGAAAGCAGAGAGAACATCACAAACAAGCATACCTGATAGAGATGTGAAGCTTGGCCCTGTGTGTGGTTTTACTATAAATGCAAAATGCATTTCCTGATGAGCCCTTTAATAATCAGCTTCAAGAGCATTCTGCTAAGCAGCCTTCTATAAAACAAACCATTGACCTAGTATCATAAGCTAACAGCTCCTTGAAAATGCTACTATATCAGTTCAGGTGCATCTAAAAATATTTGAAGGCTGCAGTTCTATTGCTGGTGCTTAGGAAAGGAATAACCTGACTGAAATCAAGACACTTATGGGCCCATCAGTGTTTGCAGGATTGTAACTTTAGAACTGAGAATGGATCAAATGTAATTGGGTAATCCCAATATTACTAAGTAAACTAGAAGGTCGGCGGTTCGAATCCCCGCAACAGGGTGAGCTCCCGTTGCTCGGTCCCTGCTCCTGCCAACCTAGCAGTCTGAAAGCACATCAAAGTGCAAGTAGATAAATAGGTACCGCTGCGGCGGGAAGGTAAACGGCGTTTCCGTGCGCTGCTCTGGTTCACCAGAAGCGGCTTAGTGATGCTGGCCACATGACCTGGAAGCTGTACGCCGGCTCCCTCAGCCAGTAAAGTGAGATGAGAGCAGCAACCCCAGAGTCGTCTGCGACTGGACCTAACAGTTAGGGGTCCCTTTACCTTTACATAAATCTTTATATAAAGGGTGATTTCCTTTGAATAGGCTTATGCTGTGTTTATGCCATGAAAAACTTTCTCTTGAAAGAAATGAAGCCTTTTGGATTACTTTTAGCAAAAAAAAACAAACCCTAAAGAATCAACCGTCCATTAATTATTGTCAATCAAAGCAGAGCTGGATTGAAAATCAACGCTTCCTATTTTTCATTTCCCCGCCTTCTCTTATTCAAATGAATTATTTCTCTCTTGGTGGATCAATATAAAACACGCTCAGATTTAATATCCAGCAGCTGTTTAAGCCACATATGCAAACGGAGCCCAGTCTGGGAGCGAGAAACTAAAATAAGGAAGATGGTCATAATGAATGGAAAAAGCTTGGAGCAGTATTCCTGTGTGATGTCTTTGCTGAGCGGTGCTATTCGGAATCCACCTCACAAACAACATCTGGCAATATTGAGATGGGGGGGAAGCAAAGTGTGTGGGGGAATAATGGTTTATGCCGATGCTGCACAAATAATTTGGAGGGGAATAGCTCTTTCTATGAAAGAGAACGTGTCAAAAATGTTCTAAGGTAGCTGCTGTATGAAAGGCAGCAGTATGTAGTTCAGGCCTGTGTGTACCCTCCAGCATTCCTCAGATGAAAATAGGAACATATTCTACATCAGTGTCCTACCCCTGTTGTCATCCCCTCCCTGCACCTCTTCCTTAGAGGCTGGGGCAAGGACGCAGACATAGTGGCCAAATGAAGAAAGCCAGAACCAAGTGACTGCTCTTCGGTGCCTGTTACCGCTCACAGCCAGGGCAGTGGCCTTGTAAAAAGACCCTGTCCCATCCATCTCCCCACTCACGGGTACCAACTGTGCATCTGAGCTAGGGGAGGCCACTAATAGTGAAGACCTCAGCAAATAGGCAGGGATATGGCAGTCCTTGGAATCTTCTGGATCCAAGTCATTAAGGGCCTCATAAATTAATATAAAAACCTGGAACCTGGCCTGGTAGTGCATGACTGTCTATTCATTCATCAAAACAATTTCCCAGATTGAAAGGTCCTGAAACTATCTTTGGTAAAAAGACTAGGAGACAAAAAAGTAAAATTAAGTTTGCAATCTTATACACACATACCTACTGTAGGAGTGAGTCCCATTGAACTCACTAGGAATTTCTGCTGAGCAGACATGCATATGATTGCGCGGTAAAAGTACAATCCTATTCAAAAGTAAGTCCCACTGAGTTCAGTGGGGCTTGCTCTCAGTTAAGTGGATATAGGACTGCAGCCTCAGGAACACTTGGAAAGTGGAAGCCTGTTGATAATGTGTTTGAGACTCTTTTAATGACTGTTTCTATGGTACTTGAGAATGTGAAGTGGGAGCATTTGCAAAGCAAACATTTCATCAGCTGCGGAAGCTGCTTAATCCAAGCACATATCAGCTGCACCACGAGCCATTATCTCTGTGCCCTGCAAAAATAAGAGCTTCAACCAAGCATCCATCATCAAAATAGAAAACGTTAGCCTAAATATGTATGGAATATAGTTGGAGTGACTTCAACTGGTTTTATAGTATGTAAGCGTTTAAATAACTCCATTAAAAGCAGAGTGTGTTCTTTGATTGTGCCTATCTAACAAGAACAGTACCTCCTTCCTGATCACGTGTACAAGGTTGCTGCAATGCCTACATTAGAAGGGGGCTAATTCAGTACCACCCACCTGATTTAACAATGCTACATAGATTGCATCTTGCCCCTAAAACTGCCCTTAGATAGCCAAAAACCTTACCTTGCCTCCAGAACTCCCCAGTGTAATAATGCGACCACTGCACTCTTGCAAATGACATGCTTTTCCGATGACCCTGCACAATTTCCTAGGGCAGGGATGGGAGAAACCTGCAGCCCTCCAGATGTTGGGAGTCCAATTCCCATCAGCTAGCATGGCCAAAGATCATGGATGATATACAGGGCCGTCTTTAGCAGATGCGGCGCCGGGGTGCAAATATCCGCTCAGTGTGCCCAAATGACTACGGATAGTGGGGAGGGGAGGCGAAGCTGCGCACTGCCAGCCATGGGGAGGTGCGCAACTCTCCCCCATGATGCTGTGGGACAGCAATCCCTGCAGAGGCTTGGGAGGGAAGCTGCATGCCTGCCAGCCATATGGTTGACGGGGCGCAGCTGGTGGGCATGCAGCAAAGGGGGAGGCAAAGCCGCGCAGCTCCATCACTCGCTGGGCCGCCCCTGAGAGGCTGGCGCCCTGGCGCAATGCATCACTAAGCCCTATGGGAAAGACGGCTCTGATGATATACAACTTTAATCAATAATGATGATGATGATGATGATGATGATGATGATGGGAGTTGGGAGTCCAGCTGCATTTGGAGGGGAACGGGTGACACATCCCTGCCATTGCGGGTTGTACTCAAAAACAGTTTGCAATGGCCAAGGTGATGTATCAAGGAGTGGAGACTGTACTGATAAGTTCTTAACTTTAGCAGCTCGTTGGGACCTACTATAATATGGAATCGTACTAATTAGTTATGCCATTAAGAGACAGAGCATGGCAATCTCACAGGTGAAATAATCCAATCTTCTCTACACCCGACTCCATAGTTAATTACTTGATAACAGTCATTTAACATGATTGTTCGATCCACTGTGGTCTCTTTACAACCTGTGTATAATTTTACTGTACCATTTAAAAAAGATGGCCAGAGATTACACTCAGAGGCAAATTACCACACTATTCATTCGCATCTTTTAAACATCTCAGCTGCGGTGAAAAGGATTTTAAGAAGCATCACAGAAAGCAACAGGTTGAGAAGCGGGGGGTGGGGGACTCTTTCAATGAGCCAGTCTAATTTGCTTTCCACTTGTATTTATTTATTTAACTGCAATTTGGTAGGACACTCTGTCCTGTGGAAGGCAGGCTGCCCAACAATACTTATTCCTTTCAGTGAATAGCAACAAATTACAAGCACTAAAATAGTACAAAAGGTATACAAGTTTCTTTGATTAAAGACAGACTGGGATGTGGTGACTTAACAGCTTGAGTTAAATTTCCATTGTAGTTAAAGGGGCCAGTAATTTCCCATTATATATTTTGTACTACTGGAAGCTTAATCCTTTCATTCTGTCCACAAAAACAGTGTAAAGATGTTATACAGCTAGGGGAAATGTCCCCCCCCCCAAGTCACCGCCACCGCCACCTCCATTTCCTGTCTGGTTGTCTTTCAGTATAGCTTAGCTTCTAGAAACCAATGCTATATGTGACCTTCAAACACCAGTTCTTACTTCTTATCTTCTTAATAGTGTCGTTCCCTTTCAAATTGTAGGTTCAGCAGCTGCATGCATAAACAAAAATGATCTCAAAAACAAGGATGAGAAACCCACCACTCTCCAGATGTCGCTGAACTACAACTCCTATCATCCCTAACCACTGGCTGTGCTGCTGAGGATGATGGGTGCTGGAGTCGAACAACAAAGCTGCATGCTCGCTATCCCTGCAGTAAAAAATAAATAAATAAGCAGAAGCACATTCTATGCACAGTTCCTCCCTTGTTAGGTAAAGGTAAAGGGACCCCTGACCATTAGGTTAAGTTGCGGACGACTCTGGGGTTGCAGGGCTCATCTCGCTTTATTGGCCGAGGGAGCCGGCATACAGCTTCCAGGTCATGTGGCCAGCATGACTAAGCTGCTTCTGGCGAACCAGAGCAGCACACGGAAAAGCCGTTTACCTTCCCCGCCGGACTGGTACCTATTTACCTACTTGCACTTTGATGTGCTTTCGAACTGCTAGGTTGGCAGGAGCTGGGACCGAGCAACGGGAGCTCACCCTGTTGCGAGGATTTGAACTGCCGAACTTCTGATTGGCAAGCCCTAGGCTCTGTGGTTTAACCCACAGCGCCACCCGCATCCCTTCCCTTGTTACTTGGGAGTAAATCCACTTCAGCAGAGGCATTCCAGAGCATAGCCACATCATGAAGGAAGCATAAAAAGACTAAGAGGGAATATGCTGTATCACTTCCCTGTTGCATCATCTGTTTTCATTTGACAGTGCAGTTTACCTGGAGTCTAAGAGTCAAAGAACAGATCTAGGAGTTTCAAGTGATAGCCTTTAGGCGTAAATGACCTGAGTCTGCTTCAAATAGAGTTGCCTGGAGTGCAAAGTGACTGAAATCCGGCTAACAAGGAGGCGACAAGCATTGAGTAGGAGTAGAACAATCCCTGGCAAAGAAGAAAGACGGGAGCTTGGATGGGCAAAGCGTTTTGATACATTACAGGACAAGAGGGAGAATTTTAATAGTCTTCCAGATTACTTGTGCCGTTGGGAAGGAAGAACTCAAACCCTCTCTGTCAGAAAAGCTCTGATTCCAACCTTTGTTTGTCTCAGTGGGAAGATTCACTTTTATGAAGTATCTGAGCACACTCCTTTAAACTGAAGGAGATGGAAAGAGCAGTACTCACAGGCAGGATTGATTTCATTTTATTACCATGTAGGAGGAACAAAATGGTAAAATGGATGAGGGATATGCAGCAGGGATTTTTGAGCTGCTCTTCCAAAGTGGTCTTATGTCCCACAAACATAAAGAGAAGCACTGAAGATCAAATTAAAATCCTTTAGGTGCTACAAGTCCACACTGACTATGGGTTTGTTTATTTATAAAGGTGTTTATATATTGCCCTCTCATAAAACATCTGGGTGGTGTGCAACATCTGGGTGGTGTGCAACATTAAAGAAACAATGAAAGGCAGTGCAGAGCAGTATTAAAACTGGCAGGCTACTCAAGATTTTAAACAACTGTACTGTGGACATATATAGCTGTAACCAATGGTTGGTGGCATCCAGTATTGCTGAATCGTATGGGTTGTATCCAAGGGTGATATTGCATCAGTAGAAAGCCCCCACTTATTCAGGGAACCCAATTTTTTATTAACCCCCACCCCTCCTCCAAAGCTACCACAGAGGACTGTGTAGTATTCCTGAGGGCTGCAGTAGGCGATGGGTGTCAGCAAAAATTTGGGTGCTCCATCTTGCATGGGCAGAAGTTGGGAGAGTGCAAGCGATGCTCAACTCATGGACTGCATCCAGTGGTGGCTTTGTGCTTTGGGAAAGCCACCATTAGATTCAGTCCCCTGCGCTGGGCTTTGCATGCAAGCTATACACTCCAACATCCAAGAAGCACATGTGACAATCCAGTATTCAGGCATCCAGCCAAGGGTCATATAATCCAACCCCATGCAATTCTTTTGCCCAGTGTGGGGCTTGAACCCACGACCCTGAGATTAAGAGTGTCATTCTCTACTGATTGAGCAGTCCCAGCTTGTCAAGTTCTTCTACGTATACAACTGTTCAGCAAGGGGCCAATAAGTGGAGAAGCCCTATGGAGTTGAGGTTCCTTCTCCTGGTATTTTATTAGTATCAAAGCGGCACCTTCTGTAATGGAGTTCCCCAGGAGTTAATCTAATCTCTCTCCCACTGCCAGTTTTTAAAAGGAAGATTTTTTATGGTTGCATAGCAACTTTGTTCTGCAATACCTGTTGCGGTGAAGATTTTTCACCCGCAGGAGATAAATACCAATTAAAACACTGCAAACCTGAGTACCAGAATAAAAGTAGATGTCAGACTTCAGACTGACTAGAAGTTTTTCTCTCTCACACGTCTCTGAGAAGTCATGGAGAAGAGTTTCAAGAAACAAAGTTCCTATGGTGAGAATGTGCTCGGAGAACATTATCCACCTTACAAGTGTACAGTGGGCTCTTTTTTAAGTTATGTGCTTCAAAAAATAATGGTGGTTGTCCAACCCCAGAGGGTTGGACAAGATGACCCTTGGGGTTCCTTCCAACTCTACAATTCGATGATGATGATGATGATGATGATGATGATGATGATGATAGGAAGAGGAGAAATGGAATGGCTGACTGGCTGGAATAGTGCAGGAGTACTCTGCATTGGAGTATGTTGCTGCAAGACCCACTTGCCAGTAGGGATCAGAGGGGGGGGGAATTTGATTTAGTTCACAATTAAAGGTGAACCTACCAAATATGCATGCTCCAAAATAATAAATGATCCAAAACACGGGCATCCTTTAAAGTTTACAATTCTCTGAATTTTGAGGTGCAGTTCTCCAGCCAAGGAATGTGTACACAAATGCATATGTTACAGTAACGTGTCCATAAAAATGCATATGTTTGTGAAAATAGCATACAAAATGCATGCTACTGGGCAAAATTGCTTGCAAAAATGTGTGCATTAGTCACAACCGCATACAAAATATATATTTATTAGGTGATATCAGTACCTAAATGCTGGAAGATTTTCATGAGGATTTTTATTTAAGGAAATCAGATTGCTGTGAAAATGTGGAGAACTGAATTTAAGTTTGGAAAAGTGAGAAACCGAGAGAACCATAATCGTCAAATTCACCATTCTAGATATAATTCCTGTCCTTAATGTTATATAGTTTATGGATGGAATCCTGCAGCACCCAGCTGTGTGGCTGAATAAGAAAGGCATTTTATAAGAAAGCTTTAAATGCAAATATTATAAAAGCAGCATATGACTGAAGCTGGTTTTATTCAGCCTCTAAAAGCCAAGCATTTGGTGTATGTGAATAATTCAAAAACAGCCTCCAACAAATTATCCTGGGTCTACATGGATACAAAATGAACTCTCTAGAGCATGCCACTCTTCCTATTACAGCCCAGATCATGCTGAACACTCTTTCCTCTGGGTTTTATTTTATTTCTTTCTTTTTTGAAAAGAAATATGTTTTTATAATAAATGAGTGTTCGGGAAGGATTTGCAGATGATAACATTTACGATGAGACCCTACAGAGAAAGAGTTTGATTTGAAATTCATTTTTTAGTTGTTAATTATTCACCACCACGGATCGTGCAACTGGATAAAAATTAAAAATTAGCAAATTAGCTTTCATTTGTCTATGTAAATTATTTAGTGTTCCTCCATTTTATTATAAAAACACACAGGGATAATTTGAAGCATTCAGCGTATTTGGAGGGTTTGCGCTGGCTAGAGTGCATCGTGATGCAAATTAATGCTGTCTGGTGGTAAAAGAAAGTTTAAAAGAAAAAGTGGAAAGAGGTAGGGGAAAATGTTAAATTGGAGAGTTCTGTTGCACCCGGTCTTGCTTGTGGGCTTCCCATAGGCATCTGACTGACCACTGGGTGAACAGGACGCTGGACTGGGTGAGACTTTGGCCTGCTCTTCTTATGGTCTTATGTTGGTTTAGGCACTGTGCAGAGCCATCCTATGAATGAACGGGTTATGTTCCATGATGCTGATGGAACAACTACCATTTCCTCTATGTGCTCTATGATGGTGTTTAAATCACCCTTCAGCTCAAGGGTTCCCAGGGCACTATGCAGTATTTAAGATAAAGTGCAACATAAAATCATAAAAACGTAAGAAACGGCCATCCTTAGAATACAATAGAATGTATGACCTAGCAGCAGACAGACAACACACACCCATGTCCAAAAGCCTGAAGAAAAATATGCATGGTGTCATGGACTCCTTACACAGCTGTGGGGAGGCAGGGACTTTCAGTCTAAGCAACTGATCCATGGAGCAAGTCCTACCAGGGATGAGCTGAGCTGCTGTGCTCATTGGGCATGACAACTCCGCTAATTCTGTGCAGATCGTGTTCTTGCTAACGAAGAGTTAACTCCAACTTGCACAGTGTGATTTACTGCCAGCTCGCTGCTGACAGGTAGTCATTTGACACCAAGAAGCTGGTAATATGGGGGACAACCGTTTTCTCCACCAGGAGGAAATTCCATGAATGCCTTGTCCCATATCACCACCATCACCCAACATGATTGGGGTGGAAGATGATGATGATGATGATACCACTGTAATCAACAGGACCACTGACAAGGTGTCCCCTGGAAATATTAAGGCAGGGGACAGTAGATAATGGAACTGGTACTCCTTCAAATCCTTGTGTCTCAAGCTGCATAGGGCTTGATACACCAAGCTCAACTCCTTGAAAAGCCACAAGTAAAAAGAAACGAAGAAGCTTAATTCTTCTAAGCAGTTACACACACAAACATTAAAATATATTTTTAAAATCCGCAATAAAAATATGCACTAAACAATCCCATTAAAACTTTAAAATATAACCATCCATCATTAAAATATGCAATGAAACTATCCCAGTAATACAGTACAGCATTTCAAGCAGAAGACTCAGGTTGAGTGATCAAGGGAATGCCAGTGTACACTGCTGCAGTGTGAGAACAGGATTACACCCTAAGTTACAAAAGTGCAGTCAGTCACCTCTTTGCTGAATTATGAAAAAGAAGCTGATCCATAAAGGAGGCCAGTGGTTGCAATATTCTTTCCCTTCACCTATTTAAGTATTGATGCATTCTTCCTAAGTGTATTTCTCCTCAATCTTTAATACAAAAGCTTTGTGCTCTGCTCTCTGTCATGCTGAGAAAAGTTCATCCACAAGAAACTTTTGACTTCAAATTAAGATGCATTCATTCTCCTGTGCATGACTCCGGCCTCCGTTACATATAACAGAGTGCCACTGTGGGTGCAATCTAGCTCTATTAAAACCAACCAGAGTTGTATAATAGCTTCTAGTCATTATGATCTACAATAGAATATGAATTAATGTGTTGAAGCAGCTGGTGGACTAGAACCAGGAAGACCTAGGTGCAAATACTGTATGCATCCATGAAGCTTACTGGGTGACCTCAGGCCAGTTGCGCCCTTTGGGTTGTCTCCAACATAGAGCTGAGCCTGGTCCATCAGGGCAAGGATTTCTCCTTGCACAATGGAACATTCTCTCCCTCTTTCCCCCCTGCCCAACCTGTTTCTGGTATTTCCCCCCAAAACCCCTTCAGAAAATATTTAGGGATGGTGCAGGGTGTATGCAGGGGAAGTAAGAGGGGGGCAAAAATCCTTAGGCACTAGTGCATATTTAATTTAACACCATCCTCTTAGTCTAACCTATTCCACATGGGGTTTTATGGTGATCCTTATAATGATACACTTGGAGTATACACACTACGTACACTACCCTGAGGTCCATGGAGGAGTGCAGATGAAGGAAGGGGGGGGGACCATTAGTGCTCATTTATTTTCATTTTTAGGCAAAAAAAAAAATCATACCATAACATGGAAGAGGTAAGCCACAGCGAAAGGAAAATGAGATGTACATACATTACCCCTCACACAAACTTACATAAACACCTGAGACATCTATTTTCAGGACACATTTTCATGGTTGTGAGGTTTTTAAATCTGTTTTTAATGCTGTACTTTAAATTGTTGTAACCCACCCTGGACCTTAGGCTGAAGGTCAGGTAATTAATAATAACAGTAATGGTATGAGCTGGTGTAATTAGGCCTTGTAACACTGTTGCTTGTCAGCGTGTGGTGGAAGAGTTGATATCTGGCTTTGGTGAACAGCCTTATAGAGGAGAGCACAAAATATGGTGTGAAGCTCAACATCAAAAAAACTAAGATCATGGCCCCTGGTCCCATCACCTCCTGGCAAACAGAAGGGGAAGAAATGGAGGCAGTGAGAGATTTTACAGTACTTTCTTGGGCTCCTTGATCACTGCAGATGGTGACAGCAGTCACGAAAATTAAAAGACGCCTGCTTCTTGGGAGAAAAGCAGTGACAAACCTAGACAGCATCTTAAAAAGCAGGGACATCACCTTGCCTACAAAGGTCCGTATAGTTAAAGCTATGGTTTTCCCAGTAGTGATGTATGGAAGTGAGAGCTGGACCATAAAGAAGGCTAATCACCGAAGAATTGATGCTTTTGAATTATGGTGCTGGAGGAAACTCTTGAGAGTCCCACGGACTGCAAGAAGATCAAATCTATCCATTCTTAAGGAAATCAGCCCTGAGTGCTCCCTGGAAGGACAGATCGTGAAGCTGAGGCGCCAATACTTTGGCCAACTTAGACTTAGGAGGAGGATTCTGAAAAGCAGTGTTACACGCTGGTTTGTGGTTACACCACTGATCTAGGGCTTGCCAATCAGAAGGTTGGCGGTTCGAATCCCCGTGACGGAATGAGCTCCCGTTGCTCAGTCCCTGCTCCGGCCAACCTAGCAGTTCGAAAGCACGTCAAAGTGCAAATAGATATATAAATGGCGTTTCCGTGCGCTGTTCTGGTTTGCCAGAAGCGGCTTAGTCATGCTGGCCATATGACCCGGAAGCTGTACGCTGGCTCCCTCGGCCAGTAAAGCGAGATGAGCACCGCAACCCCAGAGTCATCTGCGACTGGACCTAATGGCCAGGGGTCGCTTTACCTTTACCTTTAAGAAGTCAGGCAGTTGAGGGCTTCCTGAGGGCAGACTGAGGCTGTTGGGGCAATGCCTCATTCACCCTAATGGATTAATCTCCACTGCATAGAGAACTGAATTACCTGTAGCTCCTTCCGATGACTAGCTATGGTGTTGCAGAGAGGAGAGAAATTGTGCCTCTTTCTCAGTGTAGCAAGATTTGAGACCCAAGGTGACTTTAGAAGGCAACTACTCTCTTTACCGAAAAACAGATTTAGGTTTATTTATTGGGACATTAAACTAACCTTCCTTATTTGACCTGTCTTACTACACAAATACAACGGAATAAAATTACCAAGAGAAAAATACACCCAAGTGTAATGTTAAACTGTTGATTTATGTTTTCCCTAGCATAGTCAGGCACAGTGGTTAAAGTATGCTCGCCTCAAGCACACCAGGGTTTTCTTCTCCTGAATAAAGGAACTGAATATTACTTATAGATGCATTCCCTTGAGTGTGGGAATATACAGCCATAAAATACATTGGGCATGTGTTTCGTAGAAAGGAACAGGGCAAGTTGCAGCTCTTTCTCCAAACCTTTAGTGTAGGGGTACCAGCAGAATAAACTGTAACCTGTTATTTTCAAACACAGATTTTAACATGGAATAACTACTTAGCATTCATTCACTTCCATGGAAATGTTCATTCCCTCTGTAACAAGCCCTGTAATTCCTGTATCACACACAAAAAAGCCTATGTCACCGAAGACGGGTGATTTGAATGGAAAGTAGGCTTGTGTATACAAATCATTTCCTTCTCGAACCACATATTGGTTTGCCTCCTGGTGTCCCAGCATGTATGAAATTGTTGGTGCCTTTAAAGAGATATATATTTATAACCCACAGCAGTAAATAATTCATCTGTCAATTCGGGGGAGGGGAGAGAGCAATGAAACATTTTTAAGTATAATGATCATGAACTTGCCATGTGAAAGTGATTGTCGCTCATTCATATGTTGGTTGTAGTTTATATTGGTGTTTTGTGCTGCTTTAAAATGAGGATTTCAACATTTTATTTGGGATGTTTATCTATGCTGAAAACTTAACAGAAATTTCTCTGAAATATGGAGCAGTAAATACATTACCTGAATAAATAAACAAACAAACAAATACATATTCTTAGCCTGGGGTAGTTTTTTTCATTGCTTGTGCAGACACTTGTGTCAAGAAGACCATAATAAAACTCAACACTTTCAAGCATTCAAAGTGCTTCACACACATTATCTAGGTTTCAGCTGTGCAACAACTCTGTAAAACATGTTAGTATGGTTGTTGTTGGCATCTGTCTTGAGATACAATGGAGTGCACCTCCAGGGGTGAAATCAAACTGCTGTGTTAGCAGCACCAACAGCAGGGCCGTCTTAAGCATGCCCGGCGCCTTGGTGCGCTGGATCCCTCCCTGCGCGCCCCCCACCCCATTTCCCAGAGCGCCGAGCGCAGGGGGGCTGCCGCGGGCGCAGCTGCACTGCGCCACCCAGCCTGCCATAGGGCCGGCCCTGGGCCAGGGGGCGCTGCCCGCCCCCTGTTGTGACGCCCCTGCGCGCGGCAGAGGCGGCCCCAGGCCCGCACGCCTCCGGAGAGCCGTCTGAAGCCGCTGAACAGCGGAGGCGCGCCTGGGCCAGCCTCAGCCGCGGGCGCAGCAGCGCCCCTGGTGGCCTGGCGCCCCGCGCCACCGGGAGCGGGCCTAGAGCCAGCCCTGACCAACAGACCTCCCTGGGCACTGGGCAGTGTGTATAGAGGTCCTGGGCTGCCAGATGACAAGACCCCCTTCTTGGCCTCACTGATGTGGTTCAAAGGAAAGCAGAGCAATACATTTGACAAGAGCTTGGCTGCAGGAGTTGCCAGAACGTATACAAGGCACCATCCATCCATTTTAGTGACTCCACTCCAGATTTGTGTAGAGTTTACTCTTTATCCTTTTCTTCTCCTCCCAAAGATATCCCACAAAGTAGCGGAGGTTTAGGATCAGAATTTTGTTTCCCCTAGATGGGCTACCTTCCCAGGTTGATGAGCCCAATCTGCCCCTCACATCCCTCTACACCACATGCAGAAACCACCTTCTGGACTGTTGGACCCACAACTGGTCTTGTCCACTCAATCTGCTGGAGTCTGTCTTCACATGCAGGGGACGTTCCTAACTCACCAAGGGTTTGAGACTCATCAGCTACCCTCAGCTGGTTTAGCCAGCCAGATGCAGCCGTTTCCTGGCATGTGGCAGCTGTTGCATGTTGACAGCTTCTAGGAGCCAAAGGTGCACAAACCACCCCAGAAGGAGCACAACATGTCCTCCACCAGAGGTACTACCCCTCCCCTAACTCCCATATTATAGATGGAGTCTTGAGACAAGTTGGGGGACATCAAAAATGAGAATGGGTGACTTTCCCACAATCACCTAGTAAGGTCATGCCAGAGATGAGGAATGCACTGGGGACTTCCCAAATTGCATCTCAGTCTCTTAAGGGTGAAATACTATATTCACTTACCTGGATTGAAGATTTGGATTGAGGGGGAAAGAGTTAGACCTCTCTTGAACTGGGGGCAGGGTACAGTTGCTTTTTACATAGGAAGCTGCTTTATTCTGAGTCAGACCCCATGGTTCATCCAGCGGCAGCTCTCCAAATAAGGAGCCTTCTTTTCCATACCTGGAGATGCCAGGGGTTGAACCTGGGGACTTTTGCAGGCAATGCAGATGCTCTACCATTAAAAGACAGTCTTTCCAGAAGGAAAATGTCACCAGGTGCTCTAGAGAGGTGTAGCACCACCTTTAAGTCCAGGGATCCAGATTAAGGGTTGGAGGGTGGTGGCTATGACTCTTTGCCCCTCAACCGGAGCTGGAGACCTCACACTTACAATGTGCATAGCCAAAATGTGTTTAATGAATGCTCTCTCTCCCTCTCTAATCTTTGTTCCATCCCACTCCACTGAAATCCAAAATGGAACCACTGTGCAGAACTGGAGTCAGAAGGATACGAAACACTGAAGATCTCCATCACATTGTATCCTTGTGCATTGATATAAGCCTGTACTGTTAGAAGGGCTTTCCCATGGGAAGAAGAGCAGGGGAGGATGGGAGAAAATTACAATGAAATAGTTTAATTGCTATGATCTGTCTCAAAGCCAAGATGATTTCCTCCTAATTTAGGTTGTTGATCTTTATATCACTGAATCAATAAATATAATTCCAAGAACAATTTTCTTACTTGGCTCCTAATGTGTGCCACACAGTGTAGTTCCATTCTGTCAGCTTTCATAACCCAGTGTCCTATTTTTCTCCCCTAACCCTTTCATTGTATTTTGTATCAGTAGGAAGTCTCCATAGCAACTATCCAAAATAAATTGATTCAGCCACTACTTTCTGGATGCCGTTGCTGTTTCCGAGGTCAAAATCCAAAGGCAAGGTAAACTGAAGACCTCCTCTCTGCACACAGTGCTTTTATTTTCTTTTAAGCTGACTAGTCTCAGTGGAAATACTGAGGGGTGGGGGCATCTAGGTTATATCTCTCTCTGATGCAGTATGTGGCAACACCAGTATTGGGATGTTTCAACAGATTTTATTGTGGCATAAATTTCCAGTAAAAATCTGGATGAAGATTTTTTTTTAAGGCAAATTGAATGGATTCATAATTTCCATGATCTTGGAGACATTATTATGGTAATGGTCTGGGTGTGTGGAAGAGAAATGGAAAATCCCATCCTATCCCCAATTCATACCATTCCCAAGCAGAGAAGCTGACTTCGAACTGTTCCTTGGAACAGTGCATGATAACTATTGGAGAGACTAGAAGAAGAAATCCAAGAACTAGTTTTTATAATATATGGTCACATCATCAATGTCTGATGGTCTTTGTTGGAAAGTTAGTAAAATGTAACCCTAGATGATCCTAGGGTTAGGTGGATTTGAGGGACCATACCTAAAGAGTCCTAATTAAATACTCTTTGTTAACATGGACAGAGGTGACAACTGCATCTTCAAAGGGCGCTGTCCTGGGCGTGATGTTTTTCAGAATCTTTAGAAATTGGATTTAGATGAAGAAGTGGAGAAGATGCTAATCAAATCTGCAGACTGAAGGTTCCCACTCTTGTTCTAGAGGTTCTAGACTGCCTCCTTCCCTACGGATCATATTGGATGTTAAGATAAACAGAGAAGGCTTTCTTGGCAGCTCCACCACCTTCAGAGTTTTGGAAGAGTGCAGCTCCTATTCGGCGGAATTCCACCTGCACAAAGGTGTGTTTCGCACCTTCATTAATTAGTATAGACAAAGACTACCTCGCAGTGGATGTTTTCATGGACAACAAATGGGGATACTGAATGGGTTTCCTCTATCCATGAACCGTTGGGCTAGATGACCCTTGAGGTCTCTTCCAATGCTATGATACCATATATGAGGTGCTAAAGCATTTGATTAGTGATGTATGGAAGTGAGAGCTGGACCATAAAGAAGGCTGATCGCCGAAGAATTGATGCTTTTGAATTATGGTGCTGGAGGAGACTCTTGAGAGTCCCATGGACTGCAAGAAGATCAAACCTATCAATTCTGAAGGAAATCAGCCCTGAGTGCTCCCTGGAAGGACAGATCGTGAAGCTGAGGCTCCAATACTTTGGCCACCTCATGAGAAGAGAAGAATCCTTGGAAAAGACCCTGATGTTGGGAAAGATTGAGGGCACTAGGAGAAGGGGATGACAGAGGACGAGATGGTTGGACAGTGTTCTCGAAGCTATGAACATGAGTTTGACCAAACTGCGGGAGGCAGTGCAAGACAGGAGTGCCTGGTGTGCTCTGGTCCATGGGGTCACGAAGAGTCGGACACGACTAAACGACTAAACAACAACAAAGCATTTGATATATTCTTTTAAAATTCTGTTTTGTAATAGGCTAAAGTTTCATAGTCAAAATGCTTCCAAGACAGTGGCATCATTCCAAACAGGAAATCAAGGTTGTAATAGAAATGTTAATATTTTATGATCTGCATCACCAGAGGAGTCTTATCTGAGCTCCTGTGTTAATATGTCTTTAATGCTAAACAAACCCAAATCATGCAAATATTTTAAACAATTTCAGCTCTCAAATTTACAGTTAGGATTGCAGATTTGCAAAGTTCATTCCTATAATGCTTTCACTGTCCCCAGGACTAATTTCCTTATTTAAATAAACAGCATTACACAAGCTTGTAAATTTCCACTCAGTAAATGAAGAATTATCTCCAGTGCAGAAGTTTCATGCTGTAGTTTTGAAAATTGGTTATTACAATTCGTGACATTATAATGAGCATTTCTTCAGTTTTAGAGATTTATTTAATAGAAGCATTCAGGACTTTTACAGATAACCTTTATTAAGTTCCTCACAGTGGCCATAGGTTAATTCTGACTTTTTTGTGCTCATGTAAGGCAGTAGAGGAGTAGTGGGAAATCCGAAATCGGGACACCACTGGTAATTTGCCCTGCCTGCAAACCTGGCTGACCGAACTGCAACACAGGGACAACACCTAGACCAGGTGTAGCCCTACAGATGTTGTTGTGGCATACGAAAGTGCAGTTGAACCGACAATCATGTTTTGCTACACAGGCACATTATAGGAGCTGAAGTTCACAGAGTTTTCCTGTAAGTTTGCTGGAGAGAACTCTCTGCCCACTGTGCCCTGGCAGGGAGAGAGTGTAACCACATATATATTCTCCTTCCTGCCTGGGCACACCCTTTTCCTCTTTCCATCTCTTTCCGCTCTGCCAGCAATGTGAGAACGTCTGCTAAGTCTGAGCTCCATGCACAGACTGCATTTTAAGCTAGGCTCAAGTGCGTCTTTGTAACTGAATTACCATTTTAAGCCTGCCTGAACAAAGCTGCTGTATCTGTTACTCTTCAACAAGTATTCTGAGTGAGTAAATGCTACTTTTATCTTTTAATCATACTGTTTGTGCGGTGGTTGTTTTAAGGAGGAGAAAAGGGGGAAACACCAGGAAAATCCAGTCTTCCTTAAGGCATCCTGCATTACATAATACATAAACTAAAAGGCTAACACCAGCCTATCCCTTTAAGCTGCAAAGAGACAGCACTCTGCTGATCTCACAAATGTGAGGAAGGAAGGATAATATTTAATTAATATATACTCTCCTAGCATCTATTCATATCCCCAAAATTGTGTGCAACTCTTATTTTTCCCCTTGTTAACTGCTGCGGGCTGTTTTAAGACTCTTGGATCAAAATAATTAAAACTAAATGTCTAGTAATTATGCAATGTACATAATTTCCTGCAATGTACATAATTTCCAAGTTTCCTGCTTGGCAGGGGGTTGGACTGGATACCCCTTGTGGTCTCTTCCAACTCTATGATTCTAATTACATATATTGCATATGTTAGATAATTTTGCCACAGCAGACAGAGAGTGAAATAGTGTATTTATTGGCAGAAGACGAACTGAAGCAGAACAGCAACGATGCTGCATGCAATAAACACAAGGCAGAACAGACAATGTTGCCTTTTCACCTCTCTAATTTCTGGAGGGCTTTTTCATGCTTAATATGTGTTAAGAGTTTGTTCTCAGTGAAGTGGTTTGGTTACCATTCTTCATGTAAATATTACAGCCTACAGCAACCATAGGCAAAGGAGTACACAAATCTGGAGTGGAGTTCCTAAGATGGTTGGATGGCGCCTCGTACGCCCGCTTCCGGCAACTCCTGCAGCCAAGCTGGTAACAATGTATTGTTCTGCTTTCCTTTGAACCACATCAGCAAGGCCAGGAGAGGGAGGCTCTTGTCATCTGGACAATCCAGGACCTCCATACACGCTGCCCAGGCTTGTACCCTGGGACGGTCACTTTGGTACTGTTAATGCAGCCATTTGACTTCACCCCTGGAGGTGCACTTCATTGTCTATTAAGACACATGGATGCCAACAACAGTGAACACAGTAATGTCCTCAGTTACCTAACTGCTTTGCCCTGTGAACGATACAGCTATTTCCTTCTACCCACCAAAATAAATATATTAACACAGTGGTTTTCAAACTGTTCCGGGAAACTTAACTTTGGAGCCCCTGGAAGCTTGTCAGGATAAGATGATCAGAAATGACATGAAAAACTTCACACTTGCCCATCCTAATTTATCTTCCCTGCATTGTGTTGCTGTAGGAGAGCACTGGGTGGATTTCAGGTTATACCCACAGTTTACATGGGATGAGGGCTCCCATTTCTTTTTGAATTCTCTGGCATCCCTATGTGTGGTAAGAACAGCTTTAACTTTTTGCCCCTCTGCTCTCCTGATCAGAACTACATATACCTGCTCTTCACAATGAGAGGAAAGTTCCCATTGGCACCAATGGCTGCTTCCCTCCCATTGTGAATAGCAGCCACTGGGGTGGGGGGTTGATTCTGATTGGGAGCATGGTAAAGCAAAGGGTTAATGCTCCTCTTCCCTCAGGTCAGTCCCAATTTGGCTCCCCCATGCACACATGTTGGCTATTTTAAAAAAAATGCAAAGGGGAAGTGCATGACAACATCATGCCTAGTTTGGGTCTAAGTCCTGCCAGGGGCATAGTCTACCAGTCCCAGAAACCTCTTCAGTGTGTTTGGGTTCCATAGCAGAAAGGTCAGCATGAAAACGGAAAGTACGTTAAGCTAGATCCAAACTTAAGTCACGTTTAGCATACACCCACCATACTCAATGGGGCTTTAAAAAAATCCCATTGGATTCAGTGGGTTTACTTTAAGCATGACTTGGAAGTCTACATCACACACAGTGTTCGGAGATCCATTAATGTATGTTATGGACTGCACCTTTTTCTTTTAGCAGAAATTTTTACAAGTGCATTCCTCCTCCTCATGAAAAATGAGGCAATGGGATTTCTTAGCCTTTGAATACGGTGAAGGCCCTGAACTGAATACCATTACAATTAAATTATATAGGCTTTACATTCTCCCCCAAACATGGCCCATGTCACACTTACCTTGGGAATACCCAGAAGTACAAAATTGAAATTCATTATTTACTTGCTCGCAATGCACATGTCAAATATTACAAAGTACAAACTTCATTTCTTGTTCTCTCCCAAAGCCAGAAAAGTCCTTTGGGCAGTGCTTTTGTAGTCAGTGACAAATAGGCATGCCTAATTTATGTATATATAATTTTATGCCAGCATAATTGTGTACAGAACAGAGAGTAGATGTTGCATTGTTAAGAAAAAGAGATCTCAGAAAGAAAATGATTGGAGGGTTTTGCACAGCTGTAAGACAAACTATAATGGATTCTTTCTTCTCCAGGATGCTGCATTTATGGAAGATTTATTTCTGTTAAATAAATCATGACAGTGTAACATGTCATGTGTTGTCGTTCATCTGAGGTTGTATTTACTTAATTTTAAGACCTGCTAAGAAACAGATGGTTGTTATTATGTCCTGATATGTAAAAACCACAGAATTAAAAGAGGGTGCACTTTCTTTTTCCCATGATTGTATTACGTACCTAATGATAGTGTAGTTGCTAGGCTGGATAGATGGCCAGGTGCTTGACAGCTTTCTGGCTAGACACTAAAGAAGCTGTCCTGTTTCCCAGAAGTCAGAGCTGGGGCAAACCTGGTTCTCTATCACATGGGCTGGCACAATCCATTTTGTTGCCTGAGGTGAAGTCTAAAACGGCATTCCATTCCACGTACAGAAACTGACTGGGCTGGCAGGTCAATCGGATTTCGACGTTGGTGACAAGCAGATTCCCTCCAGGCAGGGCCATCTTAAGCCTATCTGGTGCCGTGGTGCAAGGATCCCTCAGGCACCCCACCCCACCCCCACCGCCACCCCTACCTCCCTTCCACCACCTCGATGGAGCACAACAGGAGGTCCCCAGGCTGGGCATCCAGCCCCCGTCTCTTCCCTCCAGCCTCAAATACAGGCTCATGCACCCACTTTGGGAAGCCCCGGCGTGCTCCTTGGAGAGGTTACCTGACCCGGAGCGCCAACGGGGCCACCGCACCGCTCCTCCTCCTGTGGCTCCTCCGCCTCTGGGCAGACGAGGCGTCTCCGCTTTATGAAAATCACCGAGCCGCCTCCGCCTGCTCAGCTGAAGTGGCTGCGCAGCACTTCCGCCCAGGGAGCCCGGGCTGCCATGCCGATGGGAGGCTCGCAGCCAGCTTCCCCGCAACAGCGCCCGCAGCCCGAGAAAAGGCGGGCAAGGGCGGCGCTATCGGCAGGGCTTGAGGGCTGCTCCTCCCACAGGGAGGAGGCTCTGGGCACGGCACGGCATGGAGGAGGCACCCTCCAAAGCGACCTCCAGGCCATGGCTTCGTGGTGCCTTGCACCAGTAGCCTCTATGGCTAAGACGCCCCTGCCTCCAGGGCCGACCATGTGGCATGCACACAGATTTGTCCTCTTAACACCTCAGTCCACTCTCCGCCCCCATTTCATGCAGCCTAACAGTAGGCCTGCCCTGTCTGTCAACCTCCATTGCTGATCAGAAAGCTTTTGTCAGCTGTGATTAGTGCTCTACCAATGTATCAGAGTTAGACTACTCTGGGGAGAGCCCTGGGTTAGCTGCTTTTGGTTAGAAAAATGCTACATTATTAGAGCCAATGATGTGTTCCTTTCAGAGTTAGACTTTCATTGACAGAACATTCTAGAGCCCTGTAAGATATCCTCGTTCCCTCAATCTCAGTTATCTAGTACAGTGGTACCTCGGTTTTTGAATGTAATCTGTTCTGGAAGATGGTTTGAGTTCTGAAATGTTTTTTAAAAAATGAAAACTCAATAAGGAAAACTCAATACAGAAGCTGAGTTTCATGTTCGATTTCCGAGGCACATTCGAAAACCGAAGCTTTTACTTCTGGGTTTACGATGTTTGAAAACCAAAACGTATGTTAACGGAGATATTCGAAAACCGAGATACCACTGTACCTGTGTTTCTGCCTCTTTCACTGTTTTGCTGAAACCAGTTCTCTCACAATGCTTCACAATTTGCCAGTAACACAGACCCTCCGAGTTTCCCTATTTTTCAGGGACGTTCCTGATTTAGAGAACCCGTCCCAGTTTCTGATTTGATTCTGAAATGTCCCACTTTTCCTTAGGATGCCCCTATTTTCATTTGAGAAATGTTAGAGGGTTATGGTAACATGGTTAGGCTTTGGTGAGTGATGGACTCTTCCACCAAAGCTGGGATAAACTTAAACTGGGTATACTGTGTGTGTGTGTGTGTGTGTGTGTGTGTACACACACACACACACACATTCACACACATTTTATATACATATATACATTTTATATACATAGGGGGGAAGTCACGCCTCAAAGGTGACTGTTCGCAGTTTCTGAAGACTTGAGAGTCACTGCTCCTCACAGAAGCCTCAAAGAGGCTTTTCCCTCAAGCCATTTTTTCCCAGTCCTCCAACCCAGCCAATTATGTCCACACTGCCTCTCACCAACCAATGCTCTGCTGCCCCCCTCTCACTGGCAGTTGACCCCCCCACAAACTGCCCATTACCTGTCCAACAGAGTGGAACCTCCAGCCAATTAGACAGAAATTTGCACTGCTGCTTACTAAATGTTTCCTCCGCCATAACTTGTCATCTAGCAACTACTGCTAAACAGGCTTGTTACTAGAACTATGCAAGGCCTCATAGCTGTCACAGAGGTCACAGAATATATCTTCCTTTTAAACACAGACACATGTCATATAACACACACACACACACACACACACACACCATTTCTAACAAATACAGTGGTACCTCGACTTATGAACAACTCGACAACCGAATTTTTCGACTTACGAATGGGGCAAATGGCCGCATGCTTACGAATTCCTTGACATCTGAACGGAAACCACGGCGGTTTTAGATAGGGTTTTTTCCGACTTACGAATTTTTCTTTTTCCAATGCATTCCTATGGGAAATCGTGTTTCCAATGGCGCTTTTCGACTTATGAATTTTTCGATCTACGAAGGTGCCTTCGGAACAGATTAAATTCGTAAGTCGAGGCACCACTGTAGTGTTGAGGTTTCATGGTGACTCTTGTTTAAACAAAATTGCTAATTGATGTCAAAATGAGGAGAACTAAACTTAGAACTTGAAAAATGATAAGCTGGTGGAAACCAAAACCAGCCAATTCATCCACCCACCCCCCTCTCTCTGTGTGTGCGCACATAGATATAATTCTGATATAAGGAACAACACACATACGAGCACTGAACT
This sequence comes from Zootoca vivipara, assembly GCF_965207765.1. Taxonomy (NCBI): domain Eukaryota; kingdom Metazoa; phylum Chordata; class Lepidosauria; order Squamata; family Lacertidae; genus Zootoca; species Zootoca vivipara. Next base: position 77,620,516 of record NC_142588.1, on the reverse strand, counting down.
TCCCCCTGCTGTTGGATACAGCAATGGTCATAGATGGCTTAGCAAGTAACCAGATTCAGTCTCTACGGAAAGTGCAAATGGCTTATAAAGTGTGTTATCTTAGACATCCACATACAAACATCTTAAAAGAGCAATATTTGTTTGATGCATAGAGGTCCACAAGGCTTTCCACACTTTAACTTCTGTTCCTCCCCAATAATTAGCTTAAAATATTCTTGATTCAAGATCTTGACATAATTTTTTGTATTAATGTCAAATGAAGGACAATAAAGAATGACTTAAGAAGCTTGCAAACCTTTAGCAAACTACAGTATCATAAGATGACACATAATTACAACCTCTTAAATCCTTTACTATTTATAGCATCATACTTCAGGGAAGAGAGCTTCATGTTGTGATACTCCTGAGCCTTGGAAATGTTAAGAGTTCATAGTAGCACCCATTATCTCATCAAGCAATAGAAATAGTGTGCATTCTTCTTATGGTTATAAACATATGACTTATAACCCAGCTGGCCCACCCATGAGGCAGGAAGAAGCACCTGCCTCAGACAATGGAAGTGCAGCAAGCAGTGCCCAGCCTGCCCCACTGCTTCTGCCACCCCCAGAATGCCCCCTTCTCATCATGTGGTGTTACTGCTTGTCTTCCCTGCCTCTGGAGCGAAGGAGACAAGCGGCAATGCCTGACAGAGCACCCTGGCTCACACCAAGTTTGATGAGAGCCATAATTTTCCCATATGCAATGTTGCCACTTGTCTTCCCCATCAAGGAGACAAATGGCAATGCCTTGTGGAACACTTCAGCTCTTGCCAAGTTTGAGGAGAGCCAGCACGCCCATGGGAAGCCCACAAGCATAACTGAAGTTTAACAGTACCCTCACAATCAGCAGCCAGTATTCAGAAGCATGCTGTCTCTGACAGTGACGGGAAGAATACAGTCATCATGGCTAGTAGCCACTGATAACCTTAAACCTCCACGAATTTGCCTAATTCTCTTTTCAAGTCATTGTGGCCATCCCTACCTCTTGTAGAAGCAAGTGCCACAGTTTAACTGTGGTGAAAGAAATGAGTTTGTTTAATGCCTGGTGCGGCTTGTTGTAGCATTATATCTCTGCCTACAGATTGTGTGGTTAGATTCTAAAAACAAATGCTCTTTGGAGATCAATTTGAGTTGGTGTTTCAGCTCCCCCCCCCCAACAAGGTGGTTGTCATTCAGGCCACATCATTTTACTCACATGCTAATCCATCTTCCTCTAGCAGACGGTATGCAGAAGATCATAAACCTTTTTGCTACAAACAAAGTGATGCTGGGAAACTGTTATGCTTGGCAAAATATTGATCAGTTAAAATGCTCCAGAAAGAGCAGAAAGTGAATTGTTAGCAGCAATGAGGACATAACTACCCCTAAATTTAGAACAAATACAGTAAAACAATTGGAAAGTGAATGGTTTTCTATTTAAACCTTATGCTCTCTATTTTATTACCAGGCAAGAAAAAGGGGAACCATATATTAAGATCAATACTTCCTGTTCCTATGGTAGCCTAATTTTTCTTGGCAAGTCTTTGGTAATTATTCATTCTAAACCAGTACATTAGTATTCTAAAATGTGCAGTATCTTACATTTCAGTACAGTATTCTTGGTGAAAAATATATAAAAAGCATGGCTACATCTCTTAGAGTAAGTGAGTAGGAGAGGAAAGAAAGGAGCTGTCTCTTGTTCTTGTCCATATGCATGTGTGCAAATTTCAAAATATTCACTTTCCCTTTGTTAAAAACTATGCTAGAAATGGAGGAGACACAACTGGTTTACAAACACCCAGAAGGCAACTTTGAAGCTCAAACTATACAACCACTGTTGCATCCAGTGGTTGTATAGTTGCATCCATTTCCAGACCATGGATGTTTCAGCCCATAGAGTGATGGAGCTGCAGGAACCACAGTCACAGAAGTGGTCATTTCTTGGGACTTCTGGGAGAGGAACATAGCAGACTGAGCATCGTTGGTCAGCAGGCTGCCAACAAAGATAATTATGTGATGATTGGTGATAGCTAATATCAAATTCACTCTGGAGAAAGAGTGAACAGGGGATGAACATCTGGTGCTCTGAAAAAGCCATTTTCTATGTCTGGAGACTGATAAGTTGCCAGCTCCTGGGAACCCTGACAGGGGTGAGCAACTTATGAGTGGAGGCATCAACATTGTGCTCAAAAACCAGTAAGAGCCCTGATGGGCCTGTGGTCTGCAAAAGTCTCCCTTTCTTAATCATCTCTGAGATGGTTATAATTTACAACTGAGAAAGGTTTCTCCATCTGCCAGTGGAAATTTACATTCAGTGTGTGCTACTTTTTGGCTTTAAAAAACAAAAAACCCAACACCATTCTCTAATATTCAGCAAATATTTGATGAGCAAAGACTGATGAAATGGGGAATGAAAGTAGAACAGAGAAGAATGAAATAGGGAAGGTGGAATCAAAGTGGACACAGATACTTTGGAGAAGAATATGGATAAAAGATTGTCAGAACAGGAGGGTGAAATGGAAGAGTTGGCAGCAACAGATGGTGAAATGGAAAAGCTTAGAGGAATGAAACAGCCAGATGGTAGAGTTGTCTTGTTGGAGAAGTGGAATGAAGCCATGGATGGTGAGATGAATAGACATCCTGAGCTAGCAGCAATAAAGCTGAGAGAGAAAGGACTCTGTGTACAACTTGGACTGAATTTAGAAGAAAAGCTATCAAACCTCTGGCTCTTTTCTTGGGGGGGGGGAATTGAAAATGTGTAAAGGGAAGGGATAATTTTTAAAATCAGGATGGAAGACTATCCTGGAAATGGGAATGGAAGATATAGAACAGGCATCCCCAAACTCGCCCCTCCAGATGTTTCAGAACTACAACTTCCATCATCCCTAGCTAACAGGACCAGTGGTCAGGGATGATGGGAATTGTAGTCCCAAAACATCTGGATGGCCGAGTTTGGGGATGCCTGATATAGAACTAGGTGTGAGTTAATGAATACATAACAAGAAAAGAACTATGGAATGTTATTTTAATATATGATCACAGCAGAGAGACTCTTGTGTTGAACAAAGACGGAATAACTTATTATTGTTTAATATGGAGGAATGGTTGTTGAAGTTATTTGATTAGAGAAAACCCATTGCTGACGTTTATTAATAACAGCAATTAGAGAAACCCCTTTGGACTGTTTGTGTGAAAAGGAAAATGCATGAATTTGGGACATCTGGGTTGGAAGACTGGGAAAATATTCTTTAACAGTTGGATGTCATACTAGAGTGAATGTTTTGAATAATTTCTTTTTATGCGTCTGACAAATGGAAAATTGAAAGTCCTTTATATTTATATTTTTCTTCTTTCTTCTTTCTTCCCTTTTCCTTGGGTGTCCTCTGCTCTGGGCCATTTTGGGGGTCCATGCATTACACACACATGAAGGTGGTGGATGGTTGGTGGAAGGACCCTGAGTGATGACAGGGAAGGGAGGACCTCCCAGGGTGAGAAAGACTGATGGAAGAAAGGAAAGTTCCCAGGTGAGAGCTGAGAGGGTTGTGTGTAAGACAAAGGTTAAGAGCTAGCATTGAGAGGGGACTCTTTGTTTTCTTTTTTATTTCTCTCTCTGACTTTGTTTTTATTCAGATTTGTCTCTTTTATCTTATTGTATTATGGAAAAGCTTTAATAAATTATTATTTTAGAAGAAGAAGAAGAAGAAGAAGAAGAAGAAGAAGAAGAAGAAGAAGAAGAAGAAGAAGAAGAAGAAGAAGAAGAAGAAGAAGAAGAAGAAGAAGTGGTCATTGCTTCTTTAACACAGGGTCTGGTTTCTACACATGATCCAAGGAATCTGAATAACAAAATAAACAAGAAGTGATGATGATAGCAGAGCAATGACCAGATCCAGTTCTTTAATAGGACAAGACTAAAGCAGCCGAATAGATTTTGTTTGCAATTTAAAGTTGTTTGCATCACTCCTCTCTTCATCTATCAAACAGAAAGAGTGCTTATTTTTAAAAATAGGCTCTGATGGGAATACGGTTCAGTGACAAAAGTTTATTACAGGAAGTCAACTCTGGAAAGTTACAAAGTGATGATGAGGCTAATTGAGCTGCCTTTCTTTCCCTCCTGCATTGCAGCAACACACACACACACACACACACACACACACACACACACACACAACGATGCAGGTTTTATGGTGGCAGCACTGCTCAAATATCCCATTGCTTTTTTAATTAAAACACAATGCCTACTGGGTTTATAAGCAGGTGCCGGTCTGTAGCCAAGGAGTTTGTGAGACTCAGGCTACACTCTGTGTGGGGGTGGGGGGTGGGGGTGGCAGCATTAATCAATCGGAAACAACCCAAACTTATATGCAAGCAGCCTTATTTGTTTAAATTAAAGCTCTTTGATGTGATCATGAATGATAATTTAAAAAATATATAATACAATTAAAATATGCATGTCATGTGTCCAAGTCCCTGTGAGTCAAGCCGAGTACTAAACTAGTAAACAAAGAGGGTTTGATTTTGACTTAGCAACTTCCAAAAACACTGTCTCCATTTTTTTCCTGTATCACTCTGTAGGAAGACTTAAGCAGTGGAAACTTAGAAAAAGCACAAAAATGGAAGATTCGGGGAAGTAAAATATTGTATTCCAATAAAACTAAAGTAATTAAAACAGCAGTTTTGGAACATGTTGGTCAAGCACATTGTTGATCCAAACCAATGAAAATCATTTAAAAGATGCAGTTTCAAAACCAGCAGCAGTTTAGACCAGGCATTGAGACCCTTGTGGTCCTCCAGATGTTGATTGACTCCAACTCCCATCAGCCTCAACCTCTCAATGAAAAGAAGCTCAGAACAGATGGGTTGTCGAACCTTTACACATCTCTTCATAAGCCAGTCCCTTCTGAATCAATGGGGCTTATTACCAGGTAGGTGAGCGCCAAACTGCAGCCCAAATAATCTTGGTCTAAGTGCAGCACAGCCATGTGTTACCCTAAGTACACCTGAGCACATGGCTGAGTGACAGGAGTTTTTATCAAATGCTTCATTTTCCTTTACTAAACCCTTTTACATAAAGTTCACCAAGCGTATGCTTGTTGAAGTTTAGTGACATTTCTGGAAATGGTTTCTCTTGTCCCCCCCTTTCCCTCCCTTTCTGCTTCAAGAGCAGAATTTGCATTCAAATTAATGTGACTGACACATGGCAAGGATAGGCAGCAGTTCTGAGCACAGTCCATTGAAATGTAACTGGAACTTGTACAAGAGCAGGGAGGTGGAAAGGTGATTTCTTTATACTGTGTATATATAAAAAATCCAACCGGCATAACAAGGAATGCATTATTATCTTGCATATATTTTATATATTGCCATTTCCCAAATAACAATTTGAAGACACACTGCTGTGTTTTGACAAGTCTGCAAATGCATTGGGATTATCATACGGAATGAGCTCAAACCTACGGCACCTGTTGCTACTTTTTGTGATTTAATGGACTAAGGAAGCAATCTTAAGAAGAGGAAGCCAGTGGAAGTTACACCAGCTTAAATTAAAATGGCATTAACTATGCCAGATCCAAGCTCCATTCAGAAGCAGTGTTCCTGCTTGCTGAGCCAATCTAAGCCTGGCAGAGGGAAAACAAGCCTTTAAAACAGAGTTACACCACCCCTTTTCCCAGTTTAGACTATGCTGGGTTGTGGGGGTCACATGACCAAGCTGGACAGGCTGAGGATCCAGCTAAGTCTAGCCACCTCCAACACTCACCCAGAAACCCCCTTTTCAGGGTTTACACCAGTTTAAAATCTGCTGGATCTGAGTTGGGATGAGATACTTAGACATACTGTATGTAGCTCTGGCTGAACCCGGGCTCAGGATTTATGTTGGTGGCTATTGAACTGGAAAAGGTTCCCTATTCTAAGTTAGGCTTTTCTCAGTAAGCCTTGCCCCCTTGGTCTCAGAAACCTGGCAGCTACCCACCCCGTCTTACTGTCCTGTGGAGATGCACAGCTCTGATTGGTGCACATAGTACTGAATGCAGCAGCCTGCGGTACAGTAAGCGAAAAGTAAGCAAGCAAAGAGAAGATGGATTGCCCCCGACTCTTAGAAACTCTCCTGTAAAGATAGAACCTGAGGCACTGTCTACATAGGAATTTCTGTGAAAGCAAGTTTTGCACTTCAGTTTTTAAAGAAATATTTTAACTGTTTATTCACACCAGCTTTGAAAGGAAAATCTATAGCAGTATTTTAGGATATTTCCAGACAGGTATTTATTGTAGGATCCGTGCTTCTCATACGTGCAAGGTTGTTGTTTTTTTGCAGCATTCACACAAGTAATAGCTTTGGCACCTAACTGCCAACCCCTACTCCTCCCACCCCTTTAATCCAGGTTTAGGAATGATCTGCCTTACAGAGTGTCAAGTCATTGGTCCATCTATCTCAATATTATCTGCACTGTCAGCAGCTCTCCAAGGTTTTAGATATGGGTCTCTCGTCCTGGCCCTACCTTGACACCGATACTGGGACCCTCCTTGCAGAGCAGATGCTCTGCTATTGAGCTCTGGCTCTTCCCCTTTCCGGGGAAAATCTGATAAGGAACTTTTTGCCAATAACCCAATTGCAAAAACTCAATGACCCATTTGCAAATTAAGCCCCCATCTGGAACTACCCTTAATTAATTTTTATATAGGGGAATGCTTTGCTCCCCCAACAATCAGTGTCTGTTCTCATTTTGACACTGCACATCTCTTCTTATTTCTTCCAAAATGTTTTGGCATGCATAATGTCTTCCCCCTGAGATGGTACAGACATCCATTTGAATAATTTAAATCAATTTACTTGCATAAATTATACAAAACACTCGTGGGTACTAATTCCTCCTTTGTATGCATGCCTGGAAGTTGATGGAAACTATGTGCACAAAACCAAGACCTGGAATATGCAAGTGAAAGTCCTTAGCTGAACTCCCTGCTCATTTATTCAAAAGCTATTAGTCATATCAGACATCTCCTTGATGTAATAAGGCAACTGGCTAGATTTCCACAAGAATCCATTTCATATTTGAGTGTACGCGCCCCAAAGCAATAATGCACTCCTGAAATTCAGAGCAATTATTTATTAGAAACATTTCCATTTGGTGGCAATTTTGAAAAAGGGGACTGTGATGATTACCTGGCTGTTTATGTATCTGGTGGGTTTTTGTTTTGTTTTGTTTTTAAGGAGAAAAAAAAGAAATGGAAAGAGCCTTTACAAGCACACAAAATGGCTATCTTAGTGACTAATGGTTCACCTCAGATCAAACACACAGTACTTTTCCTTCACAGTGGATAGATTACACATTCTTGCCTCTATTGACTCTTCTTTATTAGTGCTTTGTATAACACTAAGTAAATGTTTTGTCACCAAAATTTGACAGACAAAATTATTCTTTGCTGGTTTTTCCAGCTCTGAAACACACATTAGCCTGTCTCTGTTGGTGTGAAGCGGAGGATGGGAAATGGATGTGATCATTCAGAAAATGTAATTTCAGGATGTAACAAGCATGGTTCCACCTGGAAATTTCCAGCTGGAGAGCACTAGAATTAACTTAAAGCTAGCTTAAAAGTATTCTATCCTCTAGCCCTTTAATCATGTCCACAACCATGTTTACAAAAGTTAGAAACATTACCAAGCACCCTATGGTGAGAGTCAAGGTCTAGTCTACAGTAAGATCAGTTTTTCTAGGCCCACACCCAAGGATTCACACCCAAGTTTGATATTGGTCAAATATCCTGTATATTTCCCCTCATTCTTTGCTTTGTTCTTTAGCACTTGAATGTGAATGCTGTTGTCGTACTACAGCATTGGACTTGCTGAATTTAAGTTTCGAAAACAATAACCCACAAAGGTTGGCTGTGTGACCTGCTTTGCCACTCTCTGTTTTAAGGGTTGTTGGGTCCAAGTTGAAAAATAAAAGAGCAACAGGACAGAGCAGGAGACTTGAAGTTTCCCAGCAAGAGTTAGCATCTGGACATTAGAACACCAGCTCTGAGCAGACACACCTTATTTTCGCAAAGAAATTGGGCATCTTTCAGCTATTTTTTTTAGGGAAATTGGCAAATAAAAAATAAAAAACACTGCTGGCATCAGTTGCCATACATCCAGATTTTCCCGGACATTTACCCTATTTCTGCCCGGACACTGCTTTCAGATACAGTATTCCGAATGTAACATTATTGTTTCAAACATTGGTTTTTGGAACAAGTTGGACTGGAAAAATTTTATTTCAAGAAGAGTCAGATTGTCCTGTTTTCTTGGACAAACTCATACTAAACTCAGATAATGGATATCATCACCATTAATTATATTTTTATACTGCCCTTCTGCTGTAGATCTCAGTGCAGTTCACAACATAAAAATACAGGATAAAAACTCTCTCTTTAATGTTTGGTATTCAGGTATGGATACATGAGTATAAAATTCAAATATGCCCCATCAAGCACAAAGGGCATACCCAATTAGGGTAAGTGTGTGTCCTTTTTTAAAAAAAATGGGAAGCAGGAACAGAGAGAAAACCACCATAGCTGCCAAGTTATCCCTTATTTTAAGGGATTTTCCCTTATGCTGAATAGGCTTACTCGCGAGAAAAGGGAAAACTTGGCAGCTATGAAAACCACCCTACTGTTTTTGTGTGGCTTTGAGAAATTTATCTAATTCTACATGCATACATTTTCCATGCCTGACAAGATGTGCATGTCATCTGGCATGTTCACCTGAGTCCAAAAGGAATCTGAGGAGTGTTCATCTGGCTGGAAGTTACGGGGTGTTATTCAACTAAGCTTTATTCATAGTAGACCCATTGGAATTAATGAACGTTATTAAGTTAGGCCCATTAATCTCAGTGGTTCTATTCTGAATAAAACATAATTGAACACCACTCATTGTCACTGCAATGACAACTGCTCATATTGCTATAGCTTATGCAGATAAATTGAACTAGAACACTGATGAACATCCAGACCTTTGTAACATTATCTTATTAGAGAAAAGAACTATACCCAAATCTATTAACTCACTGACACTCAAAACAACAACACACACCAGAAACATTTTCAAATGCCAACAAAACACATTTGACAACAAAAGAAGTCAATATATTATTCTGAACATCAATTGAAAGATGTTTCTCATTCTACAGGGACCCTTAAAAAGGGCCTTCTCTCTGCTGGCACCGTTATGAAACACCCTCCCCTTGGATGCTTGAATGGCCACTCCATTGATGGACTCTTGACCCATGATAAAAACCCATTTGTTTCCCAAAGCCTTTGGAGGTTAAATCTAATTAAATCTGCTTGGATCTCTCTTTTTGTATCACTGCTAAATAGAATTAAGCTGTTATTAATTACTACTAATATTTTAATAGTGTCTCATGATACTTTGTTGATTTTGTTATTATCAATACTTATTTCATGGAAATTGCTTTGGGTTTTGTTTTTTATAAAATGAGGTATGTAAAAAACAAACAAACCCCATATTCTCTCACATACACCATGAAGAGGGAGAGAGATATTATGCAGATGGCTCCAAAACTGTAGGAAATCTACAACAGTGTACAAAGAACTCCAGCGAGAAGCTTCATCATTCTGACTGGCATTTTATTTATTTCTTCCCTCAATTAACAAACATGAAATCATTCAACTTCAGATGAGCACTTTATGCTGGCTGAAGCTGGCAAACAAAAGCCATTAATTACAGTCTCTCAATTTAGTGATGTATGAAATGTTGGCGTCTATGGAAAAAACACTGTAAGGAAAAACACTTCCCAAGCTGGAGTCCAGGAGCAGGGCAGACAGTGCAACCACTACGGTGTCATACTCTCTCATCCAAAGGTAAAGAAGCAGCCAACCCAATCCATTGCCCAGAAACAATGTTAACTCTAACTATTTGACGTTTGTGGCAAGGAACTGGCAGTGGAATGTCGAATGCAGAAGTTGTCTGCCGTGGCTTACACAAAGAAAAGCTTTGAGGTATTTGAAGAAAGAAACAGGACAGGAATTACAAGTGAGTTGTGTTTCTTCTAGCATGACACTTATAAAATAATGCATAAGAATGCAAGAGCCCACCTGGGTGAGACCAAGAGCCTATCTAGTTCCCTCATTGGCCAACCAGATGCCTATGAGAAGCCTAGAAGCAGGACATGAGTGCAATAGCAGTATCCCTCTCCGATTCCCCAGCAATTGGTATTCGGAGGCATACAATATCTGACACTGGAACGTAATGCATACATTGCTTTCTCCACACCTAACACCACCTCAATCTAAAGTTATAAATGGAAAATTCTACTTGGGGATTCAGATGACTCCCACACTTATGAGTGGGGTGGTGAACACAATGGTCATGTCCTCTGGTCTTCCACCCACTGAGCAGGCTTTTTTGCACAGTGATCTACACAAGCAGAGGGTGGATCCTGGTCCAATTAATGTCCCATTACACGAAGGAGCTCGAGGTACACCCATTGGTACATCCCTAAAGGTAAAAGTCAATGACCCCTGGATGGTTAAGTCCAGTCAAAGCCGACCCCTTCACACACCAGCTGGAAGCACAGATGAATGAGGAATGGCTGTTGGGACTGCAGCCCCCATCACACATTCTTCTCATGGAGAGAGGGATCTTAACTCCCTATTAGAAGAATGAAAGGAAGGGCAAATCTCTTTCCCTTCCTCTCCCACTTCTTCATCAGAACATCTCAGGTCGTTTAAAGAAAGAGTGCAGTATGAATGAGAAAGTCAATTGCCTTTAAATAGTACCAACATTACAGTAGACCACTAAAATAAGCATAGATACACAGAGAGAATGAAAAACGGCATTGTGTCCATGCACTTGTGGATTTTAGAACTGTCCACAATAACCTGGTGCTGAAATATCGTTCCTTCTCAAAGGTCTGCCATCTCCCCTTCTAATGGCCATTTTTATTTAAATACCCCCCTTTCCATATCCAAGAGGTATAATGATCAAGGTAACAGTTTGTGTCAAAACTATTAAAATATGGTAATCCCCCCAAAATATAATAACCACCACAATAATAATCCATTCTATAACATCACTATATAAAATACAATGAAGAACTTATTAACAAGGTACTAACACACAACCAATAATAACCATTGAACAATTCATGAATATATAATAAAAATATAAATGTCCAATAGAATGGGGGTGAGGAACCTTTGACCCTCCAACTGTTGTCAGCCCTAGGTGGGCAATGGTCAGGGATTATAAGAATTGACATTCAGCAATATTTTGAGGGCCACAGGTTCTCCACACCTGCAACAGGAGATGCCCAATGAGGCAAAAAAAAACCTGATTAAGAAAAATGAAATTATAAACCAATAACCCATTAACCAATGCATAAGATTAGGGAATATTTAAGCAACAGACAATAAGACTAGACAGTATAGTCAGTGTGTGTGGCCTGTCTGTTCTCTAATAGAAACTTCCTGGCTTTCCTCTCCATGTGGGTGTGACTCCCTTGGAACCTTTAGCAAGTCCTATTTGCTATCGTGAGTTGTTGATCTGTAGGTCACAAATAAATACAGCTACTGAGATTTTCCTGACTCCTGCTGCTTCCTGGTGTTAGGACAAAACTGTTGCAAGGTTTCCTCCCACAGGGAGTACCTTTCCCAAATCCACAGCATACTATAACCAAGGCAGGTTATAATTTAAAGCCCATTCATAAATTCCAGTAATATTCCCCAGCAGGTTACATGTACACCATGGTTTTGTTAGGAACTCTTACTCTCGAGTAGGACCCAGGCAGAGACACATGCCCGACTGGCATGTTCTCTCCCTCCTGGTCGATCGTTCGGGAGCTTCAAAAGCATTCTTCTGCCTGAACATCACAGTGACTGATGCCAAGTGACATCAGCACACTTATGGATCCGCAGAGTTTGCGCAGTCGCGTAACAGAACTCAGTAGCACAGCATTTGGCTAATCTATGTTTATTTACATATAAACACACACGGAGCACTGCAACATGGCTCCCTCTCTCTCTAACATGAGGCAGCAAAGAGAAAGAACAAAGGACAACAGTCCCACTTCAGGAAACACAGTAACACAAACATCCTGTCTTTGTCACTTCCCACTCTGTGAAATGTAAAACATATACAGTCATGTGATAGACAACAATCCCATGAAAGCAAACACGGGGAATGAATCTCTAACAGGTTTCCCTCTCCGACCTCAACACAAACAGGAGGTAACTTCTGAAAACCCATATTCTCCAAAAGCTATAATGCAAGGGGATGCAAGAAGTTTTATGCTGTAGTAAGGAATGGGAAGAAGATATTAGAGCTTGATGCCTCTCAGGGGAACAAAAGTCAAATACTATATAATAGAAACTCTGTGAAAAGCAGGCTGACTAAACAACAGTGCAACATTATCCATGCTGAAGAACCCCAACCAGTACATAACCTGAGTTGCACATTCAGAGAGCTCTCATCTTGCCTTGCTGCTCTGAGCAAATTTAGAAGTGCAATAAAGCCATTTACACAATTAACATACATACTGTGTAATGGTGAGTGGAAATGTTAGCATCCTTTTGTTAGCTAGGCAGAGGGAAAGAACACAATGGAAGCTCGTGGTCCAATTTTGCAGCCATCTGGGGTAGTGAAAACAGCAGTAAACTTGAAAAGTGCTGTTATTATACACATTATTGGTCCTAACGAGCCGATGTTTTCAAATATTTATACCATTTATGCCTAGGTTAATGCTTCCAATTTTTTGTAGGGAGGAAAGGAAATGTTTTCAGCTTCTTTGTACCATTAGATGGGCATTAATCATATCCACCAGTAGAACATTACAGATTACAGCGTCAAAGCACACTAGGGTAGACTGTCTGATTGAACATGTAGGACATTCAATTGCTATTTGCAGCACAATCCCCTGCATGTCTTTACTCTTGGGTAAAGGACTGCAAGCCAAATGCTTTTATTTTATTTTTGTTTATGTGACAGGCACCACTAGTAACTATTGTCTAAGACTGCTTTATCTCTTCATGTCAAGAATACCTCCACATATTGCATTTAGTGGAACGTATCTATCACTAATCTCATTGCTTGGCTTATGAAATGAACATGAAGTTACTCACAAGGACAATAAAGCCCAGATTTTAATTTAAAATTCATGTAAGGATATTCATACACTTCTTTGTGACAGGCACTGTCACCAAGGTCTATATTTAATTGCTTCCTCCACCCCCAACCCAAGTGAATATGTTTGCTGTCCTGATGATAAATCTACAGCCTATCCCTTGCCAAAGAAAAATTGCACTGGCTTTTCAGTATGTTGGAGCTGCAGGTCACATCTATCATCCTCAGGCCTCTGTTTTGTTTTTAATTACAAAACTTCACTCAAGAATGTTACTTCCAGTCCTAAAGTGAAGTGAAGGAAAATGTAGGTTTTAATTTGCAGAGTAGCACTTAAATTTTCAACTCAGATGACATTAATTTGCTGGTTCTAAGCAACCGCCACAACAAAAAAAGGGTAATTTAGATTTCCATGAAAACCTTGTGACTATGGTAAAGCTCCACATTTCCTGAGCACGAGGGTACATTTGCTACAAAATTGTGGAATATTTCTATTCCACTGGAATAAATGGGATTTAATTCCTTTGAGTTTGATGAAGTTTAAGGGCACATCATTTTGGATGTGGGACACACACCCCCACACCGCAAAAATGTAGTGGAGCCGATTACAGAGATTATCCATCTATTTTTGGAGATGTTTTGCAGAACATGAGTGGAAAACAAAACAGAAGCCATGTGAATCAATATTCACTTCTTATAGTACAGTAAATAATACAGTTTTATACATGGACATTATTGTTCCTTTGCCTAGTGCTTTTTTTTAACATGAATCATGAAACAAATTAATTCTGTGATCACTTCCTCCTGCCCATTCTCCCTAGATAAGATCCTCCAGGCATTCAACAATACATTTACACACATTAACATACATGCTCCAAACACATTACATAGCAGCTCTGGTTGCAGTGCGCCAACATTAAGGACTGCAATGAACACAGTGTCGCATGTCTCTGCTTTTATCTTCCCATCCCACTAAAGGCCATGGAAACTCAGTTGCCCAAAACAATGAGATGGTTTAAAGAAATAGAGGAGTTAGGGCAAAGCCTTTTATCCACACATGGATCAGAAGGCAGCAGTTATTGATGTGGCCCAGGAGGAATCTGAGACTGCCTTTAAAGAACGCCATAAACTTCAGCTGGTAACACCTCCACCTGATTGCCATCACTTGAGCATATTATTTCAGCATTTTTCAATCTACCTCTGTTGATTTTTCATCTCCGGGCTCAATTTAAATATACTAGTTCTTCTATTTAAAGTCCTAAAATGGATTGGGACCTGGGTATGCTAAGGACAGCCTATTCCTAGATGTGCTTTCCTATGCACACCTTGACGGGATGTCTAATAGGAGCAGGGCCTTCTCAGTAGTGGTGCCAACCTTATGGAATGCTCTCCACAAGGAGACCCACATGGTCCCAGCACTGAGCACCTTTGGGCAAAAGAAAACCTGGATTTCCAAAAAGACATTTGGAATCTGGTGGTTTTTATATTTACTGCTTATCTGATACAGCCATAGGTGTTATACCCCCATATATATATAATTTAACACACACACACACACACGATCCATTTGAAATTCTGGGCATGGTAACTGCATACTTTCTATGAAGATGCCTTCTATAGTAACCTCTGTGCAAAGGGTTAAATGTATCAGCAGCCTAAGATTGTGGCGCATGATAGAAGTTTTCCATTTAGAGAGAAATCTTTTGATCAATAACTACCACAATAGGATATTTTTATTCTATGAAAAATTACATGGCAGAAATCCCTGCTATGACTGGTTATATATATATTTAATATCCTCCAAGAAAAGACATTGCCAAGTGAGTTACAACATTGACTTGGGTTCTATAAGATAAGGTTTTAAGAGAATCAAGTGTGAACTCTATTATGATCATAGCTTTATTTCAGGGGAAGTGGGTAAATGGTAGGTGAATCATGTTCTACGTACACAACGTTTCTTGAGCATTTAGGCATATCAGATATAAATGTGCTAAATGCACAAAGACCAGAAAGATTGACTGCTTTATCCCTCATTAGTATTTATGCAGCCCCAATTTGGGGCACAGCCCAATTTCTGTGACCGTGTTTATGGATAAGTGAGTCCCCAGAAAGCATGTATGGGGGTGGGGGGTGGGGGTGGAATGCTACTTAAATGTTAAAGGCTCCAGATAAGGCAGCATTGTTAACGTGTTATAAATACATAGGTAGCTGTTACCCCAGAGACTATACATGCCAGAAAAATAAATCATCTACTAGAATGGACGAGTTTATATTGAAATAATGTATATGAGTGTAAAGTGCATTTGTTTTAATTAACAAAGCCTTGAAATATTATCTTGCCACTTTTAAGGGAACCTTAGAGGCTTTTCCGAAGTCTTTGGGCAGCGTCCAGAGATCCAAAAGTGGAGTTCTTCCCAGGTAACAGAGCTTAGCCTGCCTCCTCCCTGACATCAACCCTTTACACTGCCCCCCAAAAGTTGTTCTAATCATCTAGGTACCCTCTGGAATTAAGGTGACCACTCACACACCCACAGAAAGAAGAAAAGGAGTCAAAGAGGAAGCCAGTTTGCATTTAATTTGCATATGCTAATTTATATGCCTAGGTGTACACAAGGCTGAATTTGCAACAATTCTTAGTGATTCAAGGTTATGTTCAATTTAGTGGTTCATTGAAGGCTGGACATCACTAATAACACCCGGTTGCAAATGAAATCACAGAAGCTGGATATAAATATTACTGTAGGCCAGGCACAACTTGTGACCAAGACAAAGGCAAAACCCTAGAAGGATATCGCCATTATTTTTGCTGCCTGGGGCTTCAAGAATGAGGAAATCGCTGTCCAATTTAGGGCAGCGCTTAGCTTGGCAAGTGACAAGTTGGCCATGCCTGGATGCATTATAGTCACTATGAAGCATGATATATGCATGAAACATTTTAGAGGAGATTTTATTTAAAGAAGCAGACAAAATGGTGGCATACAGCACCCTTGGGAAGTTACCAGAGACCCAAACTCCTGGCATGGCTGCTGGTGATGCCTTTCCTGAGCCCTCTTTAAATCAAGTCTCCTGATCTGTGCAGGAGGACCATCATTCTAGTTTCCCACAGTGCCCTGGGGTGACACTATGTTGGGTTATGATCAGAAATTAAAGTGGCAGCCACCTGAGACTGACTGGAAAACCTGTTGCTGTTATCACTGGTTGCTGGTGCTCCTACTAGGTAAGCCAGCTGGATTCCTGTAGACAAGAGAGCCCACCAGAGAGGACTTTACCACCACACACTCCCTTGGACCTGGAGCAAATCCTGTTTTAAATTCCTTTTAACAGTTTAACAGAATCTGTTCAGTTCCTTTTAAGTCTTCATATCAAGTATTCTTGGTTGCCTCCTCCTGTTGCAGTAGTATAGCAACGGTCAAGTACATTTACTTTTATTTTAATTAGCAAGTGTGTGAGTGTAAAAAGTCAGCTTGCTACTCAAATTAGATGTTATTTTTATAATTGAAGTATGCTAAATCTCCAGTAACCTTTTTGGAAGATCAGGTGTGATCTTTCACAAATCATGAGGATCAACTAGAATTAAGTCTCAGGCTCTTAATATATGCTTCTCAAGAAGGAGGGTTTTTTTCTTTTCTTTTCTTTTCTTTTTAAAAAAACACCTTTAATTTTAATTTTATTGTTACACAGCTTCTTTCCGCTACACAAGTGCAATCTATTGCTCAGTTAATATGGAGCAAAACATATTCAAGATAGGCTCAGTTAATTGCTCTCATATTATGGATTCATGGAATCACCTGCATAATATATTCTAGAATGCTTCTGTAAAACTTTTTGAAAGAAAAATGCCCTCCAGGAATCACAAAATTAACCTCTGATCTTATTTTATTCTTTAAAAAAATAGTATTAAGACTAGGGAACAAAAGAACAGCGGGCTGAAAATATGCAGGAAACTGCATTGCATCAATGAGTTTATTCATTAAAGCACACATACACACATGTGTTGTGTATCCCTCTTTGTAATGGGACTATTTGATTCTTCCTATGTGTTGAAATGGGAAAGTTCAAAGCCCAAAGCTTGATGGTTAACTGGAAACAGAAGCTATAACGATATAACACTGGTTCTGGCCTGACTGCACCGGCTGCCGATTTGTATCTGGGCCCAATTCAAAGCACTGGTTTTGACCTTTAAAGCTTATGCAACTCAGGACCTCTGTACCTCAGGACTTTCCCCATAAGAACTTGCCCAGACCCCAAGATAATCACTGGAGGTCCTTTTCTGCATGCCTCCTCCCAAGGAGGTCCAGTGCAATTTTCTGCTTTCGAATCCACTGAAACCTGATTTGGAATAAATAAGCAGGGGATCGGTCTTCAGGTGTCCTTCCTGAGAAAGTGGACCAAGTGTATGGGTATTTCTACAATATTCTCCACAATGAAATCATCGAACTTTTCTGCAGTCTTCAACTTTATTAATCCTTTTACACCTCTGCCATTATCGAGCATGCCAACTGGGTGGTTTTCTGCCTCTAATGTATTTAAAGAAACGTTTAATATATGTATTTTTTGTTATCAGCAGTTCAAAAATCTATTTTCCACTTGCCTCATTGCCTGCTTATGGTTGCTTGGTCAGAGTTGAGGGTGTTTTTATTTTCCACATTTGGACCCTGGCTTCCATTTTTGTAAAGAAGCCTTCTTGTCCTTTGGATCTTCCTTAACTCTAACTCAACAGCCATGCTGGTACTCACTTGGACTTTTTCTGCCTTTCCAAATCTGTGGCATGCCTTTTCTCACTGCTTCTAGTCTTCTGGCTTTGAATAACCATGAATTAGGAATGCACCATTACATTGTTATTGGCTGCATATTGCTAAACGATAACTAAATTGTGTGAATTTCAGCAAGTTGCTCAGGCTGTGGGTGCACTTCTACTGATAATGTCAAAGTGCTTATAGTTTGCTTATAGAGGATAGGGACCAGATTTCTGCAGGAGAAAACTACCAAATTTTCACCAATATATATATGTGTGTGTGTAAATGTTACTTTGCTTCAATGTAAATCATTGTTGGCAACCAGTTTCCCTGAAGTGAGAGGCAGCAAGTTAGAGCTCTGATCATTCAACTCCAATCAGCCCTGGCATATAAATTTCCAAGTGAAACTTTTTTTAAAAAAATCACAAATGGTGCAAACCAAACTGATTGGGAAAATGATAAATCAATAGAAACCAAAGCTGACATCTCTTCCCACAGGATCCCCAGCACTGGGTAGGTTCATATGCCAGAAAATCCTTTAGATGGGAATCCAGTAAAACGTATGCTGAATATACATGGATATTTCTTTATAAGCAAACTATAAGCAACATATTACACACAGCTTGGTTGAAATTGGATGGGCTTTGCCATCACATTTGATTCAACAGTGGTTTCACTAGACTGTCCCTAACCCTAGAGCAGGGGAGGGGAATTGTTGGCCCTCCAGTTGTTGCAATAACTCCCATCAGTTCAAGTATGGCAACATCTGGCAAGACAATGTTGTAGTAGTGACCTACTACAACAAGCTTCTAGAATAATGCTGCGTGCACTTGGCTTCAGTAGGGCTAAAGTAATTTTTTAGATTTGCCCTGTTCAGAATGGTTCTACTTCCTGCTAATTTAAACCTAACTAACATAATGCCTTGCTCTTGTGGCTGATAGTGATCACTTGAACAGTTCTCATCGCTTACAACCTTTGCCTCTAGCACTTTCAACTTTTAACCACAGAGTTCATAATACAAGCTGGTTCAGCAGGGATTGCAATCAAGAGGTGTAGAAATTCTCAGGAAGCAAGGCAGTTGCATTCTGATACGCACCTGTGCCTTTGGAAATTGCCAAGTGAAGGGGAGAAAAACACATCTGGCTCCCATAAGTGTCAAAATAATCTATTCCCTGTGGGTCAAATTACATTACACAAATTCAGTGGGTCACATATACACACCAAAAAGCCCTGAGAGAGGATATTACTCAGAGTGGAGGAGCCACAGTTTAATTGGTTGTTCTTCTGCTCCCTCCAAAGCAAGATGGTTTTTCACCTGATTGGTTTGTGTGAACAACCAAAACGGAAATGGTTAATCATCCTCTTATCTGAACACCCTTCTTTTGACCCAATTCACAGTTGAAGGAAATGTCACTGGCTCACGTAAATGCCCAGGGAGCAGACCAAAGTGAAGACTGCTGATGCATGATCTGTTCCCTGGCCCCACCCCAACCCACCCCAGGCCACCGTGAATAGGCCAGAATTCAAGACTTGGTTTGGTGGCAACCCAGGATGCTCTGCGACCACCAGGAGAAGGGGCCAACAGCCACAAACAAAATGGTGTGGCTCTGGGAGGACAGGGGAGCCACCGCACTGGGTCGCAACCATCGCTAACCCAAGTACTGGATAAGCAGCCTTTGCATTTGTTAATCTGTTTCAATGGAAAACTAACCAACTAACTAACTAACTAAACTGTGGTCCTGAAATCTGCTTCTGACAATTTAAGCAAAGGATGGTAACAAAATGTTTTCAAGGTAGTAGCAGCTATCACTACAGCACGTTTATGCACTGAATCTCAGGGATACCACAGACACATCCCCAAATACCGTAGTGAAACTTTACAGATCCCTATTAAGAAAAGTCACTTTAAATTTATTCCATTCTCACCCAATAACCATTCTTTGTCAATTCATGATAAAAGATACTGCATTCAAAAATATCAAATGGGGTAGAAATTTTTGGTGAAATACTCATCAGATTGTGGGGGCTTTGTTGCTCTTACCTTACTTTTGGGGGGGGGGAATGCTTGTTCTACCAAACATCACTCCAATGGTCTGTATTTGAAGACTTCCCAAGGGCCTGTGCTTCCTGAAAACCCTACAGCATCCTTGGCTGGGCTTTTACAGGAATACTAGGAGGCTGTGTACCACGTGCCCGACAGTTGTGCATTATGGCTAGTGGCACTATTTAAACTTAGTTTAAAGTTTAGTTTATAGTATAGCCAATGTGGTGCCATACATATATTGTTTGACTACAATTCCCATCATCCTTGGGCATTGGCCATGCTGGCTTGGGCTGATGGGAGCTGTAGTTCAACAGCATCAGGAAGACAGCACATTGGCTCTGTTTGACTTAGGTCATTTGGGGAAATTTTACTCATGCCACAGTACTCTACAGAATACCAGAAGGCAATGACCCAAAAATGAACTGCTGCCCCTATGCTCTGAAATCCCCTTCATTTTGCCATAATTTGCTTCTGACATCTTGTAAAAGCCTATTGTTCTGCCCAGCTCCATAAGATTGGACCCTAGAATTATTTCTAGTTTTTTCCCCTTTGTTTTTATGATATGGTTTTATTATTTTTAGGTTTGTTTGTTTTTGTACACTGCTTGTTGTTGTTTAGTCGTTTAGTCGTGTCCGACTCTTCGTGACCTCATGGACCATAGCACGCCAGGCACTCCTGTCTTGCACTGCCTCCCGCAGTTTGGTCAAACTCATGTTCGTAGCTTCGAGAACACTGTCCAACCATCTCGTCCTCTGTCGTCCCCTTCTCCTAGTGCCCTCAATCTTTCCCAACATCAGGGTCTTTTCCAAGGATTCTTCTCTTCTCATGAGGTGGCCAAAGTATGGGAGCCTCAGCTTCACGATCTGTCCTTCCAGGGAGCACTCAGGGCTGATTTCCTTAAGAATGGATAGATTTGATCTTCTTGCAGTCCACGGGACTCTCAAGAGTCTCCTCCAGCACCATAATTCAAAAGCATCAATTCTTCGGCGATCAGCCTTCTTTATGGTACACTGCTTAGAGATTTTAAATATTAAGTAGTTTAGACGTGCTTTTAAATAAATAAAATAAATAAACTGGGATTAAATTCAGTCTGAAGCTCCAGGGCAATAAAGCCATATAAATAAAATAATAGTGGAGGGAAAATATTAGGATCAAGGAAAGATGCAACCACTGGGAATTTGTAATGCAATTTTTGGGAGTTGGTGGTTATTTGTAATTCATCTACTCTAATGCTTGTTTGGGTTCAGTTGGGAGTCGTTGCAGGTTGCCTTGTTGTGTGAAATAAATAAATAAAAATATGGAAAATCTCCTGAGCTCAAATTTAGCAGAGTGTTCTGGGTGTTCATCTTTTAAACATTATAAAGCTGGAGGAACATTGATAGTTATAAATTCAGGCTTAGGATGCAGCAGCCAGGATGCACACAAGGCATTTGAGAACATGGTCCATGAATAAGTTAGAGCTTAGATGAAACTTTTCAAGAGTGCCTTTAAAAGAGATCTGTAGTGTATTATTATTATTATTATTATTATTATTTTGTTGTTGTTAACAAAACAAGTAAAAGATACACACTGGCCAAGCGTGGTAGGATGAGCTGCCCGGGCTGGTTTCATATAGCCACTTTTCCCATTGCAAACTAACTTTGGGAATTTCTACACTACAGACTTTAAATCATTGTGGTTTCCCTAAAGAATCCAGGGATTTTTATTTTATTTTTGTATGGCAGGATGCTGAAATTTCCTGTTAGGTATCCCACGCTAATTCACTATCAGGATTACAACCCTCAAGGTTCCTTGTTAAACCAGGTTAGGTCTGCAGTGCAGGTGTTATTATTATTATTATTATTATTATTATTATTATTATTATTATTATTATTATTTCTATATCATATGTATGCCAAAATTGAGATATGCTTGTTCAGCTCATATTCTGAAGCAACCACATGGATCTCAGTGTTATGAGCAGACTCAATGAGAAAAATCAGTTTTTCATTGTGGTGAGGTAGCCAATGGGACACGGGTGGTGCTGTGGGTTAAACCACACAGCCTAGGGCTAGCTGATCAGAAGGTCAGCGGTTCAAATCCCTGTGACGGGGTGAGCTCCCATTGCTCGGTTCCAGCTCCTGCCAACCTAGCAGTTCAAAAGCACGTCAAAGTGAAAGTGGATAAATAGGTACCACTACAGCGGGAAGGTAAACGGCGTTTCTGTGCACTGCTCTGGTTCGCCAGAAGCGGCTTTGTCATGCTGGCCACATGACCTGGAAGCTGTACGCCGGCTCCCTCGGCCAATAACGTGAGATGAGCGCGCAACCCCAGAGTCGGTCACGACTGGACCTAATGGTCAGGGGCCCCTTTACCTTTATGGTAGCCAAACTACTAATAAGCCCAACAGCAGGAATCATGTAGATTTTTTTTTGGTGGGTTTTTTTTAAACCTAAAGTGCCAGTAAAAGGAAATCATATTATAGAACAGGAAACCTGACAGCACAAAAGCTTGCCAAACAATCCTGGTATTTGCAAGGTATACAGATGGGAGAACCTGGAGCACCTGTGCTAATTCAGTAAGGCTAAAATGTTTTACGGGAAAAATAACAGCTTAAAAAAAAAGAGCTTAGCATGTAAATACTAAAGTTTGATTTTGAAAGACAAAAGTGTAGATAGAAATGATCTTTGGGTAGCACGATATGAGCAGGAGATCAGAAGACTGCATAAAAATGGAGACGGGTACTTTAAAACACCTGACGGGAAGCTCACAGATGCCTACATAATGTAAAGTTCAAGGTGTCATTATTTCTCCATGCTGTTTGAAACCAGCTGAAGTCTATTTGAACTTGATATGGTCTGTTCCAGATTAATAACTAGCCAAATGTGCTTGGCAAGACACACGTTGGATGGGCTGTTTCGGATCTGGCATGGAAACAAAGCCTCTGGTGATAAAGGGTGTTGAAGACTCAGCTGTCACAGACATGCACCAGGTACTATACAGACAGCATCGTCGCAGAGAAAATGTTTTAGGCGGCTGTTCTGCAGCAGCTGGACTCCTTAGTGACCAAGCTACCCTTTACGCATGGGAGCTGAACGTCTGTGATTACATCCCACGTAGCTGAGGGC
Organism: Zootoca vivipara; assembly: GCF_965207765.1. Taxonomy (NCBI): domain Eukaryota; kingdom Metazoa; phylum Chordata; class Lepidosauria; order Squamata; family Lacertidae; genus Zootoca; species Zootoca vivipara. The sequence goes on along the minus strand of NC_142588.1, from coordinate 77,597,501 downwards.
TGTGTATAAATGATGCAACCATGCGAGCAAGGGACCAAACCCAAAGATCTTGCCTATTTCAAATGGCACCCTCCATCCTAGAGAGCCAGTGTGGTGTAGTGGTTAAGAGCAGTAGACTCCTAATCTGGGGAACCGGGTTCACGTCTCTGCTCCTCCACATGCAGCTGTTGGGTGATTTTGGGCTAGTCACACTTCTCTGAAGTCTCTCAGCCCCACCCACCTCACAGGGTGTCTATTGTGGGGGAGGGGAAAGGAGATTATTAGCCACTTTGAGACTCCTTAGGGTAGTGATAAAGCGGGATATCAAATCCAAACTACTACTTCTACTACTCTTCTCCTTCTCCTTCTCCTTCTCCTTCTCCTTCTCCTTCTCCTTCTTCTCCTAAAGAGGGTTGGTTCCCAACTGATAGGAAAGACTCATTCAGAGGTACAGAACATGTTTTGCAAGCAGAAGACCCCACAGGTTCATTCCCTGGCATCTCCAGCCTTAGGCTTGGGCAGATAGCCCGATTGGGACTTCGGAGAGCCACTGCCCCTCAGAGAAGCCAGATATGAGTTAGATAAGCATCGCCCTACATATGGACCTCCAGTATGGTGCTTGGGGTGCCAAGCTGGGGTGCTTATGGGGGCAGTGGTGTCCTCCCAGCAGCAGACTGTGCTTGGCAGGTCAGGGAAGTGCGAGGCAGCAGCGAGATCAAGAAGCTCCAGGTTGGTAGCAGCTCTGCAGGTACCCATCACATCTCCATCTCAATGAGCAACATGCTAGTTCCAGGCGGACACCACTGCCACTGCTGCCCTCACAAGCCACCAGTGGTGCCCAGGCCGATTCAAATTCCAATGGCTTGATTTATTTATTTTTGTCTCAGAACTACTGGAATTGACCAGTGATTGTCCACAAACCAGCACTGTTCCATGAAGTCTGACGTTTAACAGCTAAACGAAGCAAGTAGAAGAGATCATTTGGAGCGTAAAAAGAAACTAAATTTTGGAGGCAGTTGGGAGGCAGCAATGCATCTGGAAACCAGTTGCTGGAAACCACAGGAGGGCAGAGTGCTCTTCTGCTCATGTTCTGCTCCCACAGGCCACTGTGAGAACAGGATGGTGGACTAGATGGACCAGACAAGGTGGAAGTGGTGCTGTTGAGTAACCCCTTCATTCTTGCAGGAGTTATGATGCCCATTTTTAAAGACTGGTGGTGATGTTCACACCCACCCCAGGGCTCCTCCAGATTACCTCTTTATTCAGCATTAATCCTGATTTGCTTGTACAAGTCATATGCAGTAGTTAGACCATGGGTAGGCAAACTAAGGCCCGGGGGCTGGATCCAGCCCAATCGCCTTGTAAATCCAGCCCATGGATGGTCCGGGAATCAGCATGTTTTTACATGAGTAGAATTTGTCCTTTTATTTAAAATGCATCTCTGGGTTATTTGTGGGGCATAGGAATTTGTTCTCCCCCCCAAAAAAAAATAGTCCAGCCCCCCACAAGGTCTGAGGGACAGTGGACCGGCCCCCTGCTGAAAAAGTTTGCTGACCCCTAGGTTAGACTATATCAGTGTTTTTCAACCTTTTTTGGGCAAAGGCACACTTGTTTCATGAAAAAAATCACGAGGCACACCACCATTAGAAAATGTTTAAAAAAATAACTCTGTGCCTATATTGACTATATATAAATCGAATTTTTCAATTTTTCCCACGGCACACCAGGCAACATCTTGCGGCACACTAGTGTGCCGCGGAACAGTGGTTGAAAAACACTGGACTATATCACATTTTTGTTGATCATTTGTTCTGATTCATTTCTGGGTGGTCATACATCAATGAGTATTCATCCTTCATTCATCTTGATTTGCTTGCGATGTTTTTTAAACACCTTCTCACAAGTCATTTCTTCACCTCACGTGTTTCAAGGTACTTCCCTGTCCCTTTCCAAGCTGAAAGAAGGCCCATGTTTTTTTAAAAGTCGGTTTGTTGTGTTAGGGCGGTAGAACCCTTTACTCCACTTTAAATGCACAAATCTAAAATTCTGGCATCCACTTGAATCCCTTCTACAAAATAATGGCAGCCTGGATGCATGGATCGAGACAGATAAAATGAGGGGGGAATTTGTAGAAGAGTTAATGAAAGACCCCGTACCAGATAATAGGAATGATAACCTAGACAGGAATGCACATGGAAGGGATGAATGGGGCACTGAGACCAGAATAAAGCTAGGACAGCAACTGAACCAACTTTTTGTCTACCAACAGTGGTCAAACAGATGATATACCATAGATTCACACTAAGGTCATAGCAAATCCCCTGTGTGTCCTCTGTTTCTAGTTTGAAAAAGTATTGTCATCAGAAATGAAGGCTGCACTTCTGGTTGTCACGACAAAAAACTCTCATGGCTTATAGCCATGCTAATCTGTTTTGAATTGATTAAGCAGTATTGTGCAGCCACTGCAGCTTTTGAGTCATCTTCAAGGCGGCCCAGCGCTGAGTAGATTATAGTAGCCAACCCTCAAGGTTATATGGCTTATCATGGTGAGATTTCCTGTTCTATGCAAGGGTAGAAACTGCACTCCTGGCTGCTACTATTACCTGCTTATTCAGGAGTAAGGCAGGTTTCAGGAGCACTTTAAAAAAACACCACCAAGATCTCAGTAGAATATAATGTTGTGTGTACACAGCCTTAGAAGCATATTCACAAATGAGAACTCTGATTAACAGAGAGTTAAGAACCACTTTGAACCAGGGCGATTGAATGAAACAAGGTAGTTCAGTTGGTAGAGCATGGGAGTCTTAATCTCAGGGTTGTGGGTTTGAGCCCCATATTGGGCAAAAGGATTCCTGCACTGCAGGGGTTTGGACTAGATGACCCTTGTAGTCCCTTCCACCTCTACAGTTCTGCGATTCTACTCAGCACTCACGTACAAACACTTCCCATGCCACTGACACCAATTTTGCACTTGTGAAAAGCAAAAACATTTTTGGCTTAAATAATAATAATAATAATAACGAGAATCATCAAAACATTCATTCTGGAGAAGTCAGATTGATGTCAACAGCATTTTTCTAGGGTAGGGCAAATGTGTCATTTCCAGTTTCTCACTGTTTCCCATTTTTTAGTCTACAGTTGTCCTTATTTCAATATCAGTTTGTTATTTAAAAAATAAAGTTCCCATGAAAATTCATCAGCATTTTAGTGCAAATTTATCCGAATATACACATTTCTATATGCAAGTTTGCCCAGCATACATATTTTTGCAAGGCAAGTTCCCCCAGTTAATGTATTTTTAAATGTCATTTTCACTAATATATGCACTTTTTAAAAGCAAACTTTACCATGATTATATGCATTTTTTGTACACCTTACTTGACTGGAGAGCTGCATTGCAAAATTCAGAAGAGTGTGAATTTTGAAGCATGTCTTTGTTTCAGATTGTGCATTGTTTTGAAAAGTGTGGATTTGGTAGATTTACTTTTAAATGCAAACTGAAAGTCTCAACCCCACCCCTACAAAAAGTAAAAAAGCTTCATTATCATAGATCAGAAATATGTGTTTGCTTCCACGTACAGCTGATTTTATATCAATCAAGTATTAATTCCCCAACTGTATTTGGAACTGCCAAACATACCATACTGGCCCACTTTTTTCTCTGTTAACCCTGCAGTTACCCATGGAAACTAGTGCAAACTAAAATCAACTGCTCATGACCTCCCAGTTATTACCTTTTTAAAATGTAACAAGCACCTTCAAACTCATCCTTTTCCCAACACCTCATCCAATTAGCTGGACTCATTCACAATTTCATTCTACTCATTTTAATTTTTACGGAAAACAAGCTACAGGCACTGTGTGTGGAGAAGGGTTTTGTACCATCCTAAAATAAACGCACAGCATTATGAATGGGAGCTTTTGTATGCCAGAGAAGCTATCTACTGTGTAGAAATTTTCACCTTACTTGTTGAGCTAGTTACTGGGAAAGTCCACTGTGTGCTCCTTTGGTACATTATATTTCGTTATTATATCTATCGCTATAGTTGCTTTGTGTGGTGTCATTATCATCCTGCTTTATATACTCTGGAAGCCAGCAGCCCATAGAACAAGCTGGTTAGTACAGAACAAAATGTGAAACTGTTTCCTTGTTTCCCTCTCCTTGTCTCAGACCATTTCTTTAAACCTCTCTGTCCATTTATTTCAATATCCTCCTCTTCCATCAGATGCCTGTGCATAGGTCCATTACTTACTCTGCATCCTTCCTTCAGCCGCTTTGTTTCTGGACCTCCAGCAAACCCCAGTCCTCAGACTCCCCCACAGAATACTGCATTTTCCCATGTATAAAACAAGCTTTTTAGACCCAAAAATGAGGTTCAAAATTTAGGTTTGTCTTAAACACGGGTAGTGCTGAGGGGGAGCGGGCAAATGGTTTTTGGGCGTGAGCCTGAGATTTTAAGCGGTGTTTTGCCCCCCTTGATTGTTGGGGGGGTGCCAAAAATCGTTCACCCGCTGGAACGAAGTGCGAGCCCGAGATTGGAAGCGGCAATTGTAAGCGACGCGAGCAGTTGTGTGCTGTGTTCTGGCGGGTTAGTGATTTTCAGCATTTCCCCCAAATAATCCTCCCCCAAAGCTCATCCCCACTATTTTCTAAATTTTGGAGCCCCCCAAATAGGATTATAAGATTGGCTAACTGGTTTCAAGGGCTTCACCAGCATAATCACAGTCCAGTGTACACAATTGTCACATATGTATCCCACCCTTCCTGTAAGGATCTCCAAGCAGCATATATTGGGGGATAGCCCATTTTATCCTACAACACGCTGAGAGGTAGGCTAGACAGAGATAATAATTGGCGATCCAGTGGTATTCATGATTGAGCAGAGATTTGAACCACTATAAAGAACTTTCCTGAGGTTATATAGCGGCCAATTTATTATACTCACTAGAAATGATTGCAGTGATTTCACAGCACGTATGACTTCACAACATGTGTGGCAGAGCCAAAACATATATGTGCACAGTCAGTTTACATTACATTATATCCACATTCTTGAAATAAAAGAGAATTGCCATATACAAAAAAGTTACGTGAGAGTCACCCACAGATGCGCATAAAACATTGTAGTTCTTTAGGCTGTAAGTCTAACCTATAGAAGAGCAGAAAACCCAAAGCAGGCAATGACAGAAGCTTCTGATCTATAAAATGGCTTAATTTGTGAACAAGTAGAGCACAATTACAGTGTTTTATGCCACTAAGCTGCCTTTCAGATAAATTATGTATTCAATATGTAATTAAAGTTCTAAGGTTGGCACTTTGTGTGTGCTGACATTTGTAATATATAGGCAACCATTAGCAAATGGATACCGAGGCTTTGGCTGGACAATTGAGTGAATCAAAGTCTAACCACCTTTTGGTAAATTAATCATCACTAATGCACATTTTCATTTGTGTGAATTAACAAAATAGTCTGTAATTGTCCAATAAATTTGTTAGAGAATGCTGAGGCTTAGATTTATATTAGTTCTGCATAGCCCATTAGTCAATATTTTAAATTCCAAGCCAAGAACTGGTGTAAGATTATTCTACTGAACAGATATCACCGTAGATCTGAGTCATAATGCAACCCTGTCTGCAAAGATTATGGTCCAAGGTTGGTTATTCAGCAGGGAACAGCGCTGAACAAAACACACAAACTTCCTTTGGTGCAAGATTCACACAACCATATTTGTTTTGAGGTGGGGGGGGTTGTTCCATCATGAATTGATTTCTGCACCTCCTCAGAGACAGATCTTTACCAAATTGGGTTGTCTCACGGCGAATCTTATCAGACGCTATCTGAGCATTCAAAAATATACAGTGACAATCACATGAGAGGGTTGTGTGAATTTGCTCTGCCCCTCTCCCCAATGTTTCCAAATGGTGACATCATATCTGAAACTGGGCAGCTTGTCAAGTGTTGCCATAAGCTGGAGTCCTGCTTTAGACAGGTCCTCAATTCATAGACATCCTCGTATGCGGGGGAAGGTGGGTAAGTGTGGCACATTCCCATCGCTCACACACCTGAATAATGCTAATATAATACCATGTGGAACTGCAAAAGTATTCCAACGGGATAACACAATCCACCTTGAAAAGGCTTTCCAAGAGCTGCTACCACAAAATATCTGAGCTTTATTTGACTGTTTTCTAAGGACGCAATAAGGGATTAGCAGTTTGGGAGTATGTCCCATCAAGAGCATGCTTTCTCATGCTGCTGGTGGCTTGCACATCTTGTGGATGTGGTGAATTGTAGGCTGTGGTGCAGTTCTCATGGAGCACTGCTGGTGTGAAATCTATTGTGCAGCTTTTGTATTATTCATAACAGAAAAATCTGTGATGCACCAAAGCATGAAACCAGGGGCACAGGAAACTCATGGGATATTGTGGAATTGGTCCAGCTTACACCCACTTCTCCTAGTCTTCATCAACTCTGCTCCCTATCATCTTTTGCTACCCTCCTTGAATAATGTATTTGCACTCAGACCCTCAACCTGGAGTAAGTTAACAACTTCTCTACCGCAATTCCAGGACTACAATTTAATACCAATGCAAAGCTGTGATGTCATTTAACTCATATCACAGCTTTGATGCACCAACATGGCAGAATACTGTGGATTAGCTTACAACTCATGCCAATTCATTAGCTTACAATTCTCTTTCCAAAGGACAGGCTCAATGCAATTTTTTTTAAAAAAGTGAATGCAGCTTCCAAAGGTCAACCTGCCACTGCCCAAATAGTTGCATCTGAACCGAATACCAGTTAGCCATCTCAGAAATGCACCATTCCACTTTATTTGTCCCTTAAGTTAATAGCATGCAATGCTTGGATTCTTAGCTATGTAGCCTGTCTACAGGTTTTGTAAAGACAGAGCAATACTGTAAAAGTTTAATCAATACATGAGGATATTTAAATAGGGAATGTAACAAAAAATTAAAAAATTAGATTTTTAGGAAACAGTATTATAGTGAGTTCACAGCGGCTTATGCAGTGTAACAGTGCCATCCTGTGCTTTTGTACTCAGAAGTCAGTCCCACTGTGGTCATTAGAGCACTTACTCCCAGGTAAGTATAATGATGGCAGACTAAGTGAATGTTTTATGCCACACCTATCAGCCAACAAGTAAAATGTGGAGCCTTTCTGTACTTGGGAGTGATATCCGTACTTTTTTTTGTATCCTTCTAATAGAAGGCGTCTATGCCATCTCACATCTAGATCACTAGATGCTAGTGAACCATCAACGGTGTCTTTAGACTTCTCCCCAAAAGCATTTTGATAAGTTAACTTTAATTGCTACAAATTTACACTAGAAATCAGCTCAGAGCCACATGTCAGACAGATCTCAACTGAGCACAACTGCCTTTTCACACAAATATGTTACCCCCCCCCCCCGCCCCCCGGAAATACTCATGGCAAAACAACTCAGTTCTTGGCTACAGAGGTTTACATTAACTTATTATTCAAGGTGTAGCATTTAGAATAGCTATAATGCCAACCACATTTTTCTCTCCACAGGAGTTGCAAAACGAAAAGACAAAAGATATATTTTTTATTTAAAAAATCTACAGAGATTCTGCCACAGCAGCAGGATCTTTGCTATTTCAGAGTTCATTGAGTCTCCAGATATTTATTCAGTCCTTGCTTTTAAATCTATTGCTGTCAGGCAAGTATCTCATCTCAGCACTCAAACATACTGGTGTGAACTGTAGTCTTCAATTTCAGTTTGCTTTGGAAAACTTGCTCATTCTAAATTGCCTGTGCTGATCTCTATTTTCACAAGCTTTGCTCCGAAAGAAAATGTTACTTGGATGAGAATCTTCTACACAGACACTTTAAATACATTTAGTTTTAAAACAGCATGCACATATACCTTAATACACACAAACACACACACACACCATATTCACATTCAGTTCACTCAGAAAGATGCATAAAAATCAAGGGGAAAACCCCTGCATGGTTTATTTAGTAAAAAAGGTATACATTACCAGATGCATTGTGAAGTTGCAGGATCACCTGCAGAGGAGAGAGAAAATGCTAGGAATCGGATGCTGCCACAGTATTCCTTAATATTACACAGAGCCTGATCTGACTGTTACAGAATACCAGCAAAGTGTGAGGCTGGAAAACCTTTGAGTTGAGCTCACTCTATAGGCATCAGAAAGCCTCAAAGGGGAGTGAGAGGAGGGAGGGAGCGAGGGAGGGAGGGAGGGAGAGAGAGAGAAAGAAAGAGGCAGCCCACAAATAGCTAGATGAGAAACTTCTGGCACCTTTCCAACCCAGGAATGAATTCACTGTAATTTGGAGATATATAGTGAAGGAAATGAAGGGAAACTTAGGTTTACAGATGGATTTGTCCCTGCTTAACCGGCTCTGCAAATATGTGCAGGCTTTATCTCAGCTAATTTTAAAATGCTGTTCCAGAAATAATACTGAAGAAATCTGACTCTCCCCCCACAAACACACACACACAGAGAGAGAGACACACAGACACACACACAGCAGTTCTGACCAGCTTTCCCAGATAGCAGAACCAACTTCAAACAGGTCATTCCATCAGCTATTTGCTCTGCATTTTATTAATCCCAGCACAGAGCTGTTATAGCAGATCTAATTCCTTTTATGCCTGAAAGTGGATTCATACCTTTTTATAATGCACTTTAGACATATAAACAGCTTTTATGCCAGTAGTGAATTTCTGATACTCCACCAAGAAACTAAAATATAGTTCCAAAAAATAATAATATATGTCTCTCATGCACAAACACACACGATCTCATACAAGAAAAGGCCAGCACTATTAAAATGAAGGAATTTGAGACTTTTCACTAAGAGCATAAAGAAGGAACAAAAATCCGAGCCCTGAACAAAAATGGCTGTCAACAAATTGTAGATATATGGGTGAAAAGAGACAGTAAATAGCCATTTTCTACCCATTCAGCATAGGCAAATCTCCCCAGTTAAAGAACCCCCCTAAAAAAGAAAAGACTAAAGGACTGGATCCAGATAAAGTTTGTTATAGTATTTTAGTCCTACTGAAATCAATGGGTCAAATTAGCCATGACAAACTTGTCTCATTTGATTTCAATGGGAATGTGGCTGCTGTCCTTCAAGCACTTAGCTGGGAGTAAATCCCATTGAACCCATGCTTACTTCTGAGTAGGCACGTATAGAATTGTATTGTAAAACATGAATATCTGGATCTAGCCCTATATATTTTTACTGACCAATTGTTCCAAGAGCATAAAACAAACCCACATTTAGTTGAGTTCAGATATTTTATGAAGCTACACTTATTTAAAATAAAAAATACTGGAAAAGGAAATGCATCTTTCCAAGTACTCACCACATTGCATGTTGGTTCCAGTAAAAAAAAAACATTGTGGCAAATGAGAAAATAAAAACAGTATTAATGTTCAAATAACCAACCAATATGATTAAAATGTATTTTCTAAGGTTGTTCTTCATACTGTATATCCTTAAGGCTGAATTCAAACAACTGCTTTTCTATCAAAATGAGATTTTTTAAAAAATATAACGACTCTATGGTGGGAACCATGTCAAATGGCCCAGCAAGCATTCAGTTCCCAAGTCACCCCACAAAACGCAAACCTTCAGGTCTTTCAGGCTGCAAATAAGTCGTGCATTGGACTCTTTTCACAAGAACCAAGTCCGTTTCTGAAATAAGTATTTGTTGTGGAGGGAGCGAAACATACAAAGAAATAGAAATAACTTCTAAAACATTGATTTGAGAAGCATTCTCTCTCTTTTTATTTATTTAATACTGGGATTGATTCTCAAGTTCCTTTAACTATCAAATGGATAGAATCCACCTCCTACAGAAGGAATCTGTCCACTGGTTAAAGGAGTCCCTGCTTCAGATCAATTCTTCTGTTGGAGGGAGCTAGTAGAGCCCAGTGTTTATGTCAAGGATGGGGAACCTCAGAACCAGGAGACAAAAGCAACCCTCCAGATCCTCAAAAAAATTCCCAGGCCACACCACCTCCTCAGACACACCCCTCTTCTCCAGTGCTACTTTGTACCCTACTTGAGAGTTTATGCTAGAATGTGTCCTTGCCTGGATGGAGACTAGCTGGCTGGTGCAAAAAGTAGACTACTGAACAAGGTAAAAACCACATTTGTTGCTCTGCCTGCTTTTGCCACTGGCCTCACCCATCCAAGTATGATTGTCCCTGGAAAGTAGCCCAGAAAAGTATGTGGCCCTCAGGCTTGAACAGGCTACCCACCACTGCACTACTGTAGTTTCTTCTTCTTCTTCTTCTTCTTCTTCTTCTTCTTCTTCTTCTTCTTCTTCTTCTTCTTCTTCTTCTTCTTCTTCTTCTCCTCCTCCTCCTCCTCCTCCTCCTCCTTCTTCTCCTTCTTTCTTCTTTCTTCTTTCTTCTTTCTTCTTTCTTCTTTCTTCTTCGTTGATCACTCGTAGCCAAGTAAGATTGTCTTCCATAAACACGGTTTTAACAATGGGTGCATAAGTGACTGTGGAGGCCAATTCTGGATCCACACATCCTTCCACAGTGGGGACATTGGTTTCCAGGCGGGAGTTGATCACGGTGTGGATTTGCCAAGTGTGCCTTCCTTCCTTGCATCCTGAGTTCGAGTGTCTTCAAACCCCATGACACCTTTGGTAAAGGCTGTTCTCCAACTGGAGCGATCGCAGGCCAGTGTTTCCCAGTTGTCAGTGTTTATACTACATTTTTTTAAGATTTGCCTTGAGACAGTCTTTAAACCTCTTTTGTTGACCACCAGCATTATGCTTTCCATTTTTAAGTTCGGAATAGAGTAGTTGCTTTGGAAGATCAGGCATCCGCACAACATGACCAGTCCAATGAAGTTGATGTTGAATAATCATTGCTTCAACACTGGTGATCTTTGCTTCTTCCAGTACATTGATATTAGTTCGCCTGTCTTCCCAAGTGATGTGTAAAAAATTTTGGAGACACTGTTGATGGAATCTTTCAAGGAGTTGGAGATGGCGTTTATAACTGGTCCATGTTTCACAAGCATTTAGTAAGGTTGGTAGTACAATAGCTTTGTAAACGAACATTTTGGTTTCCCTGCAAATGTCCCAGTCCTCAAACACTCTGCACTTCAATCGGGAGAAAGTTGCACTCGCAGAGCTCAGGCGATGCTGGATTTCAGCATCAATGTTGGCCATTGAAAGCTAACTTCCTAGGTAGGAGACGTGCTCGACATTTTCCAACGTTACACCACTGAGTTGGATTTGTGGCGCTGCAGAGGGGTTATTTTGTACTTGATTGGTGCAGCACTTTGGTTTTTTGAATGTTGAGTGATAAGCCAAGCTTTTTGTAAGCTTCTGCAAAGATATTTAGGATGGTTTGGAGTTCATCCTCTGAGCGCGCGTGCACTACCTTGTCATCAGCATACTGAAGCTCTATGATGGACGTTACAGTAACCTTACTTTTTGCTTTCAGCCTGCTCAGATTGAAGAGCTTTCCATCTGTTCGATATATGATTTCTACTCCGGTGGGGAGTTTCCCTTCGACAAAGTGTAGGATCATGGCAATTCATGAAAATAATGAATAGAGTTGGGGCAATAACACAACCCTTTTTAACACCTGATCCCACTGTGAATGGTTCACTTTGAGAGCCATTGTTATCTGCAATTGTTGCTGTCATATTATCATGGAGGAGCCAAATGATGTTTACAAATTTATCTGGGCAGCCAATTTTCAGAAGGACAGTCCACAGAGCATTACGATTTACAGTGTCAAAAGCCTTGGCAGGTCAGTAAACGCCATATACAGGGGTTGGTTTTGCTCTCTGCATTTTTCTTGAAGCATGTCCACTGTCCCTCTAGAAGGCCGAAAACCATTTGGGGATTCAGGAAGGGTCACCTCAGATATTGTTACGAGATGGTTTGCTAAGATCCTTGCAAGAATTTTGCCGGCTGTAGCTAATAGAGAGATGCCTCGATAGTTTCCACAATCAGTTCTGTCACTTTTTTAAAAAAGAAAAAAAAGAGATCGATTATTTTGGGATCTCTAAAGTCTGCTGGGATTTCTTCTCTATTAGCTAGGGAGACCAGGGTTCAAATCCCCACTTGACCATACAGCTCACTGGGTGTCAGGGGAAAATCACAGTGCAATCCTATACACAACTCATGGAGCACAGCCTTTGTTTTCTTAAGATGATCCCCACCCTTCAATGTTCCTCAATCTCAAGATTCTTCAGGGGGAGAAAGAGATGCCATATGGAATGGTGATGCTCTTGAGAGTGGAGTGACTCTCTCACCCAACCACAGCCAGCTTTGTCCTCCTCCAAATGTGACTCCCTCCAAATGAAAGTTGTACTCAAGTTCAAAAAATGTTGTCTATCCCTAGTAAGTGTAAGTTGTCTATCCCCTCAGTGTGTAAGTAAGCCTTAGTGTTGTGACTGTTTAATTCCATCTGTGTCACCTTGGAGGTAGAAATAATAAATGTTTTGAATAAAATAAAAAGCAATAAATATAAAATAAATGCTTTGAATAAAAAATAAATGTTTTAAATAAAAATAAATAGAACATGTTTTTCTATTGCGTTGAGCCTTGCTGTTTCTGCAACTTTAACATTTTGAAACCGTATTTTAATTATTGACTCTTATTCTATAGGGCCATTCCAATATGTGAGCTATTCTGGGAGTGTGTGTTTTGTTTTAGCTGAGGACTATATGCTAGACGGGGCTGATGAGATGTGGAGTTCACCAACACCTGGGGAGTCACCACTTCCCCATCCTTGTTTTGACTGAGGGACATCATGCAAATAAATACATAAAGAAGTAAAAAAAAAGAAGTGTGAAGTTATTCTCATTTGGTCATGATTGTGCTTCGCAATACACGCTCCATTAACAGGACATGCCAAAAACATTCTAGGAATGTACTTCCCCAAATTTCTTGTTTTGGGTTCTTTATACTGCCTTTAGTGGCACAAACAAACTTGTCTAAAGTGATTAATGCAGAGAAGCAAGCCACAAACAGTGGCTTTTTTTATATTATTGTTTTTGCCAAACTGCTTTGCCACAAGCATGTGAAAACAGCAGTGTTCCACGACTGGCATTGTGTCAGACAGATGAATAACCGAAAGGTATAAATAGCTTAAAAGCTTTCCACATGAAATACTCAACTTGTTCAGCAAGGCATCCAGGAGGATACAATATCGTGTGTGTGTGTGTGTGTGTGTGTGTGTGTGTGTGTGTGTGTGTGCAGTTGGCCTCTTTCACATTTGGAATTTATAGCACCTTCTGAAATTGAGTCTTAATGAGAAACCTGTTGGAGTTGGCAAGCTTCTGCAGTCAAAAGGGTGAGGAAATGCCTTATGACATAAGCAATAAACTTGGCACAAAGCCAGAACCACAGATATACATTTTTTAAATGGCAGCCGTTCTTTTATCAAAAGTTAGGGAGAATAAAAATAGACGTGCAAAGCTAACATTTGTTTTAAATAAGCTATAGAAGCCCCCAGGCACACCATACCACTTTAAACAGTCATGGCCCCTCCCCAAAAATATCCTGGGAAGTGTAGTTTGTTTAAAGTTCTGAGAGTTGTTAGGAGACCCTGTGCTGAATTTCCTTTAGCTCTGATAACAGAGTAGCTTTCTGTATAGTTAGCAGTTGAATAAAATATTCAGGCAGCCCTGCACACGTCTCACACGAGCGTGACAGCACTCGCACAACAACACACATCCAGTGGCCAGCTCCTCCATCACAGACATGTCATCAACCCAGTGCCTCTGGAAAGGAAGGTGTCTATTCCATTTTTTTGAAATGCTAGCTAAATAATGCCAACACCATCTGTTCCGCTTTAAATGGTAAGTGTGGACAGGTCCTTCCTCTCCCATTCAAGCAAAAAAAGGGGGGTGGGAGAAAGAGGCTCAGAAAAGCATACCTTAATTTCCTTTGGATTCTACCGGTTTGGGTCATGTTTACTGAAGCAATCTATAATGATTGCTACTTAGCCATAACTCTATGAAAACACATGGTGGTTGTGGATATATAGCCCGTTCCTATAGGCAGGGACTGTGCAATCCCTGAGCCACAGGATCAGGGAGATCAATACCAGACATGCTAATGTACATTATAGCAGAGAGAAGAAAGAGTGAATTTAAAGCTAGAGATTGTCCAGACGAGTTCAGATGCCTGCAAAGAAATATAGCATTATTCTAACTTGCTATCTCAAGGTAATAGATTGCGAAAGCCAAGCGCAGGCTCATCAGCTCTGGACGTAAAGGGAATCCATTCCTTCACACACACAAATGTATTTCTGATGATACTCACTGGTACAAAATGCCAGCACCACTTTTTATGTCATTGTGTGCTGGCAAACACAGCACATTTATCAAGATGTGAGTACTGGCAACTCATTTTTTTTACCACCAAGGCACTTTGTGTGTGTAATATGTATATACATGAGCCTATGGAAAATGAAGTACAAAATGGATGAGTTGTTTATCACATTAAAGCGGGTGCACATATTGGCATCAGGGATGTGCTTTTTGCTGAACGCTTTTTGGTGCCTGATTTTTTTTTAAAAAAAATTGTTTAGGCAGGTCTATCCAGACATGCAAAAGTTTTTAATCTCTTCTTAGCTACTGTTGATTTTCATCATCTCTGGAATGTTTTAAAATATGTGTTTTTAACTGCTATAATCAAGAATTGTATTTTATATTTTTGTAAACTACTAAGGCGTGTACGCGTGTTGCTTTTTAAAATCAGGTGATATCTAAATTATGCTAAATAAATAAATGGATAACATTTCTTGTGCGTATCTTTGAAAGCAGGGGCACCACCCCCTTCCCTGATTGGCACTTTAACACATTTTAAAGGGCTATGTGTCACATTTGAAACACACATGCCTTTCATAATTGATAAGAGGCTTGTGCATTTTTGTACTTGGATACCTTTTGATATACTTGAAGAAGAAGAAGAAGAAGAAGAAGAAGAAGAAGAAGAAGAAGAAGAAGAAGAAGAAGAAGAAGAAGAAGAAGCCGACAAACACTCCCCTAATATGTGGGCACTTTATACTCAGTAGAAAATCTAATGTGTGTCTTGAGTCTCACCAGCCACAAATTAGAGTGGAAAAGCAGAATGCCTGGCTGGCTCAGCATCTTCCGATGCCCTGCATTACTCTCCATCCCTCTCTACCCTCAGAAGCGATAAAGCTGATGCAAAGTCAGAAGCCACAGATGTTTTACAGAGGGAATTCTCTTGCAGAAAGTCAAGAGAGGCAAAACACCACGCGGCTACAATGCTAAAAAGAAATGAAACATTGACTTGTAGAATTGAAGAGTTGGAAGTTGAAAAAGCTCAACAACTTTGTTCTTCCCCCCAAAAAATGGGTAGATCGCTGCCAGTTTTCTCCCCTGGGAGTAGATCTCTATCTCTTGGGAGTTGGATGTCCCTGATCTAGCTCAACCCCACTGCAATGCAGGAATCTCAACGTAAGTACCTATGATAGATGGCCATCCAACCTCTGCTTAGAAACCTCCAATGAAGGCGAGTCCACCACCTTCCAAAGGAGTCTGTTCCATTGTCCATCAGCTCTTACCACCAGAAAATTCTTTCTGATGTTCAGTTGAAACCCCCTTTATTGGTTCAAGTCCTACCCTCTAGCGGAGGGGGGAACAGGCTTGTTTCCTCTTCCATGTGACAGTCCTTGAGATATTTGAAGACGGCCATCATATCTCCTCTCAGTTTCCTCTTTTACAGGCTAAACATACCCAGGGCAGTCTCGAGCAGGTTGGGTGCCCTGGCGCTGAGGGGCAGAGATTGCTCTAGCGCCCCCACCCTCGCAGGGCGCAGCATGGTTTCTGCGCGGCTTCACTGCGCAGCACCCTGCCTACCAGCCCGGCACACCACACCACCGCGGCTCCACCTAGAGCCAGCCCTGAACATACCCAACTTCCCTAATGGCTCTTCATAAGGCTTGGTTTCCAGACCTTCAGTCATCTTGGTTGCCCTCCTCTGCACACATTCCAGCTTGTCTATATATAGGGAGAGGGAAGTTGCCTCATGCAATGAGCCCCTCTGGGCAATAGTGACACTTACAGAAAAAAACCATGATCTCTCTGCAGGGAAAGTTCTGTGTTTCCTCCCTGAAACAGATGCTGTTGTTGTTTAGTCATTTAGTCGTGTCCGACTCTTTGTGACCCTGTGGACCATAGCACACCAGGCACTCCTGTCTTGCACTGCCTCCCGCAGTTTGGTCAAACTCATGTTCGTAGCTTCAAGAACACTGTCCAACCATCTCGTCCTCGGTCGTCCCCTTCTCCTAGTGCCCTCAATCTTTCCCAACATCAGGGTCTTTTCCAAGGATTCTTCTCTTCTCATGAGGTGGCCAAAATATTGGAGCCTCAGCTTCACGATCTCTCCTTCCAGGGAGCACTCAGGGCTGATTTCCTTCAGAATGGATAGGTTTGATCTTCTTGCAGTCCATGGGACTCTCAAGAGTCTCCTCCAGCACCATAATTCAAAAGCATCAATTCTTCGGCGATCAGCCTTCTTTATGGTCCAGCTCTCACTTCCATACATCACTACTGGGAAAACCATAGCTTTAACTATACGGACCTTTGTAGATAGCTAAGGAAAAAAGCTAGAATGATATACATGGGTGATCCTGGGCTAGTCATTTTCTCTCAGTCTAACCTAACATATAGGGTTGCCATGAGCTTAAAACAGAGATTGAGAGAACAACGCATGTCACCTTGAAGAACAGTGAGACGTTAAACAAGTAAATACATTAAATACATTAATGAAATCAACCTCTCTCCTTTCTGGCTCCAAATACAGTCATACCTCGGTTTAAGTATGCCTCGGTTTGAGTATTTTCAGTTTAAGTACTCCGCGGACCTGTCTGGAACGGATTAATCCACTTTCCATTACTTTCAATGGGAAAGTTCGCTTCAGGTTAAGTACGCTTCAGGTTAAGTACGGACTTCCGGGACCAATTACACTCATACCTTGGGTTAAGTACGCTTCAGGTTGAGTACTCTGCGGACCCGTCTGGAACAGATTAATCCACTTTCCATTACTTTCAATGGGAAAGTTCGCTTCAGGTTAAGTATGGACTTCCGGAACCAATTGTGTTTGTAAACCGAGGTACCACTGTACTCCCATGAATATAGGAAGCTCATTTGTACTGAGTCAGGCCCTTGGTATATCTAGCTCAATATTGCCTGCACAGACGGGCAGCTGCTCTTCTTAGCCTTAGATGTAGATGCCAGGGATAGAACCTAGGACCATCTGCAGGCAAAGCAGGTTGCTTTCCCTCTCTCTGAAGTTTTGGGATGGTAGCATCCTTCCTCTTAAGTTTAAATATCTGCAGCCTTGCTGCAGCAAAACCTACCAGGGTGTTCCTCTGGTAGGATCTCTCATGCAGAGTCTGCATCTTGTCTGCATCCTGTTGCCACGGCACTGCCCCGTGTCACATCACTCCAACTTAAACAAGATGGGTTTTTCACGCTCCAGCTGGCGCTGAATTCCGCATAGCAGGGATATGAAAATTGTGAGCTATAGCCAGTTTAGATCAGCCAGAAAACAATTTCACAAAACATTTTCACATGTAAGCAGACAACAGGAGGGATCCTCCAGTGTCTGCACAATGTAACAAGAAGCTTTGGATGGTGATCACGCGCTAACACTCATGAATAAAAACAGTTTGGTTTTGTAAGCCTTTTCTCTCTCTCTCTCTCTTTACACAGAATAATAGTTTATAGGATTTCTATAAGTTAGAATGCTTCACATCTTTTCATTCGCAGTAAAGATGCTCATCTATGCAAAGCAAAGGAAAAGGGAAATATCTTTTCTCCCCAGGTACAGAACTGTTTGCAAAAAAAAATTAAGAGAGAAAGATATAAAGCATATTTGCAATATAAAAAAACCTTTATAAATTGGAAGGCATTATAATCCCAGATTTGCTCTCTTATGGTCAGACATGACACAAAAGGACACTGTATGTTTTATATCTGTCCCTTGGTAATTTTTTAAAAATGCATCCACTTAGTTTACTACCATAGCCATGTTTTTACTACTTTCACTAGAGATCTAATTCACACTTCAGAAGAACAAGCTGTATCCTTATCCTGCCTCATAAATCTACAAAATGACCAACTAACTGTTCTGGTTGTGGGAACTTTATTGCCGATAGAAACCATGTATGGAAAAACATGTCTTAAAGGGACCTAGCTGGATTTGACACATTTGGGCTTTGGAAATCAGGTGTGACTCACAAAAGAAGTGCTCCTTTCTGGATTTGGAGTGCTACGTGGTCCTACTTCTGTTCAAACAGCATCCCAGAGATGGAATAGGGAAAAGTTGGTTGTACGAATGCTAGGCCATTAAATTCCAGAGTTTCTATGTATGGCTCTGGATAAACACAGAAGTCCACGAAGCTAGAGGGAAGAGGAACTGAACTTCAAGGCGCTAACAAGCACATCCCAGGCAGCACCCCTGCCAGGCAACAGGCGAAAGCATGACAGGACTATGAGAACAGCTGAAATGTGTGATTACACTGAAAATATCAGCAGTAAAGGGTTTGCAAAATGAAAAGAAGTGGCATTAACCTGGGGGACAGGTTCAAAGATATCTTTCAACAGGCCTTTGATGGCATGTTCTAATGGATGGGAGTGTAACACACACACACACACACCAAGTATAACTGCATATATTTATTTTTATTGTTGTGAATAAAGTCAGAAGGCAGGCAGCCAATGAACCTGCAAATAAATGAATTAAAATGCAAAGTGAATTATGTGTTGTTTTTAAAGTAAAAGAATGGGAAAGTGTTCACAGCATCAAGGGGACGTTTAAATAAGAGAACAACACAATTTCTTCTTTTAAACAGGAAAAATAAAATGAAAGAAGCATTGCAATAAGTGAACAATGCCCCTGAGAACGCTTTGCTCAACCCCATTGCTCCTTGAATCCATGCCCTTCCCCTTACGTGGTGACTGAGCAATGCCAAACTGTCACAACAAGGACTACCTGTAGCCCTCTTCCAGGGAGAAAAATCACACTGCATTTCAGAAGGATCATTTGCAGATGAGGCGACATGGCCAACAACATGTAATACCATTAGTGTTTTCTAACTTAAAGGTTTGTTTCTTTATTAAGGAAAGCAGGACAAAAAACAAAGAGGCTTCTAAAGGTTGCTCCAGTCTTAGAGAAGCAGTTGCTTGGACTGGCTTCACATGTAACACCATTGTTAAAACATCTGCATTGGCTGCCCAACTACTGCAAAACCCTAAAGAATTTAGGTCCAGGTTACTTTAGGGACCGCCATAACACCGTCCTACATCATCATCACCAACACCATTTGCAAGGGCTTCATTTGTTGTTCCCCATATTGCTGAGGCTCATAAGACATCGGTATGAAACCAAGTCTTTGGTGTCACTCTTGTGAAATGCCCTTCCCTAGTGATTCAGCAAGAACCTTCCATCTTAACCTTTGAATGTTTCCTGAAGAGTTTGCTATGCTACCAGGCTTATGCAGACAATTAAGAAACCTTCTTCAGAAATAGTTAACTGGTGATCTCTGGTTCGAAATTTTTATGTAGTAAATTGTAAAACCACTTGATTTTATTTTTAAAAAAAATTGTTGTAAACCAATCCGGCATTCCCACTGGTGCATATGCACAGTCTTGGCCTCGGTTGCCATCCAATCCAACCTGCTGCACTCCAGCCCAGGCGAGCTGTGGTGATGTTAGTGCCAGAAAGGCAGTTGCAATACTTTGATCCTCCACACCGGCCTCTACTGGCCTTGCCCGAGCTAACATCCAGTCCCATGGCCTTCCAGTTCAGCACAGTGGCTCACTGTAAACACAATAAATTGTCGAAGCTCATTAAGTTTATATGAGCACACAGTACTATCAGCATCCTATAAATCTAACACCAGGGTCAGTGATGTACGCATAATGGCTAATAGCTGGCACTGGGTGAGTCCTCCCATTTCTAAGCTTCCTGAACATGTGCATTTAGAACACCTATTTATGTTAGACATATTGGCGCACAATGCATACTTTGTTTGGAATATGCGGGGACTGTCATAACCTTTTCTGTTTATGTGCCATATAGTGTGTGTTAGGAAACCTCAATATGCGAATGTTAGCATGGCAATAGATTTTTGTGAAGAAACATCTATGTGCCGCATAAATAACACACTGCTTTCTTCTTAATTCATTCTTTGCCTATGATTGAAGCGGGGTTGCTACTAATAGGCACAGGAAAGTTGCAAAGCAGATATGGTGCATTTGTTTTGTTTTCAGTTTTTTGTCCTTCCATGAGAACATGAACAGCACTGTCCAGGTGTGATGGTTCATCCTTGGACACCTTCCCTTCCCGCTGTGTGAAACAGGGTTGTGTTCTTGCCCCAACTCTCCTTGGCATATTCTTCTCCCTGTCTCTCTCCTATGCCTTCAGTTTAGATGATGTGTCCTTCCATTCAAGAAGCGATGAAGGTCTGTTCAGCCTGGCATGTGTCTGCGCTGAGACAAAAGTGCGGCAGGTTCTTATCCGAGATATGTTGTTTGCAGATGACTTTACCCCTGAAGGCACACATTTCCATTGTCTCCTGAGACAGACAGGTGCCAACAATATTTTGGAGGTGTTTGCTATTTGCTGTGTGACAGTCTACTGCACACACGTGGGAGTAGCTGATATCACCTAACAATGTACACCAGAACAGCTATAATTTATGGCTCCTGCACAACTCCATTTACACTGTTATACAATTATATTTCCTGCAGCTAGTCAGACACAATGCAAGACATGGAGAAGAGATGCTTTCCCCCTCAAAACATCCTACCAGCACAGAATAATGTCATTGTTGCCTGTTCCAGTACAATACTTTATTGGGGAGACACACAGAGAGAGAGAGAACATCTCTATTCAAGCAGAACTCTGAGCTTCCTTCCTGCATTATTTTTAGGTAATCAGCTAAAATACATACAGCAATGTCAAAACAGCAATAAAAGAGGCCAGCCCTGAAACAATCAGCAGCAATAAACAAGCAATACAACAGCTAGAGAAGCATGAATATATTATAACAAGCTACAACAATCTAAAGTTCAATTTTAAAAACAGCAAAATTACAGGCATAGGAATAGGGTAAGTGTCAAAGGCCAGGCCAATGCATATGACTGAAACGATACAATGAAGATGTCAGATGCACCTCTGTGGGTAGGAAATTCCACAACAGAGGAGTTGCCAGAAAGAATGTCCTCTCCTGCACCATCCACCACCGAATCTTTGAGGACAGCAGAACTACCAAGAGTGACCTCTCTAGTGATCTTAACACTTGAGAGGGTATGTGAAGAAGGATGTGTGGGGCCTATGTCATTTAGGACTATACAGTGGTACCTTGGGTTCTCAAACGTAATCTGTTCTGGAAGTCCATTGTAAAACCAAAGCGTTCCAAAACCAAGGCGCACTTTCCCATAGAAAGTAATGCAAAATGGATTAATCCATTCCAGACTTTTAAAAACAACCCCTAAAACAGCAATTTAACGTGACTTTTACTA
Source organism: Zootoca vivipara (assembly GCF_965207765.1). Lineage (NCBI taxonomy): Eukaryota > Metazoa > Chordata > Lepidosauria > Squamata > Lacertidae > Zootoca > Zootoca vivipara. The sequence goes on along the minus strand of NC_142588.1, from coordinate 77,575,956 downwards.
TTTGCATGTTCAGACCTTTAAACCTCCCCCTTAAATAAATTCACACAAGACTCAAATTTTGGTTTGGTTTTTGGCAGAATTTAGGCCACAACTTCACAGCAAGTGAGTGGTTGCATAGGCTCTGGTTCGACTAGCTCCCTGCACCGTTGCAGGTAGCACTGACCCAGAACTCTATCGTAGGTCAGCCAAGGGTGAACACCTGGAATGGCAGAAAGCCAAGGACATGCTATATCCACCACCCAGATGTCCCCCTGGACTCAGGCACAGGCACAATCTAACCACTGAGTCCCTGGATTCCTTTAACAGAATACCCCTTCACATAGGGATGGCGAGACCATTCTCCCATCCCTATCACCTGAACCAGAGCAACCTTACAAGTTGTGATGATTTGCTATGTGGCAGGCGAAACCCAAATGGCACCAGCCAGTCAGCCAAGTGGGGAAAATTCCTGCTATGCCCCTGTCCCAATGACAGACGACACATGATAGCAAGGTCAAGCACACAAGCCCTAAATATAGGGAGAGGTGGGCGGGTGTTCCGATGCACTGACCAAGAGAGGAACCTTAGGATCACGTGCATTGGCATATATAGGTCCCTTGATCCATTTGGCTAGCATCCCATTGGTCAGATTAAACCCAGCAACAATGGACCTACCAATCGGGTGTTGTGGCTATCCAATTGTACCCACCCACAACACAAGGGTTTGGTTGCCAGGTCTCACCGCAACACATGCCCTCTTTGAGGGAGGACATGATCTAACAAAACCACTGATCCATGAAATGAAAGCAATAAACGATGTACTACAGTCACACAATCAATCAATCAGTAGCTGAACTGGATTTCACACAGTCACAAAAGCAAAACAAAAAAGCCTCAAAAACAAAAATGCAAAATAAATAGCAAAAACAGACCTCAGTGTAACACTCAAATCGGAAGTGCAACACTCAAAATGGAGCACGTTCGGCTTCCGAAAAACGTTGGCAAACCAGAACACTTACTTCTAGGTTTGCAGTGTTTGGGTTCCGAGTTGTTTGAGTACCAAGACATTTGAGAGCCAAGGTACCACTGTAACCTGAGCACATCAATTGGCCGCATATAATTGACTTCCCCTTGCACCTAGGTAAAGGTAAAAGGACTCCTGACCATTAGGTCCAGTCGTGACCGAATCTAGGGCTGCGGCGCTCATCTCGTATTATTGGCCGAGGGAGCTGGCATATAGCTTCCAGGTCATGTAGCCAGCATGACTAGGCCGTTTCTGGCGAAACCAGAGCAGCGCACGGAAACACCGTGTACCTTCCTGCTGGAGAGGTACCTATTTATCTACTTGCACTTTGACGTGCTTTCGAACTGCTAGGTTGGCAGGAGCTGGGACTGAGCAACAGGAGCTCACTCAGTTGCGGGGATTCGAACCGCCGGCCTTCTGATCGGCAAGCCCTAGGCCCTGTGGTTTAACGCACAGCGCCACCCGCATCCCCTGGCACCTAAAACCACATAAAGTGTCATTTGAGTGTTCCTGGCGTGAACATTGTATGTATGGAGCATCACCACGAACAAGCCCCTGTCTCCCGTCGTTAGCTGAACCTCCAAATGCAGGGGCATCTGGAGTTGAAACTGAGGGGACCATGTAGCAGTTCCTCAATTTATCTTGCACTTGCCATGCTGCTCCAGTCCACCTGCAATCAGATTCTATGAAGTTCCTCCATTCTCATCCTCTTCTGCCTCTGTCCATGCCTGCACCTGCATTACAACCTCTCCAAATCCGGCCATTGGCCAGGACATTAGACTCTGGCTTAAAGCTTGCATATTTTGAAGAACTGTCCAAGCAGTTAATGATTTACACCCTAGCTCTTCTAAAATGCCTGGGCAGGGGCCAAGTTGTAGCCTCTCAGATCATTGGCAGTATGAATTCAGCTTAAAATAGTTAGGAGGCTGAATGATTATTCTTATTAAGATAGCATCGTTAAATTTTATTACTCTGTTTTTAATCAGTAACTAAACATTAACTGATGGGAAAGTAATTTTTTAAATAAAAAAAACCAGGCTGATTAAAGATGAGATTATTTATGAGAATTCATTCCTGGAGCAGAGTTGGAGGAGGAGGCAGCTAAGCCCTTTTTAATAAAGTATTTTTTAAAAATAAAATAAAAAATCTTCTGTTCCAAGCACTCTTTTTCTTTCATTTATTAATGTAATCCCAATCTGGTGGGTGGGAAAAGTAATGCTTCTTTGTCCAGAGCCATCTGTTTCAGCAGCGGCTAGTGATCTGGAGTAGAGGCCTTTAAGCAGCTGCTATTGATGAGCAGTCACTAAGAGGGAGGGGTGCCCTTAATGATGGCATTGCTTGTGCAAATGTGCTGATGATGCATGGCCAAAGGGACATTCATTAGGGGGAAGCTTCAGGATCCACTGTGAAACCTCTCAGCCTTTGCCTGCCAGTTTCTTATGCAACTACTTCATAAGGATAGTTCTGCAAGTCCAACTGCTGCTGGACATGAGTTCTTCTCTGGGTGCCCCTGAGACCCAGGATAATACACTGAAGAGGGACACTGGAAAATTCATGACAGACAAAAGAAAGAACTTCTTCACCCAGCGTGGAAACTCTGGAATTCACTCTCACGAGATGTAGTGATGGCCACCAACCTGGATGGCTTTGAAACAGGTTTTGATAAATTCAGAAAGGATAATGATATCAGTGGCCACTAGCCATGATGGTTATATTCTGCTTCCACTGTTGAAGGCAGTATGCCTCTGACTACCAATTGCTGACGATTACAAGTTGGAAGAGTGCTGTTGCGCTCAGAAGCAGCTTTCGGGCTTCTCACTGGCATCTGGTGAGAAAAGCCACTGCTGAAGGAATGCAAAAGAGAAAGTTTATGGCCAATGATTGGCAGGTGGTTATCTCCTAGACACCAGCTGGGTGAAGTCACATGCTGTGACCTCGAAAGCCAGGGTCATGAGACAGCTGCACTTGCAATCTCATCCTTTTAATCCATATGGGAAGGTCTTGGGACCTCTGATGTGTGACTTGCGTCTACATGAGTAATGCACAAGTTAGCTTACTCTGCAGTGTGCAACCTAAAAATTATGGGAGCTGGAGATGCTGTCAGGGAAAACCCAGCACAGACCAAGCTGGTGCTATGCATTGGTCAGCTCCAAGGAGAAGCATTCGCTGTCATTCACCTAAGGGTGCTTCAACAACAGATGAAAGAACGAAGCAGTATGGGAAAGGCATACTGTCCAACCTTTGGAGACCCAAAGCCAGGATGCTCTCCCGGGCAAGTTGCATGACCTGCACCTCACTCTTGCCCCAAACAAAGCATTTTCAGCCACTGCAATCTCACACACAAAAAGAGGATGTCCCTTTTTTTCCAGGGCATTTGGCAGAGAGGGAAGTAATTTGTGCTTCTTGTGTGTAAATGCTCAATAGTCTGCCTTACTCAGTCTGAGGAGGCTCTCTATAGATTTGGTGTGCATTTTTTTATGCCTAATGCTTGCTGTGCAACTAATAAAACTTGTTTTTCTTCACCCAAAAGTGTGCTTATTGCAGGCATTCCCAAACTTCGGCCCTCCAGATGTTTTGGACTACAATTCCCATCATCCCTGACTACTGGTCCTGTTAGCTAGGGATCATGGGACTTGTAGGCCAAAACATCTGGAGGGCCGCAGTTTGGGGATGCCTGGCTTATTGCCTTCAAATCCAAAAGAGCAGTTACTCTGGTCAGAACACTAATTGTGGCAACAAGATGGAAAGTTGTGCTCCAAAGTAATATTGAACTGGACATCATCAAGTTGCGAGAAGGTAAGCAGAGTTCCACAAGGGCCTACCCTGGGTCCAGCACTACTCACAGTTTCACTAATAACACAGTCCACTGAGAACATGCAGGGGTGACCTTTGAAGGATACAAACAGGGTGAGATTTGCATTCTCAAAAAATACACCAGGGGTTCCAAGCAGAATCAACTTGGTAGCTGCCCTTTAGCCAGGGGAGCAAAGCAACACAATGAAAGGAAGAGGAAACTCCTCTGCACAGGGTTGTTCTGTAAACAACAACGACAATTTATTTCTTGTACTCCACCCATCTGACTGGGTTGCCCCAGCCACTCTTGAGTGGCTTCCAACAGAATATTGAAAAACACAATAAGAAGTGCCACCCTTTGCTTTGAAGGTTGTGAGAGTTAATTCCTCCCTTTTGTGTAGGACTCTCCTAAACTCCTATAAGTCGTCAGTTGGGTGTGAACCCATTGAAAAGAAAGAGGGAGGCAAAATGCTTAGCAACTACACTCTACATCAACTTGTACATCAATGCTTCCTCAATAGCTTTCAACATGCAAATCAGAAGCTAACAATACTAGTGATTCCTACAGTGTACTGTAACCTGCAGTGCAAACCAAAGCGACACATGCCATTCCCGGAGGGCTTACAATCTAAGTGTAACTGATGGGACGAAGATGAAGGAAAGTGAGAGGACTTGCTAGAAAATGATACTGAACAGGATAGTTAAATAGAGGACTGCTCAAAGTTTTATGAAAGAAGAGTCGGTTGCACATTACTGTAGCCCGGGGTAACCAACACGTGCCTTCCAGAAGCCATTGGACTCCATCAGCCCAAGGCAGCATGGCCAATAGTGAGGGATGAAGGAGTTGCAGTCCAAGCCATTTCTGGAAGGCACCATGTTGGCTACCCCTGCTGCAGACTAAAGTAAATAATGAGTTGTTTCTCAGGCAGTAATAATCCTTTTAACATAGGGATGGGGAATCTCAGGCTCAGGGGTCTAATGTGACCCTTTAGGCATCTCTATTTAGTCCTTGGGATACTAAACAGGCCACACCTGCTCCCCAGGCCACCACACAAATCCATCTCCTCAGGCCACACTCTTCACCAGTGCCGGATTTACGTATAAGCTAAACAAGCTATAACTTAGGGCCCCACTCTCTTGGGGGCCCCAAAAAAATTGAAAGGAAAAAAACTGGATGTACATTTCCAAAATATAAGATAAAAAACAAATAAAATAAAACCTACATATAGCAACAGTGTTTTGTGTTGTGTAAGTATGGGGCCCCGCCTGCTGGCCTGCTCCCTAAAATATAATTGGTTTGTTCATTTCTATATATAGGGTGCCTATATTCTGCATGTGCAAATGGCTTTAGATACCTATTAGGTCCATAAATTACCATATAGCATATATTCAACACAAAAAACAGCAACAATTTGTTGTTGACAAAGGACAGCGGGACATACCGTATAAAAGGCCCCATTACCTTCAGTAGCTTAGGGCCTCATCAAACCTAAATCTGCCCCTGCCCTTCACCTACCCTGATCCACAACTTCTTTGAGCACTTTTGCCTGGAATGGTTTCCTTAACTACAATACTGCCTTGGGTTGAAAAACATCCCTGGGTTGAAAGATTAGAAGAGGGGAGAATTAAAAACCTCTTGACTTTTGCCTGGCTACCAGTGTAACCTGCTATTCAAAGGTAAGAGTCACATCCATTGCTCCACCCACTTTTTCCTCTGGCCCCACCCACCACTGGCATGCAAACCCTGGTAGGTTGCCCAAGACAGAATAAGTCCTTCGGGCTCATAAGGGCTCCCCACCCTGGGCTAATTTCTGTTGGATAGATATCTGGCTCAATAGTATTATACATTTGCCACTTCACTCCCCAAGCACCCCTGCTCTATTTTGCAATGATCATGCAAAACATTTGCAAGACAACATCTTGATAGGAAGTCGTAAAGCACTGGAGAACCACCCCGAACTTTTCAGTTTCTACTAAGTGCAATCAGAATCCCACTTGACATCCGGGGATGGAGACACTTTTATCAATTAAACACAGCAAATACAGCTTCACACCCATCATTCTGAAGCTGCCTTGTTTTTAATGCTTTTAACTTTCGTTAAGGCCTAACAAACTTTCAATGTAATTTGGCTTTGAAAGACTTGAAAGAAGAATTACTCTAGATGTGCCTATTGTACACTGCAGAAAATTGTACCCTATAAATAGCATATTAATCATTTATGGCTATCAGCTATGGCTTCTGATTTTAAACAATACACATTTTGAATGCCAATGGGAAACAGAGTGGGGGTGGGGGAGGAAAGGCTGGCTCCTTCTGTTCAAAGCTGAAGCCAGAACAAAAATCTCTCACCTCTTGGGAGCTAATTAGTGCAGGAAAGACTTGCTGAAAAAAAATTCAGCCATCTCTTAGCATTGGGTCTGTTTGCTATTTCAAATCTTAGATAATAAATCAAAACAAAAGCTATTAGACAGCTCTGAAGCCCCTTTGTTTCACTAATGTCAAGAAGCCGATTTTGTGAAATTGAAAGAATTGCTAAGCCATTTGCATACCAGGAGCATTTTGCCCTCTGAATGAATTGCAAGAACATTTTTAAATTACAAATATCCTCACAAAATTTGGGTGCATTTTGCAAATATTTATCCAATGCACATACAAAATGCAAAGGCATTCAAACAAAAGGAATATTCATTGCATATTTTTTTTTAAAAAGATTGAATATTGGCACCCCATTTCCCCCATACTCTGTGGTAATGAAGCTTTCGAAAGAGATCAAATTTAAATGATGCTTGAGAAAACAGAGCCAACCACTGCTGCAATGCAGCTTTCAGACATATATCCATGGGAATGTTATGGGCATCTCTGGGCATCCACAAAAGTGCTTAGTCCATTTCCGCCTATATTAAGGGTGGGCTTCCAAATGTTTTGAACTACAGCACCCATATCCCCGACAATTAGCTATGCAGGCTAGGGCTGATGGGATTTGAAGTCCAACAACATCTGGGCCACAGGTTTCCCTAAATGAATAAAGCACTTGGATACACATCTACACTTTGGGTGGTCGCCTCTTTTCAAACAAGTTTTAAATGGACTCCTAATGTTGTCTACTACCTGAAGTTAGTAAAACAATGAGTAATCTGACTGGTGGGTCTCATACTGCCTTCCCCGTAGCCTAAACCTTCATCCACTTGCCTTCACCTTTGATCAGAGCTACATCAGCCCAGGTATTCACTATGGTTACAGTTAACCAATGCTGACTGCAATAATGTTAGAAAAATAGAAAGTTGCTGTACAGCAAGTGAGATTATTGATCTATCTAGTACAATATTGTCTACACTTATGGGCAGTGAGCGTCTTGGGCTTCAGACAAAGGTCTTGCCCAGACTTACCTGGGAAAACAAGAGATTGAACCTTGGACTTTTTTGCATTCAAAACACATCAGTCCTTGGTGCTGCTACCCATGGTATATGTAGCCATAGTTAAGGCTAGCAGGCAAGGCATGCTGCAGGAGGGAAAAGTTGAGAGGAAGAGCATAGGACCTTGCAGGCCACTCTTGATTGCTTGTCTATGGTTATGCAAGCAAGAATATTACATGCAGATGAGCCCATAGTTTTACTGCAGACCTCAAAGATTGCTTGTGACATTGCATGTTATATCACACCTTCGTGTACCATCCAAAGTCATTTATGTGAACCTCCCACTTTGACTGGCAGATGTCCATTACAACATACTCAAATGAAGGAAGTGCAGGGAAAGTTCTGCAGAATTACACAAGACAAACTGATGATTAATTCCTCTCTAGAAAAATCCATATATATTTCCAATAACCCAATATTCATGACATTTAGATATTCTACTCATGGTATGCAAGCAGGCAGTTGCAAAACATTGTCAGCATCACTGCACCAGCTCTGCGACTTGCATGCTGCCTTGTGCTTCCCTCTGGGGGTCAGCTAGAGAGCGAGAAGTGATTGCTATGCATATAAAGATCTCCATGCAATGTAAAGACTAAGTGTTTTTTATTAGAGTGAAACTCCACTGTATCACTGGGCTTGCCACATGCTTAATGAGTTGGTAGAGAAAACTCATTTCCATGTTTAATATATGCAGGGGTTACGGGGAAATGTTAGGATTTAATTAATCACAGCATAAAAGTTATTGAACTTAATTGTAGGCAAATAGTGGTAAATTATTCTTGCAATGCCATAAGTAACGTAGCGGTGGTTACACCACCACCCCCAAGCAATATATCTGGTTTAGTTTGATACATATTTATTGGTATAACTAGATTCTGCACATTTATTTAATATATTGGTGCATTTCTAACAGATCAATCCCAAACACAACAAATTTGTAGCAGGAAGAGAAACCTCAAGGTCCCACAGCACGGTGCTGCATAGTTAATTATACAAGGAGTATCATATTTTAAACAGAGCAAAACAGACGTCTTCTGTAAGGACAATAATTTCAGCCCTCATTTGTGAGAAAAGAAGGTAGGAATAATGAAGTCTTTCCTTTTTCATAGAACTCTCCTCTGTCACTCATATCCCTTTATTACATGCCATTTATAATTAACTAGCTTACTCAAGATCTGTTGCAATGACACTCCACTTCCATTTTTATCATGGACCTGGCTTTATATAAAAGCCTTCTGTGCTTATTTTTATTACATTTTTTTAAGTGTAGACTTCTCAGAGTAATATTTAATAGTGTTCTGAGAGCAAGAAATGTGCCTTGTAAAATGAGTTCATCCCCAAATGGTCTGTTCTTTACTGTTGCAAAAAATAGTCCTACTGAACATATGAAGGATGCACTCAAAATGGAACGGCTTGTTCCTTGGCCGCAGAACAGAAGTATTACTTACCATCATTAATTTATGGACTACTCCACTTAGTAACCTCCATAGAAGTTGGAATACTTTTGAGAGAGCCCAATTCATTGCTCAGCCTCCCTCCCATAGAACCTGTGCAGGGGGTGCCTGTTGAAAAGAAGGAGAAAAATCTGGCTCACATCACATGGTTTGTCCCTACTTGGTGATTGGTGACAGAACATGTGAACTGATTCTCTTGATGTATGACACATCTATGAAGGCTCTATGGGAAAAGGTCTTTGCTCAGTAATATAGCATCGGGTTTGCATGCAGATGGTCCAGATTCAGTCCCTGGCATCTGCAGGTACAGCTGGGAAAGAACTCTTGAAATACTGATTGCCTCAGACTGATGCCATCTGACTTCAGGGAATCAGCTTCCTCCCTCGTGGCAGTAAATAAAAAGATCAAATGAAAGGAACGTCTTACTAGTTAGATTCTTTAATAATCACAGTAAGAGATAAAAGAACACATCTACCTAGAAATGGTGGTGCTCCCAATTAAGGCCTACTCCCCGCCTCCATCCTTATTAATCTACGTCACTCCTACGTTTTGTAATCTGAGCTTGTACCCTCTACGCTTTCTGTTCCAACACTTTCTGAGCCCTCCGTGTCTTTGGAGAAGGGGGGGGGGGTGAGTGCTCTCCAGAGACTGTGAATCTGTTAACTCTCTCTCTCTTCTAGTGTTTCTTCTGCTAGTGTTTCTTCTGCCAGTGTTTCCCAGCTTCTGCCTTCTGAACTACAGTATGCCCCTCTGCAAACCACTGTTCTAAATCTATACTGTCCTCCTGCTCCTGGGAAGATTCAGGATCAAGATCAGGGGGAGATGTGACTCCCACCTTTCTTCCTCGGTGCAGCCCTCCTCAGCACGGTCCCTGACATGCCAACAGCCCAGTTCTGATAGAAAGTTATAGCATTCCTTGTCTCAGCATCAGGGGTGTGCCATCAGCCAGCATCTCATTTCCCCAGTGGCCAACCATAACCCACAGGAAGGACCTGAGTACACCTGTGCTCTCCACACTCGTGATTCCCACCAACTGTTATTCAGAGACATACTAGCTATGACAGTGGAGGCAGAAAATAAGCATCATGCCTAGAAGCCATAGCCAGCTTTATCTATCATGGATTTGTCTAAATTTCTTTTAAAGCCATCCATGTTGGAGGTTGCGTGAGGTACTTTTTTGTGTCTGCCCTGAATATTCCAACATTCAACTTCATAGGATGGCCCTGAGTTCTAGTATTATAAGAGAGAGAAATTTTCTCCGTACCATGATAAATTTATACACTTTCCTCCATAATTATCTTTTTTTTCTAAACTAGGCAGTGATTTTTTTTCAACTTAGCTGCCTTGTGGAAAAGGTGGAAAATAATTTTCATAAATAAATATCACAGCAAATAGCTGTTGATGGAATTATGCTCCCTGAAACAATGTTCCCACATGAATAATAAAAGGTCAATGTGCGATAAAAGGACAAGGTTTAATGACTGTATGATATAATCATTGACCTGGCTTCTGGAGGAAAAACTCTATTAAGGAAAGATGCATGACTAGAAATTTCAACTCACATAGCTGATCCTATGTACGCAGAAGCTTTGGGAAGACGACACACTGAGTTGTCAAAAAAAAATCACAGGAGAAATTCAGCAAAGGGAAGCTTATTAGTCGTGCTGCTGGTTTCTAATGAAAGCCAGTATAGGCTAAGTATAACTTTTGCATAACCTTAACCATCTCATTCCTAGATATGAATAGCAACCACATTAATGTATGACAATATAAAAACGTCTTAGGCTTTAAATCTTTATGGTTCAGCTCTGCTAAGCATCAGTCACGATGGTTTGATCTGAAAGCTTATTTATATGGCCATAACATGACTCAGAAGAATAACCAATTCAGTAGCAATTCAGATGATGTTGGCCAGAATCAAAGTATATGATAAGGTGGTAGATAATATTGAAAACTAAAGTATGTACCTGCCCAGAGGAATACCATCAGAAGTCATAATCAGTAAGTCTGCAATAGAGAGCGGTTGTATTGACACAAAAAATACTGATTTATGAATGAGATCTATATCCTACCCTTCAGCCTAAAGTTTCAGGGTGGGTTCCATCAATTTTAAAAAAAACCTCAAAATATAAATGTAAAGCATAAAAGAGAAAGTTGTGACCTGTGAAGAGTAGACATATCTGGTCTCCCTCCACTGGCATCTCTGCAGCTTACCAGGAATAAGGAGGCAGGGGAGAGGTGACAGGAAGGTTGGTGTTGTGCAGACACGCCAGCAGGAGCTAGCTATGGATCGGCTCCATTGTTGGGACTACGCAGTGCTAAGTTACCTGTTGCCTCCACCTCCCAGTAATCCACAGCGATGCCAATGCCAGGATGCCAGGTGGCTGCTGCTGCCCTACCTCCAGCTGCTCCTTCACATTGTGAAAGGAAACACACATTGGAAATGTGTGTCTTAAAGAGAAAAAAATACGTTTCTAAAATATGTATTTTAAGGCAACATTGTGCACATTTTTAAAAAATCCACACTGATGTGGAAATCTGCATGAACAGACGTACATGCAAAAGTGACATGGAGCACAGGCAGGCAAATTTGGGCATCCTTTAAGTTGAGCAATTCGGTCTTTTCCCCCCCAACGTGTGCATTTGACATTCCGAAAAAGCTTCCACTCTCCCACGTTTTCTGGTAGTAGATAAGCAAGCACTGTGGAAACGGAATGCTTTGTTGGAAAAGGCCAGTCTATTCATCTTTCTTTCCCCCCGCAAAGCTAGAAGCCATTACTTTGACTTCAGGAACCATCTGCTCTGTAATTTTTAATGCTCTTACATCTGATTCCCTCGAGGTGCTCAGAACTGCTGCAGGATCCTCTTGAGGTAATTAAATCCAGTAAAACACCAAACCTCCACAGCTGGGGGACACTTCCAGGAGCAGCAAAGCAACAGTAATGACCATCCCCACTTGCACAGTGGGTCAAACGGACAAGCAGTGCATCCTGTCGCTGTAGCGATTTGGAACAGTTAAGCTCATCAGGCTGATACTGCAAGGATTAGATATTCCATATAAATTCTGTAATGGGGCATCATTTTAGCAAGGTGGCTGCTAGGCACTCGACGCCTTCCCAAAGAGAAAAGCACAGACACATATGGATAGGGTGAGTATTTAAGGGAAGGTCACAGTACACGAGGATATCCACAATTCTGCCCTTCAAATGCAGTATCGATTTTTAAGGCCTCTCAGAATACCTCTTGATTGCTGGCACACATTTCAAGAACGGCAGGGAGCCCCCAAAGCAAGTCTCCATTATTCGGCTGAAGCAAAACAACAAGGCATCTTGAGCTTAGAGCCAGTAAACAGGTCTCCACCATGGTCTGTCGGAATCAATATCTGGGTTACGGTCGAAACAAAATTTTTAAAGAAATCCTTCCAGTAGCACCTTAGAGACCAAATAAGTTTGTCATTGGTATGAGCTTTCGTGTGCATGCACACCTCTTCAGATAAACTGAAACAGAAGTCACCAGACCCTTATATATAGTGAGAGGGTGGGGAGGGGCATTACTCAGAAGGTTACAATGTAATTCATACCTGGGTCATAAGCAGAGCAGCTGGAGCCACACTGTTTTCACAGAGAAATTGTCCCAATGGCAACAGGGGACTAACTAGTGCAACAGGGTCTTCTATAGATTCATATGGAGCCCTACTGGCAATAGTAGCAGAAAATGAGCAAAAATATCTTGCTTTAGAACAACATCAAGAATCAAAAGGGAGGGGAGCCAGCAATAGGTTGGCAGATGTTTTTTAAAAAAGTACTGAAAAGAAACAAAAAGTTGGTAAATGTGGAGCAGTGACTGATCTTCCAAACAGCTAAAAAAAATTAGGACGGCTTCAAACTGGTATCCTGATATTGTGAGCCAGGTAAAAGTGATATAAATTGAGATAAGCAAACGGCAAACAACCCAACACAGTAGCCCTTGTTATCTACAATCAACAAGGCGCATAATGTGGGTTTTTTTAAAATAAAAATAAAAATTATGCTGATTTACAAAATAAAAATGCCTTGCTGAAAAAGGAAGACACGTTTTGAAATCAACCATAAGGTGATGATTTCAGAAATGGCATGGGGTAGATAGAAGCATAAAATGAAACCAAAAAGAACATTCCACCTGAGTTATGCATGCAGTGATTAACAATATTATTTAATATTTTGTGTAAATGGTTTCTGAGTCAAAGAGTCGGGGATGTGAGATGAATATTGTATTAAAGTCCATTGTGACGTGCAAGGAACACTTGAGATATGACCCTCAAACAGTCACAGTACTTTTATGGTCCAGTTTATACATTCAGCAAAATCAGGTGGTAGTGCTTTTGCTGGACTGTGCTACTATAGGCTACAGATGTGAATCAACATTTTTGAATACTCCCCCATGGGCTTTTAAATCAGTGCAAGTCAAGCTATTGCAGACCAGGAGTGGATAGATCTGTCTGTTCCCATTTTTCTCCATTTCTCATTTTTCCAATCTTATATTCTGTTCTCCATATTTTGACAGCAATTTGCAAGTGTGTTTTTAAAAATCCCCATGACAATTTGCCATTTTAGTGCAAATTCCTCCTAATAAACACATTTTGCTTAATATATGCATTTTTGCAAAGCAGTTCTCTCTAATATAATTCTGTATGGCTTTTTTTTTTTTTTTGCTAATATCTGCATTTGTGTGGACAGTTTACCAGAATTTATGCATGCATTTTTGTACACATTACTTGACTGGAGAAGCACATCGCAAAATACAGAGTTGTGCAAATTTCAAAGGATGGCTGTGTTTTGGTTTGAGCATTTCAGAAATGTTGATTTACTTCGTTTGCCTTGAATAAACCAGTTCAACAGAAAGGGAGGAGCTGTCTGCAGTGAGGAATACCAGGGAAGGAGAGTTGATACATTGATTCTTAGTTTTAGAACTGAGACATTACAAGCAGGTTCCGCTTGTTTTCTCCTTCTCTCTCTTCAACAGTGAATTCTTCCAAGAAAAAAAATGTTATGACTTGATTCTGCAGAATATACAAACTTGCCCCCCCCCGCGCTTCATTGATTTAAACATACGTTCACACTTCTCATTGAAATCAATGGGCTTAGAAGTGTTTAACTTTATAATTCAATGTTGCCTAAATGTGTTTCCCACCATATATTAGACACTATTCTTTTAGCTTCTGGGGCTCAAGCTGAAAGACAAGCTGAAATTGTAGGGGGGTTAGCGGGGAGAGGTGAGTTTCAAGGTTTTCTTGCATCTTACTTCCAAAAAAAAGCATGAAAGTTTAATTCAATTTCTACCACTTACGTTATTTACTTTCGTCATTACCCACAGAAGCCTGGGGAATGACAATGAACCAGCCATCATCAATTTTGTTTACAGCTCTTTGCTATTAGTTTTCACTATGTGCTTCATAAATTAGCAGAATGCTGCCATATTTAAGGTGCTTAGCTTCAAGAAAGCTTCCCAAACTAAATTGGTTCATTGAATTTAAGAAGTCGTGAAAATATGTCCATGTGCCTGGTTTCTTTTTCTATTTCTCTTTTCTTTTGGGGAATATGGCTTTTTCTCCAAGTCTAAATCAAGGGTAAAACTGACAGTAACCCTTAATTGGAACTCTCTAATCATTGGAGTTCTTTAATAATGACCTTCTCTGGAAGAAAAACCAGGTCCTTAATTATATCTGTGGCTGTTTACGGTGGTTTTGGGGGGAGGCACTTTCATTACATCAGAATTAGCACATTCTTTCCTTGGTTTATAACCACACTATTTCTTGCCCTGCTTATGGTTCACACATACATCAAGGTGACTCCCACATTGCTTCCAATTTTGTGAAACTGCTTACACTGCTAGTCCCATCAGGTCTTACACCGCCTGAAATGAAAAGGTCACCACTGACAGTAGACACTGTTCCTTTAAATTCAGGAATAGCATGCAGCATGGGGTACCAACCCAGACTGCCAATGTCGTAACTGTAGCCACAAGTGTAGCCTTCAGAGATCTTGTTCCCATACAGCCTATTGGTGAGTGGAGCAAAAAGAGAGATGGGTGGATCCCTTGGTTCCTGTGGTTTCTGTGCCGCTTTTGCATGTGGCCGTTCATAAATCCATTCCATCCAGTTTATACATTAATCTGAGCATATGTATAGTCCACATGGAAGTTTGCGTTTAAATATATATTTAAATAGTATTTCCGAACCTATTTTCTCGCAAAACACATGCTTTAAATGCACATTGCTACTGTTTTTTGAATCATAGAATCCTAGAGTTGGGAGAGACCACAAGGGCCATCCAGTCCAACCCCCTGCCAAGCAGGAAACACCACCAAAGCATTCCTGACATATGCCTGTCAAGTCTCCACTTAAAGACCTCCAAAGAAGGAGACTCCACCACACTCCTTGGCATCAAATTCCACTGTCGAACAGCTCTTACTGTCAGGAAGTTCTTCCTAATGTTTAGGTGGAATCTTCTTTCTTGTACACGTTTAAATCCATTGCTCCATGTCCGCTTCTCTGGAGCAGCAGAAAACAACCTTTCTCCCTCCTCTATATGACATCCTTTAATATATTTGAACATGGCTATCATATCACCCCCTTAACCTTCTCTTCTCCAGGCTAAACATACCCAGCTCCCTAAGCCGTTCCTCATAAGGCATCATTTCCAGGCCCCGTTCCTCATAAGGCATCATTTCCAGGCCTTTGACCATTTTGGTTGCCCTCCTCTGGACATGTTCCAGCTTGTATTCTTCTTGAACTGTGGTGCCCAGAACTGGACACAGTACTCCAGTTGAGGTCTGCCCAGAGCAGAATACAGTGGTACTATTACTTCCCTTGATCTAGATGCTATACTCCTATTGATGCAGCCTAGAATTGCATTGGCTTTTTTAGCTGCTGCATCACACTGTTGACTCATGTCAAGTTTGTGGTCTACCAAGACTCCTAGATCCTTTTCACATGTACTGCTCTCAAGCCAGGTGTCACCCATCCTGTATTTGTGCCTTTCATTTTTTTTTTGCCCAAGTGTAGTACTTTACATTTCTCCCTGTTAAAATTCATCTTGTTTGCTTTGGCTCTGTTCTCTAATCTGTTAAGGTCATTTTGAAGTGTGATCCTGTCCTCTGGGGTATTAGCCACCCCTCCCAATCTGGTGTCATCTGCAAACTTGATCAGGATGCCCTCAAGCCCATCATCCAAGTCGTTTATAAAGATGTTGAATAAGACTGGGCCCAAGACAGAACCCTGTGGCACCCCACTAGTCACTTCTCTCCAGGATGAGGAGGAGCCATTGATGAGCACCCTTTGGGTTCGGTCAGTAAGCCAGTTACAAATCCACTGAATGGTAGCATTGTCTAGCCCGCATTTTACCAGCTTCTTTACAAGAGTATCATGGGGAACCTCAGCACTGCATCAGATTTATTTATTTTTTGGAAAAAGCATGAAATCCAAAGGCTAAATATGATCTGAACTGCATAACAGGAGGTGCAGAACAGGAGAGTTAATATCAAAATTCACGAAGATAAAATTCCTGAAGCACCGCTGCCCAAGACCCCCTGTATGTGCATGTGTTTACCAACCCATCTCTTACAGCTTTAAAAAAAAAATTCTGGAGGAAGAGGCAGCAGTGGGGTGGTTGTTGTTGTTGTTGTTGTGATGGTTTTGAAGAGCAGTGAAGAGGTCAGCATTCAAAGATCACTCCTGTCAGTCTCTGGCATCACAATGCGCTAAAAGTTATTCACTCTTCAGTCCTCGTATAGTAAAGCCCACCCAAGGCTTTCAGTGCTCTTTCTGCCTTTAAACATCACGGCACTTTTCAGACACGGCTTCCAACCCCTAATTGCCACAGCACCTCTCTCCCATTTGCAGGAATATAATGATACGTGGCTCACAATCTGTGGGCAACAGTTTTACTGCCAAGAGTAAGAGCATGAGTAATGGAATGAGCCTCGTCTCAACCCTTGGCCCTTTGTGCCATCCATTCTGACTCCTTACCTGGGCATTCATTTTCTACAAGTGCATTGCCTTCCCACTCACCCACCCAGCAGTTGTTTTCCATGTGTATTAGAGGTGCGGCATCGAAGGGAGAAACTGCCCCTTCGCTTTGAGCGCTACATGAGATGAGAGCTCATTTTAAATCAGAACAGAGCCATCAACACAGCTATTTGCAGACTCAAGATGCTACACCAGAGACGTTTTATGTGCTCCTTTCCTAGCAGGGGAAATGAACAAAAATTTCAAGATTAAAGGGGTGTGTGAGTAGGTTTGCAGGTGCGTTGTTTTTTAAAGCCATTTTAAAGGCATGCAATTCTAGGGTGGCAAATAAAATCCTGCCACTTCTAAATCACTCCACCGTTATACACAACAGCAATAATTTGAAATAATATGAGCCTGTCAAAATTCAAAAGCATCATCTGTAGGAATGGGAGCTAAAGGTATATAATATACAGCCTTTCTTCCATCTGAAGGTTTCCCCTTAACTTGCTTCTTTTCTGATGCTTAACAAAGTGGTACCTTTTTGCACAACTGAAGAGCACGACAGGGCACATGAAATGAAATGGAAACACATTTGCACTGGTATCTCTTGGGAGTCTAGGATGCTGCCTTACAGCAGGTTAGGTGCTGTGTCTATCTAGCCTAGCATGGTCTATTCTGACGGGCAGCAGCTGCTGGGATCTCACACATACCTATTTCTTGTGGGAATGTTGTGGATACTAGGAGATGATACATTGATTAAATACTATCCTTCCTCATTCACGCTAGTGAGTCACTAGCAGAGTACATTCCCCAGTGTATAGCAGGAAGCTAGTTGGTAGATTTGTTTGAATCTCTTTACTTAAGCAATCCAATCTGGCTTTGCCCAGATTGGGTTTTGTTCCTGGTAAATTCCCCTTTTATTCCTCCTAAAAAGAATAAAGACACAACAGTCTTCTTTAAAAGTAATTATAAGTTTACTCACATTCAGTTCACATTAGGATCCCTGAAGGCAGACTTTAGCTTAGAGTTACAGAAGAGAGTTTGAGTTCATCCCATATGGGAATGAGCCCATGTGCTGGCAGACAGCAAAATACAGAGCCAGCAGACAGCAAAATACATCAAGATGGAAGGAGGAGGAGGAGGAGGAGGAGGAGGAGGAGGAGGAGGAGGAGGAGGAGGAGGAGGAGGAGGAGGAGGAGGAGGGAAGATGGCTATGTGACCAGCCCTTTTATGGGGTCTCGCAGTGTCACGCCCATCTACCTGTTTACACGCAGGGGGAGGATGCTCCAGACCAGATGTGACAGGAAGTCCTCCTGGCTGGAGCAACATTCCCCTATGAGTCCATTCTGGGCAAACATGAAATGTTGTACATCCCAACATTTCTCATGCCATAAAAGCATGAGAAGAACACCATTAGATTAAGCCAATGGACCATCTCAATGAGCATTCTGTCTTCACAGTGGGCAGCCAGATGCCAATGGAAAGCCCACAGGCAGGACCTGATGCCCTCTGTGGCATTCACACAGAGCCCCCGGTCGTTCCACAGACTATTGACCCTGTGCCACCACGTCTATTCACTTCCACTGCCACCAACCAGGTTTCCCCGGTAATATATTCAAACTCAGTCAGGTTGTAGCGTATTAACAAAGATTCCAGTTTATTGTGAACACAAACAAGTTTTAAATACTCTCATAGAATCATAGAGTTGGAAGAGACCACAAGGGCCATCCAGTCCAACCCCCTGACAAGCAGGAAACACAATCAAAGCATTCTTGACATATGCCTGTCAAGCCTCTGCTTAAAGACTCTGAAACACTGTAATCCGATTCACTCTGTCTCCCCTCTGTCTCTAACCCACTCCGACTCCTATGCCTCCCACCCACAAGAAACCAACCAAATTAACTGTCTTTCTATTTCCAACTGTCTTCCCAACTATCTAAACCTCTGGGCTAAGCCTTTTAAAAGCAGGTAGGCTCCGCCTCTGGGCTTTTCTATTGGTCTACCTATTAACTCTTCTCTCCCCCTGTACAGACATTTCCAAAAGAACGGGCAAACGCCACGCCCTCCTACCTGATCTTTTCAACTGCAGGTACCAGAGATATAATCTGCATGCAAAGCAGGTTGTCTCCCACCAAGATCTAAATTCAGAGAGCATCAAAGATTCAGGGGCTCAGGCCACAATACACTCATTCTTCATTTGTAAGAAACTGAGCATTTAGTGTGGCAACATCTACACTTCGGTACCCCCTGCCTCCTGACATCAGGCAGGTGCCTCCACTGTATTCTATCCATCACCTCCTAAAAACATTGTAGTTTAGTCAAGCCTATCCAGGCATGTAAAATTTTAGCATGTGCTTTAATCTGGTTCTTAGCTTGTGGCATTAAAGCATGCCAGAGGAAAAAGCTTTCCATTGTTTAGGAACAGATAGCCAGTTCAAGTAAAGCATCCCTTTCTTACAAACGGAATTTGATTTTTTTTTTAAAAAAAAGCCAACAACCTGGCCAGGGCAATGGTTGTGCAATACGTATCAATAATAATAATAATAATAAACAGCTAATCTAACAATGAACTATATAGATGACGATAACTTCAGACAAATTTAGTATTTGACAACTGAACATGTTTCCGCTGAGTAGGTCGTCCTCAGTGGTGCCATCAACAATGTGTATCATCAGCGGGCTAGAAATTAACACAATCTAACATTCAAGAGCTCAAGTCTAAAGATAGACATATAATCTCATTTGTACTGAATTCATTTTCTTTTCCCTAAATTAACTTTGCTGAAAAGTACCCTTTACAAGATGGCTGTGCAGGGGGAGGCGGGTATGAACAATACAAATATAAATTAGCCAGTCAAGAAATCCTGACTTTCTCCTGGAAGAAATGCTGTGACGGCTAGTAATAATTCCCCAAGGTGAATCTAGGAATATAATGCACTGACTGATGTATAATAGCTGTCTCGCCTGTGAAAAGTAAAGAGCCATTTATGGAATTTTAGCATGCAGGGAGACTAACATGTCTATTAAAGGAAAAATGTCAGCTCTGGGTCTCTCATCAGGGACTAATTTAAATGCAATTTTGCTAAATTAGATACAGAAAGAGCCAGAGGAGGAAGGAAGGCCAACTGTAAACTCAGATAATATAGCAATTCTTGGGCAACAGCAATTCATTTTGCTAGACTCCAGTGACTGGTGGGGTCAGTAAATCGGTTATCACCTTCCTTCACCTCATGTCCTCTAAAAACAAGTTCAGGCTAAACACATGGTAATGATATCTTGCAGGCTGGGTGGCAGGTACTGCGCTGCATAATCAGATTAACTTTTTATGTAAAGCGAATTTTGTAGAACATGAAAGGCAGACAGAGGCACAAGTTGCTTTCCCCCCCGAAAGAAACACCATTTATTAAGGAAACAAATTAATCCTGTGTTGCTGCTTCGGGCTGTCACAGTACAGACAGAGGTAGTTCTACAATAGACTGTGTATGGTAGATAGCTCAGGGGTGCCTAGGTTCAAATCACTACAGCACAGGTAATTTAAAGGGCTGTAGCTCAGAGGTGGGACACAGGTGGCGCTGTGGGTTAAGCCACAGAGCCTAGGGCTTGCCAATCAGAAGGTCGGCAGTTCGAATCCCTGCGTCGGGGTGAGCTCCCGTTGCTCGGTCCCAGACTCCCAGCTCCTGCCAACCTTGCAGTTTGAAAGCACCTCAAAGTGCAAGTAGCTAAATAGGTACTGCTACAGCGGGAAGGTAAACGGCATTTCCGTGTGCTGCTCTGGTTCGCCAGAAGCAGCTTTGTCATGCTGGCCACATGACCTGGAAGCTGTACGCCGGCTCCCTCGGCCAATAACACGAGATGAGCGCCGCAACCCCAGAGTCGGTCACAACTGGACCAGTGGTTCCTTTACTCAGAGGTAGAGCATCTGCTCTGCATTAAGAAGGTTTAGCCCCCAACATCACTAGGTAGGGCTGTGAGAGACCCCTGCCTAAAAGACCAGAGAGCCGCATCCATTCAGTGCAAATCAGTGTTTCCCAAACTTGGGTCTCCAGCTGTTTTCAGATTACAATTCCCATCATCCCTGACCACTGGTCTTGACGGGTGTTGTAGTCCAAAAACAGCTGAAGACCCAAGTTTGGGAAACACTGGTGTAAACAGTACTGAGTTAGACGAACCAACAGTCTGACTTCAGGCAGCTTCCCCTATGAAGCTCTCTCTGAACCTGGCCTACCTAGCAGGACTGTTGTGAGGTGAAAATGGATAATATAATTTCATCTGTGCCAATCTGAGGTCCTTGGAAGGAGGACAGGGGAGATAGGCAATGAATAAGCAGCTAAAATAACGCCTCTAGGGAGCTGTATACCTTGCTTTGCCGCAGCACTGGTGCCAATAGCAAAATCAACACTGGGAAGGAGGATATGGCATCACTCTGATGGGATATATATATATATATATATATATATATATATATATATATATATATAGCATGTTAAGGCCACATTTTAAAGCCCTGTCCACAAGTTGCTTTGCAGAGGGAGAAGGGGGGGGGTATGCGTTTTAAAAAAGAAAAACTAAATAAATAAGTAACAGAAGCTGTATTTCTCAATTTGGAAATCAGAAATGTATGTTACAAAGAGAAAATGCCTTTTGAATTATAACAAAGGGTTATAAGCAAATAGCTGCATGTGGGTTCAGAGTGAGAGACAGGGGAAAATGTATCACTAATAATTTACAGAACAAAGGCTACACCAGAATGTTATAATTCAATTTATCATTCTAAAGTTGAACAACACACCCAATGTTCTGTTAATCTATTACCAACTTGACGTCCTTCCCTAACTCGCATGAAATTTGTCCATTTTGTCATTTTGTCTATCTGCCACATTTCCCCAAGCATTTTTTCCCCAATTAGCTTCCAAGTTTATCCTGATACTGCAACGGGGATTAATAATAAATTTCAAGTAATACATTCTGACTTGCTCTTTCAGATCACAAAGAAGAATTGTGAAACAGTTCAGAGGTACTTGATAATCCATAATTTCTTTAAGGAAGTGGATTAATGTTTGCCACCAAATTCGTAAAAAAAAATCAAGGTAGACAAAGCCATTTCTCCTTAGACAAATGAGTGTGTGTGTGCACATTTATATGCACACTCACTCCTTAAGGCAGGGTGTGGGGAGGCTAACCTGTGGCTCTCCAGATGCTATACATCTCCCTAATGACTGGTCAAACTGACAGGGCCTGATGGGAACTGGAGCCCAACAAGATCTGAAGACATCTGTTGGGTGAGCTCCCAGGGGTTTTGATGTCCTCTCAAGGTTATGACATGTGCATGGAAAGTACACTGTCTCACTGCACTCTGTATGTATGTTTACTGTGTATGGTGAAATCATGGTGTAGTGAAATAGAGGACTCTGTGAATAACCAGAAACTGGGGTTGATGGTAGAGTGCATTCTGGAACTGAGAGGGAGCGGCATTTTGGGAAATGGGCTATGCCGACCTTTATCTGGAATGTGTTCTGGTCTTCTGTAAAAGCCATGTGTGAGGTGCCTTTCCATGCTAATTGCCTTCTGTGTGAGATGGCAAGAAAGAGGGGGTAACTTTCAATTATGGGTTGATTGCAGGATAAGGCTTAGCTGTGAAAGGGCGTCTAACCTTTGCCAGCTGCATGGGGAGGCGTCCAGGAATGGGAGAGGGGAGTGCCTTGGTTATTTCTTTGTTATGGGTAAATCATATACATCTGGCTTTTGTCCTGTCAAGCTATAAGATGGATGTCTATCAACCGGCTATTGGCTAATCCCTAATTAAACAAGTATGTTAATTGGTTAATTCAAACTTTCCCTCGTGGGTCTGAGAAGGATAAAAGTCCCGTTCTTTGTAATGGAGATTGCTCTTAACCCTGCTCTAAGCAGAGGCTTTTAGTCACTTCTTGGAGGAACTTGCCTAAGACTCTTGCCTGATTCCTACCTTCGGGAGAGGAGCCAAGGTGTTGGTAAATTCTGTTCTGTTTGTAAGTACTTTCTCAAGTTTAGTCAGTATGTTTTACAATGTTTTTATTTTGTTTACCTGTAACCTGTAATTGGGAACTATGTAATTTTGATATGATATGTGGTTTTCTTTAAACAAACCTGGAAAAGATTATTTCTAGTCTGTGGATTTTTGGGGGGAACTTCCATGAGGCAAAGCTAAGTCTAAAGTGCTCCAGACTGCTCGTTCCTACTGTTTTGGGATTGAGTTGTGCTCACGGAAAGTGAACTCAGGCTGTGCAGCTGGAAAAGCAGAGGGACTTATCCCTTTTCCCCTCTGTTTGGGCTGGCAGCAGTTATTTGCAAAGGGTGGTGGCAGCATTTCTATCAATTGGCTTGTTTTGGGGAGATAGGGTTGGGGGAAAGCCCTCCCCTGGCTACTGAAACCTTTCTACACATGGGATTGTCCTTCCATTGCTCCACATTAGTTGGGGCACTCCGTTCATAAGTAATGCAGGAGCACCATCGGTGCACAATGCTTTGATAGGTTTGGCCATGGAAGCCGTGCAACTGTCTGTCAGTGCCACGATGTTGTCTCTTGTTTCTACTGAGATTGTTTTCTTTTCTGCTTTGCTGCTGGGTATGCACAGAATTTCAATTACGTTATACCAAGGCAGTGCCAGCATTAGCAGCCTGGTCGTAGAGGTTGCAGTGCTAGTGAGCTCCTACGGCATCTATCAGAGAAGAAGCTAGCTCAAAAACGCAGTTTCATTTACCTTCTTTGTTTCAATTAGAAAAGAAACTCATTCATTCCATTTAAGAATTAGAGACTCTAATCAGTTCAGCTAGTTAAATGCTTTTAATCAGAGAAGAACCAATTCATTAATTAACTCTGAAGTGAAGATGGAATATAGAAAGAATGATACTTCATTCAGAGCTCTGAACATCCAATCAATTCCTCCAAAATAGTTCATCAGAATACAATCAATCAATTCCTAAACCAAGCAAATCACTCTCAAATAGTCTGATGTTCTTTGAAGGCTGAATCAGCCAACCAACTAGAATAGGGATGGTGAACCTGTGGCCCTCCACAAGTTGCTGGACTCCAACTCCCAACTATTGGTGAGGGATAATGGGATTTGTAGTCCAGCCAGAAACAGCAGGTCACCAGGTGCGGTGGAGGCAGTACACTACCTTCCTGGCAGGTGGTTCACTTTTGCTTACTGGAGGAAGAGGGGTAAAGTCAAAGAGAGGTCAGCACAGTTCAAATACACCAACAGAGCCAATCCAGTACTCCTGCTGTTGCATTTGGTTTCATATCCTGGCTTCAAGCTTATCCTTAGCCATGGTTTAAGTATTTTAATTGCATTAAATGTCCACACTGATTTTTACTTGCATTTACTTCTTTTATTTTTTTATAGTGTATGGAATTAAAATAGCAATGCAATAAACTGCAATATAGAAGATATAGAAGAAGCAATAATAGTACAATTAAAAACCATACAGTATCTAGCACAGTGCATTACAACAGGCAGGCAAATCATTAAGTGGTCCACCAAGGCCCTCAACAATTTTCAAGTCCATGGCAGAAAAGTTTGGGAACCACTGGGCTAGAGCACTGAGTCTATGGAGGTCTTAAATCACTGTTTGCCAGATTGCAATCTCCCCCACAATGTATTCCACAGGGTTATTTTAAACATAAGCAGAAACCGTAAGCATTCTGTATTCTGAAAGACACCATAGGAATTATTAAAAAATATATCTAACAATCTCTCAGCTATCTATGGTTGACTCCAAACAAATATTTTCCCTCTTCTTGTATACAGAGCCTCCTGGTTTTCAGAGGGATCATAATCTTGCATTTATCAACAGCTGTGCCATGGAAGTGGTTACAAACAGAGAAGCAAGGAAGGGGGAAAAGATTTTGGACAAAGAGTGTGATTTACAAATGGCCATACACACACAAAACAGAAACTCCAGCCTCCAGTTGTAAGAAAAAACAGCCCTTTGCACAGAAACATGCTCCTTAATGAAGCCGGGGGAGGGTGCGTATTATTAAGGAGTAGAACTGCACAGCAAGATATGCTTTGTGGACTGCCATTGGGCATGGAGCTACATTCTAGAGGGAAACGAGATGTCATGTTGCCAATCTGCAGGCGGTTCGTTTTTAATTGGCATGTAATAAATGTTGTGCCAGAGCTCTAGGATGCAAATGGGGGGGGGGGAGAGGAAGGATATTTTAATGCAGTCCACGTGACAGAATAAATGAGGAAAACTGACTGAACTAGACAGAAACATGTTGTTATTTAGTCGTGTCCGACTCTTCGTGACCCCATGGACCATGGAGAAGGAACTGGCAAGCCACTCCAGTATCCCTGCCAAGAAAACTCCATGGACAAAGAAACCTGTAGGCAGGCATTAAGGCAGGCTTCCTCAACCTCGGCCCTCCAGATGTTTTAAGACTACAATTCCCATCATCCTTGACCACTGGTCCTGCTAGCTAGGGATCATGGGAGTTGTAGGCCAAAAACATCTGGAGGGCCGAGGTTGAGGAAGCCTGCATTAAGGTAATCAGATACATTTGGGAACTGGTAGGGATCCCTCACCTTTGGGGTTCTTTTCTTTGGGATTGAGCACCCCTGCAGATTGGGTTTAATGATAATACTCTTACCCATGATGCTGCACCTCTTTTCAGGATATCAGGTGTGGTGATGCGTAAAGCGGTAACTCAGCACAATATTTCCATGGACTAGAATTCTCCAAAACTGACAGCCTGGAAAGGGTGATAGAGTGATAAGAATCAGCCCATGCTACAGTAATCCCTCTCCTACCATGGATAAACTGAGCAGTTATTCATAAAACCCCAATGAAATAAATCAGGCATGTCCAACAGGTAGATCACTGGTAGATCACTGGTAGATCATTGGCTCCCCCCCCCAAGAGGCTGAACAACTGTGGCTCCCCTTAAAAAAGAAGCTCAACATTTTACCTGCTCCCTGAAAAAACGCAACAACTTTTACCCGAATCGCCTTCCTTCTTCTTAAAAGAAAGCTCAACAACTTTGACCTGAACCCCCCAAAAAGGGGGTAGATCACTGCCAGTTTTTAACTCTGTGAGTAGATCGCAGTCTCTTGGGAGTTGGCCACCCCTGTAGTAGATTATCAATATATCATTTTACAGTCAGAGAACTCACTGTCCTGTCCTAGAATGGCAAAAAGGTTGGATCAGAAGTTAAGTCTGTTTTTTTTTAATTGTTATGATTATGCATTACCAGTGACACACAAGGGTATCACCTTTATCCTTTTGCTTAGGAATACAGGAAACAGATTTATACCAAATCAAACCAGTTCTCTGGGATTCCTTTCACAACTCTACCTGTGGATGCGACAGACTGAATTTTGCATGTACACCATACAAAACCATTCTATTACTTCACCTTTGAATTTATCATATACCAGATTACCATTCAACTAGAAAGGGACATTTTGCAAATGCAAGATAAATCTTACAATAGCTGGGGTGACACATAAAGGCACCTAATCCTATACCTTTGAACTCAACAAACTGACATGTATCAGCTTGCTCTGACAGGTAGGTAGCCGTGTTGGTCTGAGTCGAAGCAAAATAAAAAAAAATTCCTTCAGTAGCACCTTAAAGACCAACTAAGTTTATATTTTGGTATGAGCTTTTGTGTGCATGCACTGACGAAGTGTGCATGCACACGAAAGCTCATACCAAAATAAAAACTTAGTTGGTCTTTAAGGTGCTACTGAGGGACCCAGGTGGAACTGTGGTTAAACCACTGAGCCTAGGGCTTGCTGATCAGAAGGTCAGCGGTTCGAATCCCTGTGACGGGGTGAGCTCCCGTTGCTTGGTCCCAGCTCCTGCCAACCTAGCAGTTCGAAAGCACGTCAAAATGCAAGTAGATAAATAGGAACCTCTACAGCGGGAATGTAAACAGCGTTTCCATGTGCTGCTCTGGTTCGCCAGAAGCAGCTTTGTCATGCTGGCCACATGACCTGGAAGCTATACGCCGGCTCCCTCGGCCAATAATGCGAGATGAGCGCGCAACCCCAGAGTCGGTCACGACTGGACCTAATGGTCAGGGGTCCCTTTACCTTTACCTTTTAAGGTGCTACTGAATGAATTTTTTTATTTTGCTTGCTCTGACAATCACACTACTGGAGGAATGGTGAATGTATGGCTCTACAGATCTTGCTGGACTATAACTCCCATCATCCATGACCAGTGGCAGTACTGGCTGGAACTGTTGGGACACAGGTTCCCCATCCCTTCACTACCTATTTTCTAAGGCTGGTAGACTGGTCATGAGTTATAAAATAAGGAAATCCCCCCTTTTTTCCCCTCAATCAATAGGAGAAATGTGATTCCTAACCCTTGACAGGAATTCAAAGGATTTTACCAATTTCAGGCCAGTTAATTATGTCTCCTTAGATGCTGCTCCAAGCTGCTCAGTCCATTTATGGATGCTTCTACCGCACCAAAGCCTTCCACTTGGCAGTGGTGGGGAGGTGTTGGCCTCGCTAGTAGCTTTGTTCACTGGCTGCTTGCCTCTTGGCTCAAGTGCCCAAGCAACAGAGATGCTTGGCTTCCCATCTCTTCCCCTTTTCTGAAATCAAAGCTAGCAGCTCAAAATTTTAATCAAATTTTAAACATTTACAGCAGTCTCACCTGAAAATAATTAAACCATTAAAAATCCCAGCACCCTCTGGTGCTGTAAGTGTCGTAAATTGCTAGTGCTTCAGCATGTTCAGATTCACCCCACACTGATGTATACAATGCATGCAAATTTTATAGACATGGGTCCAAGTCAAGCAAAGACTAATGCTGTGTGATTTTTTTTTTTTTTTTGAAGAAGTACCCACTAGGTTGAATGTTTACCCCTTTCATGAATAACTTGTGGCATGTCTTTAAAGAAGGTCTGAAGCTCAGTGGTAGAGTACATGATTAGCATGCTAAAGGAAGGTTGCCACTCCAGTCCTTGAGATCTCCAGGAAAAGACTTCTGCCTGAAACCCTGGCTAGCTGTCACCATTCAGTGTAGACCAATCTTTCCAGATCTGATGCCTTTCAGATGTTATTAACTATAATTCCCTGACCACTGGCCATGCTAGCTTCAACAGCTGATGCAAGTTGAAGCCCAGAACATCTGGAGGGTGGCAGGTTAGGGAAATCTGGTGTAGACAATACTGAGCTTGAAGTGGACTAATGGCCAGAATGAATATGCATGTGCTTTGCATTAAAATATTCCAAGTTCTATCTCTTGCATTTCCAAGTGGGGTTGGGGAAGACTCTTGTCTGAAACCCTGAAGAGCCACTGTGTAGACCAGGCATCCCCAAACTTCGGCCCTCCAGATGTTTTGGACTACAATTCCCATCATCCCTGAACACTGGTCCTCTTAGCTAGGGATCATGGGAGTTGTAGGCCAAAACATCTGGAGGGCCGCAGATTGGGGATGCCTGGTGTAGACCAGTGTTTCTCAACCAGTGTGCCTCCAGATGTTTTGGGACTACAACTCCCATCATCCCTAGCTAGCAAGACCAGTGGTCAGGAATGATGGGAGTTGTAGTCCCAAAACATCTGGAGGCACACTGGTTGAGAAACACTGGTGTAGACAATACTGAGCCAGAAGGACCAGTGTGTGATTTTGGTATAAGGCTTCCTGTGGCCATCCAATGCCATGACTGTACAAATTTCAGCAGTCCTAGCAATAGCTCCAGCAGTGGCTCATCCTTGCTTCCACCTTTAGTCTGAACTGAGCCACTCACACACCACAGACAAGGGGCCAACCATTATCTGACTCTAAAGATAATTCAGCAGGTGGTGAGCTTTCATTCCACAAACCCACCGACTATCCCTTGGAATAGGTTTTACACAGCAATCCTGAGAACTTGCCTGGAAGCAAGTTTCATTGAAACTGAATCCTATGAGATTATAAGGCAAACTAGACATTTTTTTTAATTTAAAATAGTTTTATTAAAGTTAAAATACATACAAAAAATACAAACATACAAAACATACACAACATACAAAAGCTACAGAAAAAAGATACAGAAAATTAAAGAAAAAAAGGAAAAAAATGGATAAATACATTGATACATAAGTACAAAAAAAACCTAATAATAAATTATAATTCAATTAATAAACAAATTAAATCATAACATAACATAAAGCATAACATAAGAATTTGTTTCAAAATTTGGGTCATATCAGAAATAAGAACAAAATCTGTATTCTAATATGCAAACTCAAATATAAATAAACCCAATTGTTAATCCCTATATCTTCTTATAGTACTTATATTTCATGAGCAATAAATTCATAATCTATAAATTCATATATACACAAAACATTCATACTTAATCACACTTCACCTGTAAGTCGACTTCCGCTTGCCCTTCTCCCGGGTTTACAGTTT
The DNA here is from genome assembly GCF_965207765.1 of Zootoca vivipara. NCBI lineage: Eukaryota > Metazoa > Chordata > Lepidosauria > Squamata > Lacertidae > Zootoca > Zootoca vivipara. The sequence goes on along the minus strand of NC_142588.1, from coordinate 77,546,905 downwards.
TCTACCCTTTTACATTGTTTCCCTTATTTATCACATTTCTTTCTATGCGAGTTGTTAAAAGGAAATCCAAGTTTTTATCATGGGGCACTGCTTCCTAAAATAATCTCCCAATTTCCTCCAATTTTTTGCCAAATTTTCCCAACTCCCTCCCCTTATTATATTTGTTAATCTGTCCAAATCTATGTATCCTAATAATTTTTCCTGCCATTCTTTAATGTTGGGAGTTTCTTCTTTTTTCCAGTATTTCGCTAGCAAAATTCTTGCAGCTGCCGTCGCGTATAGGCATAATTTCTCATCTTGTTTTTTAATATCCTCCCCTAACATCCCTAGTAGAAAAAATTCCGGACTCTTTTTAATATTATACTTACAATTTTTTTTCAATTCCTCCAATATTGCATTCCAAAATATTTTAATTTTGTCGCAGTGCCACCATATATGTACAAATGTCCCTACCTCCCTTTTACATCTCCAACAGAGATTATCCTTGTTTCTGTACATTTTTTTTATTTTTACCGGCGTGAGGTACCACCTATAAAACATCTTCACCAAGTTTTCTTTAATCACCTCCGACGCCGTAAATTTCCATGAGTTCCTCCAAAGTTTTTCCCAGCTCTCCGCTTGGATCGGTTTCCCCAGATCTATCGCCCAATTTATCATTGTTTCCTTTAAAATTTCATCCTTCAATTCCCACTCCAATAATAATTTATACATCTTGTTTATAATTTTTCGGTCCCCTTGTAATAAATTAGCATCTAATAGAGAGGGTTCAATCTGAAAACCATTTTTATGATAATCCTCTTTAAATTTACTATTTATTTGGTGATACTGCAACCACCCTGTTAAATATTGTTTTACTTCTTCATATTTTTTAAGTCCGAATTTACCCTCCTGTTCCTGCAGCAAGTCTGCATACCTTCCCCAATTCCCATTTGAATTTACTTTCTTAATTGTAATTATTTCAATTGGCGATGCCCATTTCGGCGTTTTGGGCTCCAACAGCCGTCTATAACATTCTCAGATCTTTAGAAGCGATTTTTTAATTAGGTGGTTGTTGAACCCTTTATGAATTCTCACCTTACCATCTACTAAATAGGCATGCCATCCAAATTTATTATCAATTCCTTCCAGGTCCAATAATTCATGATTTCTTAGGGTGATCCAATCTTTTAACCATAAGAAACTAGCCGCATCATGATACAATTTGAGATTTGGCAAGGCTAGCCCCCCTCTATCTTTGGAATCTGTTAATAATTTATATTTTATTCTCGCTGTTTTGTTACTCCATATAAATTTTATCAGATCCGTTTTCCATTGTTTAAATATATTATTCCCCGTGCCTAATACAGGTAACATCTGGAACAAAAAGAGCATTCGCGGAAGAACGTTCATTTTCACTGCAGCCACTCTTCCTAATAATGTCAAATTTAATTTATTCCAATTTTCTAAATCCCTCTTAATTTCTTTCCAAACTTTTATATAATTGTCTTTTACCAAATTATTTGTATTGTTTGTTATCCAAATTCCCAAATATTTAGTTTTCTTTACCACCTCCAATCCTGTTATTTCTTTTAATTGTCTATTTTCCTCTTTCGTCATATTCTTGGTTAACAAATTTGTCTTTTTCATATTTATATCCAATCCTGCTAAATCCCCAAATTCTCTAATTTTTTCAATAGTTCTTGGAATACTTTTTATTGGTTCTTCTACAGTGACTATGACATCGTCCGCAAACGCCTTCACCTTGTGTATGTCTTTCCCAATTTTTATGCCCTTTATCGTGTTTTCTTCCCTTAGGTTTTTCAATAAAAGTTCCAGACATAAGATAAATAATAGCGGGGATAGCGGGCAGCCTTGCCTAGTCCCTCTCCGTATTTGAATTCCTCCTGTTATTTCATTATTTATTATTAGCTTAGCACTCTGTGATTTATAAATTGCCCCTATTCCCTTTATAATTTTCTCTCCAAATCCCAACATTTCAATGCAGCTCTTCATAAAAGTCCATGAGACTTTATCAAAGGCTTTCTCCGCATCCAGCATCAGGAAGGCTACCTTCTTATTAAACCTCAAGCCTATATGTTCTAAGATATTAATGATGTTTCTGATATTATTATACATAAATCTGTCTGGGAGAAATCCTGCTTGGTCTTTATTTATTATATTCTTCAAAACTTTTTTCATTCTGTTGGCTATCAAGTCTGTAAAGATCTTATAATCATTATTTAATAATGAGATGGGGCGAAAATTTTGAATCTGATTTTTATCCGAATTTTGCTTTGGGATGAGTGCTATGTCTGCTTCTTCCCACGTTTGTGGAATTATACCTTTTTCTAGAATTTCATTTAATAATCTATGTAGGGGATCAATCAGTATTGTTGCAAATTTTTTGTAAAACATTGCCGAGATTCCATCTGTGCCAGGAGATTTACCTGGTTTCGATCTTTTAATTGTTTCCTGTATCTCCTCCTTTGTTATTGGCTCATTTAATAATTTCACTTTCCCCTCATCAATTTTTGGCATACCGGTTTTTTTAATATAATCCTCGATTTTGTTTTGTTTTGGTTTCTCTTCCTTATATAAGTTGGCATAGTATTGTACAAATTGTTTTGCAATTTCTTTGGGATCTTCTATTATTTTCCCCTCCTTTATTATTTTATCTATCATCCTTTCCTTTTGCTTCTTCTTTAACTGCCAGGCTAAATATTTTCCTGCTTTGTTGGAGTGCTCAAAGCTTTTTTGTTTCAGGTATCCTATTCTTCTTTCTGTTTCATCATCTAAAATCATGGAAACTTGATTTTGTAGAACTTTTATGTTTCTTTTCACATCCTCCTTATCTCGACACCTCAGGGTCTCTAATTTTATCTCATTCTTTCTAATTTCTTTCAGGAGACTTTCTAATTTTCTCTCTTTCTTTCTTTCTTCTTCCAACTATTTTGGCTAATAAAAAAGCCTCTGAACACAGCCTTCCCTGCATCCCACACCATATTTACACTGGTTTCTTGATTCTTATTTATCTGAAAAAATTCCTTTATTATATCCTCTGCCTTCTTAACTACCTTTTCATCTTCCAATAAAAATTCATTTAATTTCCACCTTTTGATATATTTCTCCGTGCCAATCATTTCCAT